>NC_073719.1:8838729-9155441 GCF_023634085.1 Falco cherrug | reverse complement strand
CAATTAAACAGTTTTTGTAGCATTAGTAACCATTCAGGTGAGTATCAAAAGTATCTAATGTGGAAGTACTATGATTTGGAGTTATAGCTTGGATTTTTACCCTTGTGAGTGCATCTTTTCCTAAATGGGAATGAATTAAATACACTAATGATACTTTTATCTTCTTTGTGATCGTATGTGGTCTTCTTATTCCTTTAGTAAGGTGTAAGCTTTTAACTATTGCTGAACTTGCTAACTTTTTCTAGTGAGGTAAAAGGACCTTTTAGAAGAAAATACTAGCCTTGAGAACAGGATTTCTTTATTGGAGCTGAATTGCAGTTAGTCTAACTTGACTTAATATTGTACCTTTTATCAGATTTATTGAACAGTGAATAAGAGCATAAAAGAAATCTTTGAATCTGTCTATATGAGCTGGTACTGCTTAAATGTGCGGTGGGTTGTTGACCTTTTCAAAGAGATAGCCCTTGGCACACTCTGCTTTCAGTACAGTATATGTATGCCCTTGGGTTAACAAAATGCATGTAGAAAAAAGCCACTTTTGTAGTAATGGACATGAAAGTATGAAATACTATACATTTTAATCTGAAGTTAGTGCTGTGTAAAATCTTTATAATAACTTAGATCTCTAAGTGTTTTTGGAGTGACTAAAGAAGATCATAAAAAGGTGTACTTCAGAAATCTTTTTGTTTGTTTATTAGATATGAGAGATTGTTGTGGTTTATCCTGGCTGATAATTAAGTGCTATGCAGCCACTAGCTCACTCCCCCCTCACCCAGAGGGATAAGGAGGAGAATTGGAAAGGAATGTAAAATTCTAGGGTTGAGATAAGAACAATTTAATAGTTAAAAAAAATAAATGAACAACAATAATAATAACAATAATAGTTATAATGAAAAGGGGGGTGTGGGAAAATTACTCTTTTGGGGGGGAATTAGAGAAAACTGGGACCAGACACTGCTGACTGCAGGCAGAGGCAGATGATACCATGCTCTCTGTACTTGAATGCAGTTCACTGCAGACCAGACACTGCACCCATGACTAGTCACCATACCCACATTCCTTGAGCAGACATATACAATCACAGTCGGTGTCTATTGTCCCTATTTCACACTATTTCTCCATATCAACAGCACTGTACCAGCTACTAAGAAGAAAATTAACTCTATTCCAGCTGAAATCAGGACAGTGATTAACACAGAAAACATTCCAATTCTTGCTTAAAATGGTCCTCTGAGGATTTTGTAGCTGTGCAACAGTATGCATAAAAGCATCCCTGACAATGACCTTTTTTCCATACCTGCTATCAGTGAATATTTACAAGGTTCAGAATTCTTGAATATCAGTCAACTGTTTCAAAATCTAACTTGAAAAAAGATTTCTGTGTGGATTAGATGTGGTATCATAGATACTAAACATGACAATGATTTTTGAAAGATGAGGTTTTCTTTCACTAGATCACAGATTCATTTTCCATAAGTAAATGAATGTCCTTTGTTATAACAGAAAATTCACTTAATCTGCTCTTATGTTACAGATTCTGTGTTGTCTTTGACACCAGTTGCAGAGCCTCCATCCTTGGAAATATTCTAAATCCAACTGGATACAGTCTTGTGCAGCCTGCCGTGTAGAATCAAACTCTACAACTGGAGGAGAGTTATAAAGCAGGTATGTATATTGTGGCGCCGGGTGCAAGGGGTATCGCTCCTCCTAACTTGCACAGAGTTTTACTCACAATACATATTTATACAGTGAAGTTGGTTAGTTCTGCCTAAAGTCTACACCTACTAACTAATTATTGGTTAGTTGCTTTCTCACTTCAATTTAAAGCTACAGTCCATTTTAAATTCACTATGCATGCTCCCGGAGCAGGGGATCCATCCTCTTCAGGGGGGCCATTTGAGTAGAAGGTCGTGATCTCTCACTACCACAATTATTTTACCTTAGTATCCTTGAGTCTTATCACTTCAGTAGTTTGTTTTCTTTTAGCAGTTAGCACATCCTTGTCAGAAGGCTCCTTATTTACATTCTTGTTGAGCTCATCTACATCTGTACTAACTGTCCCTTCTTGAAGTGCTGAGTGGGCGGAGCTCCAGACCTTCTCTTGCAGACAGTGAGGCTCCTGCTTTCCTGTTGATGGTTCCTGTTATCTATGCAACTCCTGCTTGCAGCAGAGTTTTCGGTTTCTCGCTATATTTTCTTGCATCAAACCTGCTTTAGATGAACCTGCCTTGAGCAGAAGGTTGGACTAGATGATCTCCAGAGGTCCATTCCGGCCTCAACTATTTTGTGATTCTTCTTCATACCATTGAGATTCTGCTGGAGATGGGTTTTTGTAGACCATTGCCACGCTTTGTAAATGCTTCTCTCCTAGATTCTGCTAGGAGAAACTTTAAATGTTTTCATTTAAATTTAAAAAACCAGCTATTGTTACAGTTGAAATGAGTCTGTCAGAAGTACAAAGAAAATATATATATATATCTAAATTCAGAAAGCTTTTAGATTACTGAATCTGAACTTTGTTTTGTTTTGTTGGGGTTTTTTTCTATGTGGGTTTGGTGGTTTTTTTGATGCTTATTGGTGTTGTTTTCTTTGTTTTGTTTTGTTTTGTGAGGTTTTTTTTGTTTGTATGGGTTTGGGTTTTTTTAAGACAAGTTTTACCAATAAGCCATACTGGCAAATCTCTTTTTTGTCACTGTTGTGGTTTATCCCCAGCCAGCAATTAAGCATATTGTCACTTTTGAGTGGCATTGTCACTCAATATTGTCACTTTTGAGAACCTTTTGATATACTTGTCATGGATGATGCACTTCACTCATAAAGAGAGAAGTAGTAATATGTTTATTGGTATAAAACAGCAATTTAACAAAGTTTAATAGTAAATGCGACAGTGGTTTAACAAGATTCAATGGCAAGGTACATGAGTATTTACTGCACAGAGGACAGGATCAGACAAAACTGTCAGGGAGACTCTCCCGCTGAGTCATGAGGTTCAGAAAGAACTTCCTTGCATTCTAAACTCCTTCTCAGAGTGGAGTTTAGGTGTGGCTAGATCCAGACTTAGTCCCAGACTTGGTCAACATTTTATATCTAAAGGATTATATATATATGTGCACAAGCAATCCTTTATACCACTTAGCTAAGATTTCAAAGTTTAGTATGCTATTAATTGTAGAGGAATGCAGCTGGGTTAATTAACATTGATAATATACAGCTGTGGGCTGACTTCAGGGTTGGCACGTTGGCTGATGTGGATAAGGTGCAGCTGTGGCTGGTTCCTGGGAAGTAGTTAAATAGCTCATAGGGGGATGGAAGAGGAGCAATCCATAAAGAGAGTTTAGGAAGGGGTAAAGGGAGGAAAGAAAGTACCTTGGATGAGGAGAGACAAGGAGAAGGTAGTAGAAGGACTGGCCTGAAGAGTATGAAGAAACAGCATGAACAGTAGATGGACCTTTCAGACCTTGTGGGGGATTGGTGGCCATGCTGGGGCAAGGTGTGCTAACTCTTTATTGATATTAACTTGGTATGTGATGGTAAAAGACCTTGTTGCAGCTGGTTAGTTTTGAGAGTGCTGTGATAATTAATGACTTACTGAAAACCTGTTGTGGTAAGGAATCTCAACCTCAAGGAGTAACCTTGGGAGGTGTCCCTACTCAAGGGGAGATCCTGGCATGCAGCCCACTGCTGTGCAGGAGAGCTCAGTGGGCCCTTGGCTGCCCACTATTTATAGAATAAGATAATTGACTCATGTTTGCATACTGACTAAAGAAGTTAGGTTTTTAGTTTTTTTGTTTTTTTTCAAACTTAGCCTGTGTGGGACCTTGACAAGCACTGTTAGGTGGGTGCGTTGTTCAGATTAGCCCTTGGGCATCATGTTGTTATCTGTCTTCCCTGAATTCACTTTGAGTCAGATACAGATGTCATGACCAGGATACATCCATCCTGACTGCCACAGATGGTTATCATTTGAGCATTGTCACAGAAACAAAGATCAGGATGGGTGGGCAGGGGGGAGCACTCCCCTACTATAGTCAATACATCTTACCCTCACAGTGTGGTGGTATAGTAACCTCTTGCCTCTGTGCTGTAAATAGCATATTGATAGTTTATATGCTTACAGGTCCACAGTAAGTAGGTAGTCAAGCACTGCTACTTGTTATGTGCTAATTTGTATGGTTATTTGCTTCATGATGTACCAAATATTTATAAAGTAATAGATACATTAAAGTTAGTTAGTAATATCACAACTGGGGAAACATTAAATTATAAAGTCCCGTTGCTGTCGGTGACCATCCAAGAAGTTTCCCACCGACTGTGTTCTCCATCCTTCTTCGCTCTTTGAGACATGGTATATCTCTGATGTATCATGATGAACAGTGATTAGAGTTTTCTGTCCATTGTTTCAGATGTGCTCTAGCAGTTGACACAGATCATCGTGTTGCAGTAGTTTCTTCACCAATGTCAGATTCATTCCAATGGTGGTAGGCAATAAATCTTGACTCAATGTATAATTAGTTTGTAATAATTGACAAGATGTAACAGGCTGAATAATTAGTCGTGTGTGGAATCAGACTCCACGGTCTTATCAGATTGTAAAGTAGGTATGTTTCTTCAGCACTGGGCAGCAAGCATGGGGGGTGGGGTAGTCCCACCAAAGCTGTGTGTGCACCTGGGGCAGCAGCTTGCCTCAATTTATACAATCAAGTGTTGCATATACATAAGGTTTCCAAATATGCCTATATATATTCATAACCTAGTCCTGCTTCATATTAAAATTAGTTCCAAGAAGTCATTTCCATAAGTCCCTCCCAACTGCGCTTGCGTAGTGCCTCTTGATGGTGGTTGTGGGGATGAAGGCTTGGTAGTCTCCCTCGCTCTGAAGTTTTTACCTTCTCTCTTTGCGAAGACTCAGTTGTTCCTTGGTCTTTGTCCAAACTATAGATCTGGTTTTAGCTAGTTCTCATCAGGAACTGTCCTTCAGGAAGAACTGTAGACTCCTTGTTTCAGTTAATTTACACAATGGTTAATAAAACAAAGCATTATTTATCAACAATAATCTAGGTAATTGTTAAGCAATTAGATCTACTAAAATTTCTTTAACCCCTTCACTCAGCATCCTGTAATTTTAGTAATGTTACAAACAAAAATATTTGAGTGATTACTTGTAGATAACATTACTGTAGATAGGAATATAAAATTCCAAAGGGTTCTCATATAAACGCATCCTTTTCCAATAGATACAGTTTCAGGGGTTTCATCAGGAATGTAGTGGGTTTGCATGGCAAAGTTGTTTGGTGGTTGTTTGGGTTTTGGTTTTTTTTTGGGGGGGGGGGGCTACAGGGGTGGCTTCTGTGTGAAGATGCCAGCAGTTTCCCCCATGTCCAATAGAGCCAATGCCAGCCAGCTCCAAGATGGACCTGCCGCTGGCCAAGGCCGAGCTAATCAGCAAAGGTGGTAGCACCTCTATGATAACATATTTGGGGGGGGGGGGGGGGGAGGAAATCTGCACAAAAACACTGCAGCGGAAGAGAGGAGTGAGACTATGTGAGACCAAGAACTCTGCAGACACCAAGGTCAGTGAAGGAGTGGGAGGAGGTGCTCCAGGCACCGGGGCAGAGATTCATCTGCAGCCTGTGGTGAAGATCATGGTGAGGCTCAGTTTTAGAAAATTCCTTAGGGCCAAATCAATGTGCCTATTGTAAAGGAGAGGGACATTGGAAAAATGAGCCCCCCAAAAGAACAACTCCCCAAGGGGGCACGACCCCTGAAGCTGATCTGATTATGCTGGGCTTTTCAGATTCAGACTGAAGGGGATTGGGAGACAATATTAAATTTTTCCCAGCTGATTCCCTGGTTCCAGTTCAGCTGGGGAACAAAACTATTGATTCCCTGGTAGATACAGGAGTGACACATTCAGATATAATTAGCTGTAAGTGTCCTTTAAGTAATAGCCATAAGCTGATTGTGGAGGTCACAGGAAAGTGAGCTTTGAAACCATTTTTAAAACCAATGGAATGAAAAATCGGAAGTGAAACTGTAACTCACAAATTCCTCTATATGCTGGAATGCCCTTACCCCTCTTAGGGCAAGATCTGTTGTGTAAATTAATAGCACAGCTCTGTAACCCTCAAGGTAAAGAAGTTCTTCCTTATCAGATGGAATTTCCTGTGTTGCAATTTGTGCCTGTTGCCTATTGTCCTGTCACTGGGCACTACTGAAAAGAGCCTGGCCCCATCCTCTTGACACTTGCCCTTAAGATATTTGTAGACATTGATAATATCCCCTCTGTGTTCTCCAGGCGAAACAGGCCCAGCTCCCTCAGCCTTTCCTCATAAGGAAATGTTCCAGTCCCCTAATCATCTTCATAGCCCTCTGCTGGACCCTCTCCAGTAGTTCCCTGTCTCTCTTGAACTGGGGAGCCCAGAACTGGACACAGTACTCCAGATGCAGCCTCACCAGGGCAGAGTAGAGGTGGAGGATAACCTTCCTCAATCTGCTGGCCACGTTCCTCCTAATGCACCCCAGTCTCCCTGTGGCCAAGAAGGCCAATAGGGCACACTGCTGGCTCATGGGCAAATTGCTGTCCACCAGAACTCCCAGGGTCTTCTTTACAAAGCTGCCTTCCAGCAGGCCAACCGCTAGCCTGTACTGGTGCAGGACCTTACGCTTGCCTTTGTTGAACTTCATGAGGTTCCTCTCCACCCAACTCTCCAGCCTGTCCAGGTCTCGCTGAATGGCAGCGCAGCCTTCTGGTGTATCAGCCACTCCTGGTTTTGTATCATCAGCAAACTTGCTAAGGGTACACTCAGTCCCTCCATCCAGGTCATTGATGAACAAGTTGAACAGGACTGGACCCAGTACTGACCCCTGGGGAGCACCACTAGCTACAGGCCTCCAGCTAGACTCTGTGCTGTTGATCACAACTCTCTTGAATTTTAAAAAATAACTGTTTAAACCCTGTGTAATGTAGAACCATTCAAGAAGTAGATCTATTTTTGCCTCTAGGATTTTTTTAATGCTATTTCTTTTGTATTGAAAGGCAGTGCAGATTGAGACCATAAGTGTTATTAAAGCCTGATTTCTCAAGCTTTTTATTGTTTTGATATTAGCTTGATGTCTGTCAACAAGAGACTTTCAGTCGAGCTATTTTTATTGCTTTCTAAATTCAGATTAGGATTATTATTATTATTGTATGTGAAATATGGTAGGAGGTTGTCTAAATCTGAAGTAGCTACTCTGGGAACTTTCCAGAAGAAAAAATTTTGACAAAAGGTGTGCCATTGTATTGGTTGAGATTTTGATTTTGTATGAAATATTACTTTGGAGCTTGCACAGGCACTTGCAAAATGATACTGACTAGTAAAGGGAGATGGGGAAACTGTGGTGGAATGTGAGGGAGGTCGCATAAATATGTTAGATGGCACCTCTTGCTGGGTTTTTTGCCGCTGTTTATAATAATGATCCAAATGATATTTAGACAAAGAGTAGAGAGCTTCTGCTTCTCTCTTCACTTTTTGGCCAGATACTTTCAATACTTTTTACTGTCTTCTGAGCTCTCTCTTTTGTAGGACCAGACAGCATCAGTCACACTTTATTTTATAATCATCTGCTCCTGCATAAGAGGAGGCTATTCTGGCTGCAGGGAAAATTTCAGAACTAACTGTTGAAACTGTGGAGGAGTGGGAGTGAGTGAGGTTGTGGAGAGGTTTTGCCAGATTTTGGCTGGTGTGTGTTATTGATTCTTCTTGTCTGCTTGGTTTACACCCTGCAATGTTTTAGGTTCAATGTTTTCAGTTACTGGGTTATCTTCCCAGAGATTTGCATAGCAGTTCCATTATTTTTAATGGTTAGTTAATGTGGCTAATAAACATGTTCTTTTGATCTATTCCTTTGTTTAGTAATATAAATAATACTATCAGCTATCAGCAGAATATGCAACTCATTTATAAAAGTTATAAAAAAATACATTTGAGCTTAATAGTGCTTTTTAAAACTATAATTTCAAACCAAATCACTTGCAAAATAGTAAGAATTACAACTCTAGGCTCTGGTAAAGAGTTTTATAAGACCACTTGGGCTTTTACCTTGTACTCCAGTGAGACATTAATAAAATGCATTATTGTAAATTGCTTACCAGTGTCAGATTTATGGGAATGCCTGTAAATGCCAATAGATCCATGATGTTGAGTGAAGAGGGTCCCCCATGGAGAGTCAGCCAAGTCACGACAATCACACCAATATGGCTACAGGCCGTGCTCACTTTATTCAACAAACAGGTCATATTTTTAACTTAAACCGACCGCTCACCCAACTTTACACACAGGTGATTGGATAAAAGTTTCTGGTCACGCGGGCGTCTGTGTCGCTGACTGGTGAGCATGCTGCAGGTGCCTGATCAGAGTGTGCTGATTTTGCTGTTCCTAGGACTTGCTCTGCACCTGCCGCCTTGTTTGTGCATAGCTTGTTTTCTTTCTCCCACTGCTTGTTTCAAGGACAATTTAAAGTCGCTCTGCAGCTTCAACTAACAGGCCTGGGTTGTCCAACCCAGATAATGGTAACATATATCCTCGGTCCGTTAAAAATCCCTCTACAGTTGAGACTTACAGAACTTAATGCTGAAAGGGGTCACCTAGTCTGTCTTTCTGTCATGGGGTACCAGTCATCCCCCTATGCTGTGAGATTACAGTGCTATGGGCTCATGTACATTGAACACAGATAACCAAGGAACATGCAGGTTCTACCAAAGTCTAATCACTGCCCTGCAGTGACAAGGAATTTGTTTGGGCATGCCATGCTGAGCCTATTGTGCAAATTGGGCCCCTGAGCACAGGCAAAGGCAAACATTTTCCATCATCCTCACCTCTCCTCCATTTCCCAGGGAAATAAATGGAAGACACCCCCTCTCATCTTCCTCATATAATCTGACCAAGATGACAAATTCCTTGCCATTGCAAATTGGGCAATTATTTTGATCCTAAACATATGAGAAAAATATACTAGACAGGGCTCTAAGAAAATGGATTCCTTTCATCATTTGGTATTGCTTCCTTAGCTGTGGCCTATCTCAATTACTTCTGGAGAAAGTAGATGGTAAATAACAAAACAACCCAGAATAAACTGGCCAGTTAAAGATCAATAAGAAAAATATTTCTTGACCCCTTCTGGCAGTTAGCTGAAGCATGAGATTTGTTTTATATGCATTGTATTGATCATTCTGTTGACTTCAGGTAGAGATAACAAACTGGTAGATTCATATTTCAGAATTCTTTTGTGACTACTTAATAAGATGTCCAGACATGCTGTGTTGGAAAGAATGCAAAAACCAGGTTGAGCTTGGGTTTCCCCCCCCCCCTTCTTTAGTGCTGTGTTTTGCTTCTTACTGATGCTAAGAAGCAGTATTGCACTCAACTGCTTCTGCATCGTTCCTGCTAGAACTTATTTAGAAGCCACAGTGTTACCAATGAAGCAGCTGTTAGGATCTTGAATGTCTCTAAGTTATAATTTTGCTTTCCACCTGCTAGAGAATTCTGCAGTGTCACAGGTCTGAACATTCAACCTGATGTTAAAATTACTCGTTCTTTCCTGCTCATCTGAGAGAATCTCACAAAGTTTTGCATATAGCAGGGAAAGAAGGCAGGCACTTGAACAAGCAGGGTACTAGAAGCTAATCTGTTGAGAGAGCTGCTGTGGTGTCATGGTGAACTCCTGCTGTTTATTTAACAGTAGAACCTGATATACTAAATTCTCCCTTTGACATGAGAAAATTCAAATTATCATATGCTAGAGACAGTGCTGCTAAACAAAAAATTATATATGTGCTTATATATAGATGCATATATATATATGTATATATACACATACATTGCTTTTCTTTTCTCATCCTTACAAGTTGTGCAGTACATATATATACAGACTGAGGAAAAATTGTCCCTGAGTAATACTTCTTAGTTACAAATCTGTAACTGTCATGCAGTGACTTGAATACCTAGTCACTTAGTGTATGCAGCTGATTTTCACAGATGAGTGTTGCTAGTAATTGTGACTTTACACAGGTGCATTTCACTTAGAGATTACTTTATTGGGAGTATGATTGCAGTTCAGAACTACTAATCACAAGTGCTTGTCTGATAGACCCTCTGGGAAGATGCACAGTGCTACTTGTAGGGGCTTAGATAGATGATCATGGGGATGGAATTCCATGCGCTCTTGAAAAATACCAAATAAAAGTTTCAACTTTTGTTTTTAAGCATAACAGCAACTTGACTTACATAGAAAATGTGGACAAAAGCATGTTTCTGTCATTATGACTTTTTGAAGTGGTTTTCACACCAGTTGTATCTTTGTCCCATCTTGGTCATTTGTGGAAATACAGACTGCAAAGATTGCAGTGAACAAAAACTAACATATACTCATTTTTCTCCTCATGAGGAAAAAGGGACCAGAGATCAAGTAGTAACTCATACCAGGATAATGAGGGCACCATGATTTTCAAAACTATGTTTTAAAAGTTTTGCAATCTAAAAATTGGAAAAATAAGTCAAGATAAAATATACTAAATAAATTGTCATTCTGAAATTGTTTAACCCATGCTAAAAATTGAAATCTGTTTAAACAGTATTAGTAAATTCAGGCCTTTTCACTGCTTTATATCTCCAAAGCATGGTATACAGCTAAATCTCATTAACATCCCCATAAGATATGTAGGTGTTATCCTTAACTTGCTGGTTGAAAAACCTGACCAACAGAAAATCAGGAACAAATTGCAAGTCACTTTATGCTGGTATTACAATTTTGGTGGTATTTACTCCTGTATTCACTGGATTATGATGGCTATTTTTAAAGCAAGGTGCATTTTTTTGGTCATGATTTCAAACCAAAAAACCTGTTTGAAGGGAAAAAAACAGTGCTGTATGTCTGTATAAGCACTGCTAAACAGACTGTGTTTGCTGGAAATGCGTAAATGCCTGAATTGGTATGCTAAGCGGATTAGATGATGGAAATTCAGATTAAATGATCTTTGGTTTAAGGATTGCCACAGAAGGAAGGTGTCCATTGTCATCATTCTTTGAGAGTTGATTACTAACTTTTGAGTACCTTTGGAAAATATTAGCCAAGAGTGCATGCAGAACCAAAGGATGCACTGACTTGCTTATTTTCTCAGCATAATTGCTGTTAAATGTTAAAAACTAATGAAAGCCAGAGGCACTTGCACTATTAATGGTTATTATGTGTTACTATCATTTAAGGGAAAAAGCAAGTATAATCAACAGATGCAGAAGGGGGCCTTGAAAGTGTAGAATATTAAACTGCTTAACTGTAGTATGGAAGAAAATTATTTCAGGTTTGTGTTTCAATGAAATAAAACATTCCACTGTGCTTTGCTGGTTTTGTTTGTTTTTAACCAGGTATCTGAGAGAAATGAAGATTACTAAACCAGAGAGACCTCACTAAAGATTTAGGTTACTAACTTGAGCCATATATTCTTATATTTTACTTTTAAAATTTGGCTCTCATCTCTAGAGCAATCTAAGAGGAGACCAAGGTTTACATTTGCAAAGGAATTAAATTCTTAAACTTGTCAGTGTAGTTCACCTTTTGTTTGATATTCTTTCCAGATGAGGAATTTTCTCTATGGATATTGTGTCAATAAAGGCAAAATTTGTCAGTATCTTCAGGTTAATCTAGATTAAATCTACAAATTAAAATGTTCTTTTATTGTGTGTGATATTAAAAGGGGCATGAACTAGAACAGAGGATACTTGGCACTGCTATGGGGATTGGTATGTCTTGAGGGTGGGGAAAAAACAGAATAAATTCAGGGGAATTCTTCAGGAAGTTAAGGTCCTGCTTGATTTAACTAGTTTTCCCCATGGAATAACATTTTCCTTGTTTTGCCATCTTCAGCTGTGTGAAGCATTATTTATCTTTTTGCTTTGTGTGATACCTTGATACCTCATAATTTTAGAAGAATGTGATGTACAAACCTGAAATAGCTGCCGATTTTTAATTTTTTTATTTATTTAGTCTTATGTACCAAAACTTTCTGTTATATCTAGTATCCTGAGTGAATGTTTCTGGTCTTCATCATGTTGCTAGTAGAGCTGTCCTTCTGGTAAAACAAAGCTACTTTTTAAAAGAAGAAAGTAGAATTCCTTTCCAGTAACCATAATAAAATAGAGCCCCGAGGTGAACGCTCAAGCATTTTAGCTTGTGGGTGCTGCAGATTTCAACTTAAAATATCATAAGTGATAAATTAAACTTTTTACTTACCACAGATATTGCAGTATTTGTGGTAATTTTATATTTTGTAGTAATAATGCTGTGTTAAATTATTGGAATTGGTTTTATCAATAAATTAGCACTCATAACACCTATTTCAGGGATGATGCCAAAGATGAAAAAAACAATTAAATCTCTACCTTTGAGACAGTGACCTTACTGTAGCCTTTGCAAGTATAATGAATGTTATTTATCCTAGGAATAATCTACAGTTACTTTCAGTAAATGAATGAGACTTATCTTTTGTGGCACAGTATGTCTCCTTTTTAACTTCCACTTGCTTCCTCAACTATATATTGGTGGGATGACTTAGGTATAAGTGGTCTGAAACAAAGGGCAAACAATTTTTTTGATCAAATAGAAGTCAATTTTCATTTGCTAGGCTTCATCTAATTAAATTGCTGCTATATTTTTGCCCCCAGATATGCGAAGCAGTTCCCATTTATTCCTGCAAAAGCTGTAAGACTGTAACCATGGGCTTATTGGATCTCCTGCCTACTCTGTTTTTCAGTAAATCATAATTTTCCAAACTTGCCTGGATTGTGCAAAATGCATAGAAGAAGAATTTTCAGTCAACCTATAGCTCAATCTCAATTTAGAATAATTTACCATTAATGTGATGTGAAGTGCCTGCATGATTTACTTCAGGAAAGTGGTTGATTTATCATGGTCTCAAAATAGCTCTTACATGCAGTGGCTTATGTTTAAGCTGCTGTGCTCAATTGTCAGTTCAACTTCTCCTATAGACAAGAGAAGCTGGCAGTCTTTTCCTCCTGCATGTAAAATGCATCTACTACCTAATTGTAATGTTTCACACTAAAGCAATGTTTAGTGACATACTATTCTTTTGCATGTTTTTTCCTCATGGTACCACTTCAAGAACAGTAGGGAAAAAAAAACAAACCCACCTTGACTGTGGACTTGTCTCCTGTGTTCACCCCAGTATTAAAATTGGCCTTGTGAGACTAATGAGTAAAATTGGTATTGTGCTTTCAAAGGAAGCACACCTCCTTCTGAGCTAGTCCTTTTGCTGGTTTGTGTATGGAACTAACTATGGTACTGTCCTGATTCAGCAGAGCTGGCTGTCCTCCTAGGGGTTTTATGCTATCTCCTACTCTGTTTTCAGTGAAAATTTAACAACAGAAGGTAAGTACTTTGATGTTACATGTGTGTGCGTATACATACACAGATATGGGCTGAAGTACCTAACTAAAGGGTAGTATGAACAAAATTAAGGCATTTGAACATTATACAAGGCTTATATAAATGTGTATGTGTGTGGTGTGTGCACAGTCAGTTTACCTGTCAAAATTTTCTATCCTTGTTGATTACTCAATCAGAAACAGGACTTTCCAGTGACTGGAGAAGTCTTATGTACAAAAGAAATTTTATCAGAGGAATTTTAAGGGAACAGATCTTGGTTTGAGAAGTGCTGAGCAATGGGGATACAGAGCTGCCCATTCTTGGCAGCTATGGGAGAGCCAGGAACCTGTGACTGTAGTCGTACCTCACACACTGCTGCTCTCTCATTAAGTTTCTGTTCTTAAGTGGTTTTCTTCAAACTTAGTAATGAAAAAAAGCTGTAGGCATGGACATCTTCAGTGTCAGAGCTGTTTAGGTAGCTGATTCTTGTACCATTTTTTTCAAGTTTGAGAATATATTGGAAAATGGATATTTTGCTGTGTTCTGAGTAAAATCTGAAGAACATGTTTTGAAAGTCCCAGAGTTTGGCACCTAACTGATCTGTATGCCCTTGCAAATCTGTGAATTCATCCATTGTGGTTTGTGATCTTGAATTTAATCCCTTAGATCAGTCTTTTTTTCTTTCAGGAGGTAGGAGAATTTAGAACTTCCTTAGAAAGATTACTTACAGGATGCTTGGTTTAGTAATGCTTTCTGGGGCCTCAGCTTAGTAATCAAAATCCATATATCTGTTATTTTTTAGAAATTCAAATGCATAGCTCTGTATATCCTTCAGTTTTGTTTTCAATACCCTGTAAATGAAGGCTTTGGGTAATACATTACTTAAATTTAAAATACTTTCCAATAGAAATATGTAGGAGAAGAGAGAATTTAATGATTGTTTTCTACTGTGTGCTTGAAAGAGCAATCCAGTTCACCAGTTTCCACAACCAGATTTCCCTGTCTCTGAAACCCGTGGCTCTGTACCTGTGAACTCACTAATTTCTTCAAAAAATGAGCAAGGGACCCAAAAAGCAGCAGCTTCATTTGGTCCTGCATTTTGACTAGTCTGTAGAATTTGTCCATTCCCAGAGCAGGACCAGAGCTCTCAAAGGCTGAAAAATATAATCATGTGGTTGACATTATCATAAAGTGCAAGAGTTACAAATTAAGAGTTGCATAGGAAAACTATGTGGGTGAGATAAAATATTCTGGCTCTCAAATCACTAAAAATAAGTATTTGCACAGCGCCTTTGGTTTTCATGGTGTTTTATAGAGCTTTTTTAAAAAAGGCTAGTCCTTGTAGAACAATTCACAATATTTATTAAAAGGACAACCTCAGGCTAAGAGAGTACATTAAAAAGCCCGGAGGAATATAATCAAATTAAAATCAGCAGGCTACACAGCATCACTGATCTAAAACTCTTTATAAACTGTCTATACAGCTTTACTTTTAAGTGAAGTTACCTTTAAATAAATGGACCTGAAATTTATGCATTCTTCTGCAGTTTCTAGGTCTGGCTCTTGCTCAGAACAAAATGTTAGCTTTTACTTTTGTATTAACTTAAATGTTGCAAGAGTATATTTGTTCTTCAAATGTGGGAGAGGAGGATAGAAAGTGTCTGAAGAGAGATATATGAGAGGAGGATGGAGAATGTCTCACCTGGCAGGAGATGAGAGAACAGCTGGGTATTGCGAAGGAAAGAAAGATAAACATGGTTATCTGTAGAGGAATTAGAGGACTGTATGAAAAGTTTATTTGTAAAAAGTTTGTGATGATTGGTAAAAACATGAGGTATGAATTTTTAAAAGGAAAAAAGGGAATTGTAGAGGAATGAAGCTGGGTTAATTAATATTGATAACATACAGCTGTGGGCTGGCTTCAGGGGCAGTGGGTTGGCTGATGTAGATAAGGTGCAGCTGTGGCTGGTTCTGTTAAGTGGTTGGGCAGCCAAGGAAGAGGAAGAAGCAGAGAGCAAAACACATGCCTAGGATGAGGAGCGACTAGGAGAAGGCAGCAGAGGGACTGGTGTGAAGAGTATGTTGGTATGTGATGGTAAAAGACCTTGTTGCAGCTTGATAGTTTGGAGAGTGCTGTGACAATTGGTGCCCTGTGTGAGGCTGACTGAGTTGGACTCCGACTACAACAGTTATCTAGTAGCAAATAGGTGCCTGCATGCTTGTAGTGATATATAGCTATGTAACTGCATGAATGGTTTCTGCCCTGAGCCTGGTGGTACATGCAGCTGGAATTTGTATCCAGGCTCAGAGATATAAATATGAGCTTCTCTGTACAATAAGGTGTCTCTGGTTGCACCACAACTGGAGTCCATGCCTTCATATACCACATTCAAATGTCTTGGCAATTAATTTTCTCTGTTAAAGGAGAAGAACCTGGTTTTCATTCAGTGATTTGCTGTTCTATTGCTACAGAAACTGCCTGTTTACCAAGGAAAGGGATAATGTATCTTAAAAAACATGGTTAAATCATATTCAGCAGGATCAGAGGAGGTAGTGGATGTTTGACATCTGCAGAGAGAAATTATCTTAAGCACAGAGGGGTTTTTTTGTGCTGCCGGCTAGTGAGGGGGGCTTCTCCTTCCTCTGAGGTGCAGTGTGTGTGTGCATGCATGTCAGTGCGGTGGTTGCTGCTGCAGAATACTGGGAATAAATTACTTGATGTGCAGAACTGAAGGTGCTGTTTGTTTCACAAAATCAGTGTAGTGTGTGCTGCCACTAACCTGAAAGAGGCAGCCAACAGTTCTTCGGTACAGCTAAAGGTGGAAGGACTGAAACTTGCAGTCCTCCCTCCATCCCCAAGATATCATTAGTTTGTTCCTTTACAGTGGTTCATTTTGGCTCTCTGTCATTGCCAGAATGCTATCAGTGAATGTGTCATGGTTACGATAGAGCATGGTGACACATAACAGCAATGAGAGGCTACAAATTCCAGGACTGACTTTGGAGTAAGTATTATCTGTCTTTAATAATATTAATGGCTTCTGCATGATACTGACTTTCATGCAACCAGGAGCTGTTTAACATATGTTTGTGCTGTCAGTCTGGGAGCACTGCAGCTCCAGGTTGAAAGAACATGTTTTAAATGCATTGTAATTGGTTTCAGCAGATGTGTGAACCTGGAGCCAGAATATTATAGTACACTTGGAAAGAAAGCATTTCTGCATAAGTTACTGAACTTTTTTTATGGAGCACCCTGTCAGCTCGTAGAGGAAGAATCTGTCAGTAGGCCATGGTGTCTGTCTTTCTCTCCAGCTCTCTGTTACTGTTTGTTTATCCCAGTGCTGCCTTCTAGAAAGGCCCCTGTCTCTGCTGAATAATAGAGCCCTGTGAGAGATTAAAGCATTATAGAAATGCTGTTTGTGAAAATCTATCAGGAACAAGACATATTTTTCAGATGTAACTATACTAATGAACTGTATTGACATTCTGGAGGATTTCTGATAGTCTTTCTGGTAAGTATGTTTACTTGGTACTTGCTTAAAACTGATTCACTCATTTGCATGCTTTCAGCTATTTAGAGAAGTAACTACATGAAAATATGTAAATTTAATGTATAGTGATAGTAAATATAGTCTTCTATTCATAAATTTCAGCATATGCTTATCCAGGATTTGTTAGTCAAAGCCAAACATTTATTTCTATACATACATACCCACAGTCTATGTTGATGTCAGGCATGTATGTATGCATGTTGCAGACACCGTGAGAACTTGCTAAGTTTATCTAGGTGAATAGATATGGTTATGTCAGATCCTTTAGTATTCCCTAAGACTTCCTCATTGCTGGAGAAAAAACCTGAATGCTGCAGATGCCTGCAGTAAAGTTATTTAGCTATGAAAAGTATTATTGCTGACATCTGCCATGATTTAGAATGCTATAGGTAAGTGTGCAGTGTAGCAAATAATTGATTCTAATAATCACATGAAGGTGACAGAGCACTTTATTCCAAAGAACAAGTGTACATGTTATATTGGGTTCCTCAGAACTACACTTGTGAAATGTCAGAAATTCTGCATTTCAATCTAGCATCTTATGCTGAGAGCAGTGTGCATTAGCAGACTAAGATCTAGATATTTTTCTGAAAAAAATAGCATTGGTTATTTATCAGGAGTTTTGGAAGAGGGGTCTTATCAGGGAGCTCATGAAAATGGTTTCCATGAATAATTGATAATTGTATTCCTTTTGAGATGTGACAATGTAAATATTTTTAAATGAATCTTCACTGAATTATTTAATCATCATATGAGAATAACATCACTAACAGCAAAGAATGAAAAATGATTCATGTTACTGTTTTTTCAACGTGTGTGGCTTTGTAATGAGGTAATCATTTACTCTTTCCTCTTTCATGGTAACCTGACATAATTACACTTGCTTTGCCATACTTCTACAATATTTAATACTGATAAAATTATTATTATATTTTAATTTCAGTATTGCTTATTGTTTTTACTAAAAAGCTGTCCAGATATAAATCATTCATATATTTAACTTTTTCATATATTAGACTTTCTTTTGCCATCATGCTACTTTATAAACTTAATTTACTTGTAGAGAAAAGAAAATATGTTTTGGCTGCTGGCACTTAATGATTCCCATAAAGTTGTTCCTTCCCAATTTGTCAAAGTTGAGTCAATACAGACTTAAGTCATGTCTCCCAAATGCTTATTTTCAATTATCTATAAAAGCAAATTTCTGGGGAGAAAAAAAATCTGACTTCTCGAAACATTCTTTGCACACAGATTCTCATGAATTTTCTTTCAATAAAGTTTAAATGTTGGGTTTAGAATTACATTGTCTCTGAGAAATTAGTAGTCTGTCTACTTCATATTCATTACTTGCAGAAAGCTCTTTCAAAGACTATTAAGGATCCAAAATGAAGCATTCCAAATTTAGTAAATGTAAGAATTAAGGCTGCCTCTGTCAGCTTTGTGCATATGCACTGTGATAATTTGTTTTAACAGTTTTTTGCATGTAATTTTTAGGTCTTAAAAAAGCAAAGCTGAAAAGGAAATTCTATAGAAGGATTGATTTGACATTACTGTGTCATCACTTGGTGAGAACTTGTAGATCTATAGCACAAGCACATCTGATACTAAGTGCCCTGAGAGTCTGCTCCATGACTGAGACTCTTATGTGTTGAGGTCTGCAGACAAGTTTGTTGACTTCAAAGACTTAGCTGTGTACCTTTAAGACAGCCACAAATTGTCAGGTATGTAAACAGGGTGTGAAGAACGGGAACTTAGAACTGCAGCATACAGGCATCTACAGCAACAGCAAATAGCAAGCAAGAAGGAGGACACAAAAACCTATCATTGCAGGTATTAGACCCTATCTAAGATATATAAATAGTTTGTATAAACAATAAAGGCCATTTTGTCCGAACCCAGCCACGCAGACATAGTGTTTCTTTTCAGTCCGCCTTGACTTGCGTCACCACACTTATGTGTTACAGTAATGAAAATGAGGAAGAATAACTACTAGCAGGTGTAGGATTTCAATCTGTTGTGTATGTGCCAGCCACTAAAGGGTGGAGGTGATATGCTTTGCCAATGGATGTCACTAGGTTTTGTTCACAAAGTGACTTAGACCTCAGAATGAGATTCCTGAAGTTTAATATATTTTTCTCATTCAGTACCAGCCCTGCTTTTTTTCCCCTACATTTGACTACTCTGATTTTGGTAGGTTCCTTGTTGCCAGTCTTCACTCCACAGTGGTCCCCATGCTCCCTTCCTGCTGAAGGCTGGTGTCTTGGCCAGCTGGTGCTGGTTCTCCTTCTCCCTCCACCTGGATTCTCTTTTGATCAGTGTCTGCTCCCCTTCCTGCTTCTGATCCTGATGGAGGTGGTTTGCTGTTGGCACCACCTGCCTTTGCCTTTTCCCTTGCTGTGCACCCAGGAACAGCAGTGGTGAGCACTGTCAATACAGCACAGGAGTTTCCTAGCCCATAGTCAGCAAGGGCAACACAGACAAACAAAAGGGGACACGAGCAAACAAACAGGGATGAACTGCCAGCTCTGCTGCAACAGACCTGCAGTGGAGAATAAGAGAACAATGCATGTAGAGCTTAGAAGTACAAAAAACCTTTTTACAAGCCTGTACTGATCATATGCAAACAAAGGCCTTTCCAGTGCATGTTGTGGCAGGTCAGTACAGTGCAACAGAGCACCAGTGAAACGGCAGAAAGCAGAGTTCGTTAATCCTTTCTCTGCAGGCCTGCACAGGCTGACTGATGTGAGCCTGGGTTCAATTTAGCCATTTTCAGTGACATATTGAGCCATGGACTCTTAATGGAGCTTATTAGCTCAGACACACTGTTGTGCTAGCTCAGCTAGTCTGCAACTGAAATCAAGCTCACATGTTGGCAGCATGCTCTTCTGCACATCTAGTTCAGGGATTAGCACAGGCACAGCCAGGAGCCAGAGAAACTTGCCTGAACACACTAGCCTTGTCAGAAAGTATGAGAAGGCCCTCCCTTGACTCGATGTGCATCTCTCTGCCAAACTTTGTTGCAGGACAAGGCCTCAAGGACAAGAGTCCAAGTACTGTTAGCCTGATGAATAGAGACATGTTAGAACTTGTAGGGCACAAGCCCTGGGAACAAAGGAGCAAGCTAACTGCAGACTCTTGAGCCGTTGCAGTTGAGATGGCAACCAGATGGACAAAGAGGAACAAGTAGCTAGATAAGGGAACGGATAGTGCCGGTAAGGAACTTTATTAATTAAGAAAGTCACGTAGGAAGAAACCCCCTAATCTTAGAATAGAAATTGTTGCTATGACAAGGTAAACTAATCAGTTCCTATTGTTTTAATGGTGTGCCTTAAATGTCAACCAATCAGTGTTTTTTACGCTTAAGATTTAACCAATCAGTGTGTAATATGTAGAAGATAGAAACGTATATAATTGTAAGAAAATCACTAATAAACGGACAACTTGCTTGCATCAAGCTGCGTCCCGTCTCTTCATTTGCCACACTTTGTGTCCTCTCTAAAGCATGCAAATGCAAGGAATTCTCGAAGGAAAGGTTGCAAGAATGTATAATGTAAAAAAAAAAAAAAGTGTTTTCCCTAATCTGTTTTAGAAGCACAGAAACTTAGAATATCTTGAGTTGGAAGGAACCCGTAAAGATCATTGAGTCTAACTCCCTGCTCCTTGCAGGACTACCTAACACTAAAACATATGACTAAGAGTATTTTCCAGACACTCCTTGAATGCTGACAGGCCTGGTGCTGTAACCACTTCCTTGAGGAGTCTGTTCCAGTGATCAGCCACCCTCTTCGTGAAGAACCTTTTCCTAATGTCCAATCTGAATGTCCCCTGATGCACCTTTGTTCCATTTCCATGTGTCTTATGACTGGGCACCAGAGAGAAGAGATCAGCACATCCCCCTTCGCTGCCCCCCTTGAGGAAGTTATAGGCTGCAATGAGGTCACCCCTCAGCCTTCTCCAAGCTGAACAAGCCAAGTGACCTCAGCTGCTCCTCATAAGTCTTGCCCTTGAGACTTTTCACAATCTTGGTCACACTCCTCTGGACACAATCTAATAGTTTGATGTCCCTCATATTCAGGCATGCAAAACTGCACACAGTACTTGTGGTGGAGCCGCAACGGTGCAGTGTAAAGGGGGACAATCTTCTCCCTCAACCGACTAGCTATGCTGTGCTTGATGCACCCCGAGACCTTGTTGGCCCTTTTGGCTGCCTGGGGACACTGTTGACTCTTATTCAACTTGCCATCAACCCAAACCCCCAGATCTCTTTCCATGGGGCTGTTCTCCAGCCTCTTGTCCCCCAATTTGTAGGTATAACCAGGATTACCCTGTCCCAGGTCCAGAATCCAGGCATGTAGCCATATTGATGTGATTGTCGTGACTTGACTGACTCTCCACCGGGGGACCCTCTTCATCTGGTGCCCAAACAGGGACCCATTTAGTTGCTTAAATGCGGTTTAGCTTAAATGCTGTTCACTTAAATGCGGAAGTCTCTGTGCACTAGACCCAAAGGGAAGTTGTCCGATTAGGGAGCTGGAGGTTGGAGGTGGGCGGAACCTGGAAGGCAAAAAGCAGAGTCCAGAGTTCAGTATAGAGCTGCAGATCGTACCCCTGCTGGAGGTAAGACCGTGACAAATAAAATGCGGCAGGGCTCTCCGCCGATACCCTCTCTGAGAGATGGGGGAGCACTAAGGAAGACCGCGATGGAATTAGATGCGGCAATTAAACTGTTAACTAGTATCCTCTCTAAGAGATGTGAGAGCATTAAAGAAACAGAAGTGGAGGCTTTAGTTCGCTGGGCACAAAAAAAGGATAAAATTCCCGAGCCCATATTATTGTTTAGTATTACAGAATGGAGAGAAGTGGGAAATTGCCTCTGGGATGCTACGATCGAGGGAGGTAAAGAAGGAAAAGAAGCTAAAGCATTAGGAGCTACGTGGCAGTCGATAGTCAACACTCTGGAAACTATGAAGGCGGAAAAGAAAGTAGCGGCAGCAGCTACAGAAGCATTGGGAGGAGATGTGGTAGAAAAGCCAATAGAGCAGAAGGGTGATTCACCTAAGCCTTCTCTCTTGGCTACCTTTTTTGGAGTTGGGCATGCTCGTCCTATGAAGGGCATGTCAGCCTCTGCGTGTTCAACAGTACAGGACTTATTAGATAAGACAGCAGAGAAACCGAAAGTTACTTCTTGGGGGTCTGCTGTAACTGAGCCGAAACCAGAAGAGGCTGTTGAGCCTCACCAGGAAGAAGGAGCAGTGAGTCATGCTGCACCAATTTGAGCTGTGGGTGGAGCAAGACCAAAACGGAGGGTGGCTACAGCTCGTAGGTCGAATCAACGGGGGCAAAAGCACCGTCCGATGTCGTATCCTCCTCTTCCTGAAACATCATCTGACGAACTTGAGGAGGAAGGCGGGGAGAAGCTTTGTGATAACAATACAGAGAAATCCTTACAGGAGGTAATAGATAAATTAAGAAAACTGGAAAAGCGAGTTGAAATGAACCTGCCTACTACTTCAATACCCGTAGTTCCTTCAATTAGCCCAACTGCCCCTCCGATGCTGAACTCGGGAAAAGATCCAATTCTACAGCATTGGTCCAGTGTTTGTGATGCTATTTTGGAGGGTGACTGGCAGGTGACTAGCTCGTTAGCTTGTCCAGTAGTGGTTAATAATCTTGGTGCACATTGGGAGCCGCATGATTGGAAAATATTGCAACAAGCAAAGCAAACGGTCACTACTCATGGTCTGCATTCAGAGGCTGCACGACAGATCATACAGTTTATTTTCACAGCAGACGTTCTTTCACCTGCTGACTGTGCTGGACTTGCTTCCCTGCTATTGACTCCTTCACAACATCTAATGTTTGATAGGGAGTGTGCTGCGGGCATTTCGGGCGAGCGGGAGTCAGATTCAAATACTCACAGAGTTCAAGATCTGATCCGTTTATTGTACAAACCAGGTAGACTTTTATAAGGCATTCTATAAGCGTGCAATAATGTGATTGGCTATTTTACAAGCGTATAATAATATGATTGGTTAACAATTGTTTACTGGGAAGATTTCTGTTTCTGCTTGTTCTGGCATGTAGGCTCCTTTCTGCGGTTTCCCAGCTCCTCTTATCACGTCCCGTTGGCCTTGGTTTTGTGCAAACATCTGCAATTTGCTCCTTTTTCTTCATCCCACTGTTCTGGCCGTAACCTCGTCTTATTTCTTCAGTATTTTTCCACTTGCTTCAGAGTTCAGTATAATCATTCAATACAGCAAGAGCCCCAACAGGAGTGGAAGAGACTAGCCATAGAGGAAGCAAATAAACATCAAGATCCAAATATAGGAGATTCACTTTATGGTCTACGGGCAGATATGTTAACTGGGCAGGGACCTTACCCTACTACGCAGGTTCAATTGCAGTATCCTGTACAAATGCATCAACTTGCTCAAACATTAGCACATCGAGCCCTTTTGTCTGTGCCAGATAAGAAGAAACCTGCTTCCTATACCCCTGTTTGTCAGGGGGCAACGAAGCCCTATGGACAATTTGTAGATCGTTTGTCTGCAGCATTAAAGGACAATTTTGATTTACCTTCGGATCTGCAGGAACATTTGTTCCGCACCCTCGCCTTTGAAGGGGCTAACCCAAGAACAAGGGCGATCTTAGCAACATTACCCCAAGGAAGTCCCGTAGATGAAATGTTGATTAGAGCTACTCGAGCAGAACAAAATAACCAAGCGGCTGCCTTTACAGTTGCGATGAAGGAGCAAGGGCATATAATTGCAGCAGCCTTAACAAATCATAAAGGTGGACATCGAAAAGGGAAAGATGGTAAATCAGGATTTGGTAATTGTATTCGATGTGGTGAACCTGGACACATAAGGCGTACTTGTTCAAAGACTGTTTGGTGTCACAAATGTAACTTACGCCATACGTAATGCAACTCCCACCTACATTATCTGGGTTGATTGGACGGGATGTTTTGTCACAATTGGGACTAGTTATGACAACTGATCAGCATTTAGCACCACAGCCACTGATTGGCAGCCACCCATACTGAAGATTACATGGTTAACAGAAAAGCCAATTTGGGAAGACCAGTGGCTGATAACAGAAGAATGGCTGCGCATTGCTGAGGAATTGGTGCAGGAACAACTGAAAATAGGTCATATTCGACCTTCTACAAGTCCTTGGAATACTCCTATTTTTGTGATACCAAAAAAAACTGGGAAATGGCGACTCTTACATGATTACGGGAGGTTAATGATCAGATGTTAGCGATGGGAGCGTTGCAACCTGGTCTTCCAACTCCATCCCTCAGAATTGGCAAATTGTCGTGATAGACTTGAAAGACTGTTTCTTTATGATTCCCTTACATCCTGATGACACGCAGAGATTTGCATTCACTCTGCCATCAATAAACCGTGCCACTACGGTCAAACGGTATGAATGGGTAGTCTTACCACAAGGAATGAAGAACTCTCCTACGATGTGTCAGACTTTTGTAGATTGGGCACTTGTTCCGGTATGGCAGCGTTGTCCTCATGTCCTGATCTATCATTATATGGACGATATTTTATTGGCTGCTGTACAAGGGATTTCAGATGATCAAATGAAATGGCTTGTTGACCACCTTCTATCATGTGGTTTGGTTGTGGCGCCTGAGAAGGTTCAACATTCGGCCCCATGGAAATATCTAGGCCTCCTCATCTCAGATGCTCAGATCAGACCACAGAAGGTAACTCTATACTACATAAATGACTAATCTGAATGATGCTCAAAGGCTTTTAGGAGATCTACAGTGGGTTCATAATATAGTTGGCCTCACTAACGCTGATTTGCAACCGTTCCGATCCTGGTTGCATGGCACCGAGGCCAAACAGTCCTCAAACTTGTTCACCAGAACAGCAGGCTGCCCTAGAAGTTGTGTCCTGCAAGATTCAGACTGGCTGGTGTGGTTGCCTAATGGCGAATCATCCATTATCTTTTTTGGTTTGTAATGTTGCCACTTCACCTTTTGCCCTTAATTTACAATGGCAAAAGAAAAAGGGGGAAAATACAGTGATCGTTTTAGAGTGGTTGTTTTTGCCATTGCAACCCAGACATTGTATTTTAAGTCATCCTGAAGCGGCCTTGGTGAGAAAAGGAAGAGACAGGATTGTTGAAATTGATGGGACTGAACCGGCAGATATCAGTATTCCAGTCCGTGGTGATGATTATGAGTGGCTCCTGAGACATTCAACAGCCATACAGGGAGCCTTGATGGGTTATACAGGTGTTGTACACAACAACCGGCCAAAAGGACCTCTCTGGAAGATGTTAGAACATTACCAGTGGATTGCGAGACCGTTATGCTTAGAAAGACCAGTTGAAGGGCCAACGGTGTTTACAGATGCAGGATGAAAGATGAAGAAGGCTGCGTGTGTTTGGCAATCCGATAATCAGTGGCAGAAACACGTGATCACCAGTGAACCACGGGACAACCTTCAAACCTTAGAACTGAAAGCAGTGTGTTTGGCATTGGGAAGCTGGAACAATATACCTGTAAACATAGTATCAGACTCATTGTACATAGTTGGTGTAGTACAGCGCATTGAAGATGCCTTCTTGAGAGAGACAAGGAGTCAACATCTTGGTGAAATGTTTATACAACTGCGTAGTACTCTTTGACAGAGAAAACATGAATTTTGTATTATGCATATTAGAAGTCATCAGTGGACCATTGGGTTGGGCGAAGGTAATGCTAGAGCTGATGAAGCAGTCAGCTGTCCGGCAATAACTCCTCCAACAAAGAAGTTTGAAGAAGCTCATAACAGCCACGAGATGTTTCATCAGAATGCAAAGTCTTTACATTGACAGTATCAAATACCCATAGCAGATGCAAAGGGTATTTGTTTGCTCCTGTCCTCAACGTAGTCATCATGGACCTGGTTTAAGGGATGGGCACTAACCCTAAAGGTCTGAAGGCACTTCAGGTTTGGCAAATGGATGTAACACATGTACCTGACTTTGGGAAGCTTAAGTATGTGCATGTCACAATTGACACCTATTCTCATTTTATATGGGCCACTGCACAAACCGGTGAAAAGGCATTACATGTGGAGAGACATTTAATGTCTTGTTTTGCTGTCATGGGAGTTCCTGTAGAAATAAAGACAGACAATGGTCCAGCGTATAGCAGTCAACGAGTCGCTAGGGTTATGACAACTTGGGGAATTAAACACGTTAAAGGGATTCCTCACTCCCAAACTGGGCAAGCAGTTGTTGAAAGGGCAAACCGTACCCTGAAGGATTATCTTCAGAGACAGAAAGTATCACAGGACATAGACATAACTAAACAGTTGACTAAGGTGTTGTTAACCTTAAACTCTCTCTCCCTTACGGAGGATAGAGAGGGACCACCTGTTGTTATACATCACCAAACATCGCGAGGGAACCAAACAACTACAGTTCCTGGTTTGAATGTTCTGTATAAAAATATGGCTTCAGGCGTATGGGAAGGGCCTAATCCAGTGTTATTTATCGGTAGAGGTTATTTTTGTATCTTCACAGATAAAGGACCTATATGGGTCCCTAGCAAGTTTGTGCAACCTGTATGTCAAGATCAGAAGACGGAACAGAAGACTCAGAGCGAGCAGATGGAATAAACTGTCTATGTTGTAAGGGATGTAACCCACGGGTATTACGCCAATGTATTCTATGTGGGGTAAAACGGTTCTGTAAGCCAAAGCTTAAATGTAAATGGTGTGAAAAGTGTGTATATTTGATTAGTAACCGGGTATGAAGCAAGACAAAACATACGACTAGTGTAATACCATGCTGATTGGAGACAGCATACATCATCATAATCTGTGAAAGCACCACAGATTGTGTGGGGTGAAATGTTAAAAAAAAAAAAAAAAAAGAGAGAGAGAGAAAAAAAAAATTGTAGAAATTGTAGGAGTAATCATGTTTGAGAGGTGGACTTGTTTTATGGTCTTGATGAATTTTTTACCCATTGGCCAAATTATTTTTGACATCTTGCCTAGGACAAACATATGGGTGACATGGGCAAATATCACGGGAGTAACAGACTTTTTTTGAAGTTTGCAACAAGCAGACAACCCCTTTAGAACTTGTTTAATTGGTATTCCCCTGCAAGAGAATGAAACAAATTTTGATGGTTTTTGGAATGTTAAAGCAGTGAATCTGACTTCCAATGAGAATGGTACATGTATGAGTCCAAATGGCAGCATTAAATGCTAAGAATATACGAAGGTTAGCGTATTGGGGAGAGAAACAATTTAATCTTGCGTCACAGATTTTAAGTCCATTATTGCTTGATATAGATAGTGTTAGGCATGCTACGTTACAAAATAGAGCTGCAACAGATTTGTTGTTATTAGCACATGGACACGGTTGTGAGGATTTTGAAGGGATGTGTTGTATGAACCATTCTGATCATTCCATATCGATGCACAAGAAGTTGTCACAACTTCAGGGAAACATGAAGCATATTCTTGCTGATGATAAACCCTTCGATGAATGGTTGAGAGGACTGGGGATAACACGTTGGTTAAAGACGTTATTGATGGAAGGAATACGCTTTGTTATAATCATTGTTGTAATGCTTTTAGTTTTTGGCTGTTTATTTTCTTGTTTGAAGAAAGTTTTAACATCTATTGTGAAACAGACATGGGTTGTCCAAAAAGAAAAAGGGGGATATGTAGAGGGATTTTTAGAGGACCAAGGACATATGTTACCATTGTCTGGGTTGGACAACCCAGGCCTGTTAGTTGAAGCTGCAGAGCAGCTTTAAATTGTCCTAGGAACAAGCAGTGGGAGAAAGAAAACAAGCTATGCACAAACAAGAAGGCAGGTGCAGAGCAAGTCCTGGGAACCGTGAAATCAACACACTCTCATCAGCACACTCTGATCAGGCACCTGCAGCATGCTCACCAATCAGCGACACGGACGCCCGCGTGACTAGAAACTTTTATCCAATCATCTGTGTGTAGAGTCGTGTGAGCGGTTGGTTTAAGTTATAAATATGATTTGTTTGTTGAATAAAGTGAGCACGGCATGTAGCCATATTGGTGTGATTGTTGTTACTTGGCCGACTCTCCACGGGGGACCCTCTTCGAAGTTCCCCATAAGCTTCTGCCTTTGCTCAGTCTGCACAGAAGGCAGTTACATGTAGTTTTGGACAGATAACTTCAGCTAATTGCGACAAGAGGCATGCTATTAAACATGTTTTTTTTAAAAAAAACAAGTTTTCTTGCAGGTGTTACATGGACAAGTTCATTTAACTCCATGAGTATATTTTAAAAGAACATGTGTGAAATCTGCCAGTGGCCTACTGTTTTATTGAGAGACCTTTTGATCAGAGCTGCCCTTGAAGCAGTTTCTTGAAGGCACCTTTGAAGGTAAATGCTCAAGTATGTTTTTTGGGGGTTAGTTGTTTATATGCATATTTGATTACCAAGATAAAGGGCTTGATGTTTGTGATGGAACATTTCATAGTTAAATCAATGGAAATTTCTGGTATTTAACTAGGTCACTTAATTTTTGTCAGTGCCCAAAATTTAGGCTCTCAATTTGGAAATTTTGACTATGATTTTCTTATTACTGATGAAAGCTCTTAATAATTTTTAGTTTCCTTTTTTCAAACACATCTGATTTACATATAAAAACCTTTAAAAAATCCTAAGATTTAAAAACAAAAAGTGTCCCAGTTACATATTCTGCTTCATACAAAATGCTTAGAAGTCTGAAGCAATTTACCATTTTTTTCCTCTCTGTGGAACTGTACACAAGTATTGTTCCCAGAGGGTGTCTAACACAGTCAAGTATATGCACCAGTACCAGATTTCATATTTGGTTTTATTTAAAACAATTTCATTTTAAGTCAAAAACTGTGTAGCTACTGTAAATCGTTCGGGAAGACTGTTTCTACCTGAAACTCCTTTTGTAACTCCTACACTAAAAAATGTGACTCTTGCTAAACCTTCTGTTCACTAGAGATGACATTATTTTAACTTGCAGTCTCACAACAAGGAGCCTGAGCCCAACCCCAACAAGCACCTGCAGTCCATGCAGTCCTCTGTTCGCTTTTCTTTTTTGGAGGTAAGCGAGTAAACTTCTGTCATTGATGATTTCTTCTGCATCTAAAACCTGACAATCAAAACATATTGCAAGGGGAAAACTGAAGAAAATCAAATATGTCTGTGCAATCCAAAAAATGTTTTACTTGATCAGCTGTTTTTCTCAAGTTAAGTACTTTATGGAAAAAATATAGGGTAATCCATATATTGAGACCTAGTATGGAGATTCAAGACATTAATGCATAATTCTGCAGTGCACTGACTTTTTTTTTGATCATGAATGTATCTGCAATTGAAATTTTATGGTTTGCTTCCTGTGATCATACCTCAAATAGTGTTCTATCATGTCCAAAGTTTAAGGTGAGTTCAGAAGTGAGGGTGATTCATGAAACCCATTGTTATTTTTTGCTTACCTGAAAGGCAGTATTATGCTCAGTCATGTCAGATGCCAGAAGAGTTGACTGTCCAAGATGCACATCCATTTAGAAGAACATAAAGTTGTGTATAGTAGGTCAGTAGCACTGTTTCTGTTTCAGGACTAGGAGGATTTTAAGCCTTATTTTTAATACAGTAATGTCTTAGATGAGCCCTAAGCAGCCCCATACAACATTCCTCTCATTCTCTTCTTTCTCCTACTACTACTCAGTTCATACAAAAGAATAATGGGTTTTTTTTACTTGTCAGAAAGATGGTAGTTCCTATGAGATCAGAAAATCATTAATTGATCCAAAAAATATTGTGTGACACTTTTTATTATGGTAAAATTATCATAATAATAATTGAAGGATGTTCCTGACACAGAAAAACATTTTCTTCCCTTCTTTAGTTTTTTATCTATGCAGAAAACTAAATTGCAAGCCAGGCCTCTCATAGGTGTGAGTTACTGATATTCTACTCCATAGGGAGAGTAGTATTTAAAATGAGTTACTAATCAGTTATCCATGCCTCATGGATTAAAAAAAGTAATTTTAGTTTTGATCAAAGGTTTCACTTGATACTGTGAGAATGAAGGAATCTTAAAGAACTATCACCTTGTTAAATTACAGAATAAGGTGCATTTGTGCCTATTTGGTACCACCTCTTGAACATAGCATGGCAGAAGTTGCTTGGATATGTTATTCTGCTTCAGCATACTTTAACAACAAACTGATACTTAAAAGTTTTTAATGATGACATACAGATTATCAGTTAACCTAAGGGAAAAAGCGGAAATGATAAATTGGAATGGAATGATAAAATCATGCCAAGCATACTTGAAAAAAAAGCTCTGAGGCCAGCGTCATATAGGTGGGCAAAACTGAAATTTCATTGACAGTTTCTGTATGCACATATATATGTATTCTTACATACAGATAGATAGATATATCTATACCAAAACATTGTCTATGTAATAGGTGACCTGTGATAAGGAAAAGTACCCAAAGGAAACCTCAAAAGTTAAATACATTCATTGTCCAATCCTAACTCTTTCCCAACAAAAGCCTCTGAGTTTTATCTCCCTAATTGCATAAGCTGCTTTGTAGCTTGAAAGACATGACTATCAAAGTCAGTCAGGGAATTTAATTTCGAGTGACTGTGAGGAACTGAAAAATAACAACGCAAAAGCCTCCAAGCACCCCAAAACATATAAGAAAGATTGCTGCTTACTTTGTGGTATGTATGTATATGTATCTTAGGACCTGTGTGTATGTTTATGCATGCAGCTTTGCCACTCTTTTCATAGAATTATAGAATGGTTTGGGTTAGAAGGGAGTTTTAAAGGTCATCTAGTCCAACCTCCCTGCATCTTCAAATAGATCAGGTTGCTCAAAGCCCAATCCAACCTGACCTTGAACGTTTCAAGGGACAGGGCATCTACCACCTCTCTGGGAAACCTGTTCCAGTGTTTCACCACCCTCATCATAAAGAGTTTTTTCCTTCTATCTAGTCTGAATCAACCCTCTTCCAGTTTAAAACCATTACCCCTTGTCCTATTGCTATAGGACCTTCTAAAAAGTCTGTCCTACTCTTTTTTTATAAGCCACCTTTAAGTATTGAAAGGCTTCAATAAAGTCTCCCTGGAGACTTCTCCAGGTTGAACAACCCCAACTCTCTCAGCCTTTCCTCATAGGAGAGGTGTTACATCCCTCTGATCATTTCTGTGGCCCTCCTCTGCACCTGCTCCAACAGGTCCATGTCTGTCTTCTACTGAGGACTCCAGAGCTGGATGTGGTACTCCAGGTGAGGTCTCACCAGAGTGGAGTAGAGGGGCAAAATCACCTCCCTTGACCTGCTGGCCACACTTCTTTTTATGCAGCCTAGGATACAGCTGGCTTTCTGGGCTGCAAGTGCACATTGCTGACTCATGTGCAGCTTTTCATCCACCAGCACCCCAAGTCCTTGTCCACAGGGCTGCTCTCAATGCCTTCATCCCCCAGCCTGCACTGATACCCCAACCTGGGCACAGGACCTTGCACTTGGCCTTGTTGAACCTCATGAGGTTCACATGGTCCCATTTCTTGAGCTTGTCCAGGTCCCTCTGAATGGCATCCTGTCCCTCAGGCATATGAATAGTGCCACTCAGCCTGATGTCATCTGCAAATTTGCTGAGGGTGTACTCGATCCTGCTATGTTGTTGAAGATATTAAACAGTACTGGTTCCAATACATATCCCTGAGAGCCACCACTTGTTACTGATCTCCATCTGGACATTGAGCCATTGACCACTACCCCCTGGATGTGACCATCCAGCCAATTCCTTATCCACTGAACAGTTCATCCATCAAATCCATATCTTTCCAATTTAGAGAGAAGGATGTTGTGGGGGACTGTGTCAAAGGCCACACAGAAGTCCAGAGAGATGACATCAGTAGTCCACTCCATCATAGAAGGCCACTAGCTTTGCCCTTGGTGAAGCCATGCTGGCTGTCTCAAATGTCCTCCCTGTCTTCCATGTGACTTAGCATAGCTTCTAGAATGATCTGTTCCATGATCTTCCCAGGCACAGTGGAGAGGCTGACAGGTCTGTATTTTCCAGGGTCCTCCTTTCTACCCCTTTTAAAAATGGGTTCAATGTTTCCCTTTTTCCAGTCACTGGGGACTTCACCTGACTGCCACAACTTTTCAAATATCATGGAGAGTTGCTTGGCAACGATATCAGCCAATCCCCTCAGGACTCTGGGATGCATGTCATCAGGTCCCATAGGCTTATGTAAGTTTGGGTTCCTCAAGTGGTCTTGAACCTGATCTTCTCTTACAGTGAGAGGGACTTTTCTCTCCCAGTCTCTGCCTTGAGGTCCATCCACTCGAGAGGTGTGGGAAGAGGAATTGCCAGTGAAGACTGAGGCAAAAAAGTTGAGTACTTCAGCCTTCTCCTCACCTGTTGTTACCAGCTTGGCAGTCATGTTCATCAGGAGGGGTACACTTTCTTTGACCTTCCTTTTCTGGCTGATATACCTAAAGAAGCCTTTACTATTCTTTGCGTCCCTTGCCAAGTTCAGCTCCAGCCATGCCTTGGCCTTGCTGACCTCATCTCTACACAACCAAGCAGTGTCCCTATACTCTTCCCAGGATACCTGTCCCTACTTCCACTGCCTATGCATTTCCTTCTTGATGTTTGGTTTGACCAGCAGGTCTCAACTCAGCCATGCTGAACTCGTGCCTTCCTTTCTTGATTTCTTACACATGGGAATCAAGAGCTCTTTCACTCTATGGAAAACATCCTTGAAGATCTGCCAGCTCTTTTCTGCTCCCTTGTCCCTGAGGGCAGTTTCCCAGGGGGTCCCATTGACTAACTCCTTGAACAGCTGGAAGTTTGCTTTCCTAAAATTCAGGGTCCTGACTTTACTCTTCACCTGTCCCATATCCCTCAGGACTGTGAACTCCTCCAGTGCATCATTACTGCAGCCCAGGCTGCCTTCAATCTTGAAATCTCTGATTAGCTCACTTGTGTTGGTGACCAACAGGTCCAGTAATGCATCCCCTCTAGTAGGGCTGTATATTACCTGGCCTAAGAAGTTATCCTCAGTGCACTCCAGGAGTCTCCTAGACTGCCTGCAGCTTGCCATGCTACTTTTCCAGCAGATGTCGGGGTGGTTGAGGTCGCCCAGCAGGATGAGAGACTGCGAGCGCAATGCCTCCTGTAGCTGGAGTAAGAAGGCTTCATCAGTAGGATTCCCTTGATCAAGCAGCCTGTAGTAAACACCGACCACAAGGTTCCCTTTGTTGGTTTGTGTCGCGACGGAGGGAAGACACAGTCACTCAATATGAGTGATCAGCAGACTTTGTTTATTGTACCTTACAGTCACCTTTTATGCCTTGTTATAATTAGCTCATACATATTACAAAAGTTAAGCTCATTATTGGTTAGTTGCCTAAATACCAAGCCCGCCCCTAGTTTCTCTTCTGTAGTTATCTGTTCCCACCTGCAACATTCTTTTCCCACCGTGATCTTCCTGTTATTGTGTAACAAGAACAGCCAAGGATAATGTATTTTTGCTTTATTTCAGATAAGCTGAGAACAATGTGCATTTTTGTCCAGCCAGCTGGACTATGTCTATGTGACCCTTTTCAGCTAGCCAGTTATCCACAGGTTTGGTCTCTAATTCTTACCCATAAGATTTCAACCTGCTCACGGCTATTCTTCAGAGACAGCTCTTCACAACCTATCCATTTCTTGACACAGAGGGCAACCCCTCTGCCCCTCCTTCCTTGCCTGTCCCTTCTGAACACCTTGTAGCTGCACTCCAGTCATGGGATTTGTCCCACCAATTTTCAGTAATGACAACTAGGTCATAACTTTCTAGCAGCACAGTGGCCTCCAACTCCTCCTGTTTGTTGCCCATGCAGTGTGCACTGATGTAGAGGCATTTCAGCTGGGCTGTCGGCCATGTCACCTTTTTAGAGGAACATTCCTTAATCCCTTTGAGGTATTTCACTGGTGTTTCCCTGTTGACTCCTATTATTTCAGGAACCCCTGGCTCATCTCCTTAAAGACTTTTCAGGTGTGCTCCAGTATACCCTGCAGATCTCAGAGCAACAGGCTGAGAGCCCTTGCTAGCATCCTGTCCCTCAAATATTGGCATGTTGTCCCATGGCTTGTCATGGGCGAGCCTGATATCCCCTTTCCCCTTCAAGTCTAGTTTAAAGTGCTGTCAGTCAGCCCCAATAGGTTGTAAGCAAAGACACTCTTCCTCCTTTGAGAAAGATGAATCCCATCTGACACCATGTCGTGGTTTAACCCCAGCCAGCAACTAAGCACCATGCAGCCAGCCACTCACTCACTCACTTTCCCCCCTCCCCTGGTGGGATGAGGAGGAGATTCAAGAAAAAGGTAAAACTCATGGGTTGAGATAAGAACAATTTAATAACTGAAATAAAATATCATATAATAATAACAATAACCGTAATGAAAAGGAGAGAGAGGGAGAGAGGAATAAAATCCAAAAGGAAAAAAACCAAGTGATGCACAATACAATTGCTCACCACCTGCTGACCGATGCCCAGCCAGTCCCCGAGCAGCAATCTCAAAGCCCTGGCAAACTCCCCCCAGTTCATATACCAAGCATGACATCCCATTGTATGGAATACGCCTTTGGCTAGTTTGGGTCAGCTGTCCTGGCTGTGTCCCCTCCCAACTTCTTGTGCCCCTCCAGACTTCTTGCTGGCAGGGTCTGAAAAACTGAAAAGTCCTTGACTTAGTATAAACATTACCTAGCAACAACTAAAAACCTCAGTGTGTTATCAATATTATCCTCATACTACATCCAAAATACAGCATTGTGCCAGCTGCTGAGATGAAAATTAATTGTATCCCAGATGAAACCAGGACAGTATCCACCCCTTATTCCATACCATTTACATCAGGCTACACTTTCCAATACACTGTCACCTTCCCTGTCTTTTGATATAAACACAAGGATATCATCCCCTTAATCTATAGGCCATACATCTAAAAGTCCATTGAATTCATTTAGTCCATGATGTTGGGCTCCATCTGTCATAACACTTTCATCCTCTCTGGATGCCCACTGTGGAAACAGGGCAGTTGTGGCCAGGATATTACCAGGTGACACCTGCACCCCACCCTCAGCAAGCAAAAAGCCAGGCAGGTGACAGCCCCCAACCTGCTGTGTCCCCAGTGGTTGGGGTCTGGTGGCTTTCTGAGTGTTGAGCATTGGGGTTGACAAGCCAGGATGGGTGCATACCTCTCGGTGTGGCTCCAGAAAAGCAGGATGGCTGGCATGGCAGCATATCCTGGGTTTGGTCAGGGGGCTAGAGGGGATCTCTGCGTGTTGGGGCAGGCAGAGCCACCAGTGCCTGTGCTGGCTGGCAGCCACAGGGAACCAGGCAGCAATGTCGTTACTACCCACAATGAATCATTCCCTCACTGGGACCCCAGGAGTACTGACTGCTTCCCTCTCCCCACTGCCTCCCTCTCCCCACCTCCCTCTCCCTGACGACAGCCCCACTGGGGTGCCAACACCTTTGTGGGGATGGGGTTAAACCTCACTGCCTCTGCCGGCATGGCCCCATTGCATGGGGATGGTGTCAAGCCCCACTCAGTGTCTCCCCATATAGGGTCCCCCACTTCCAGCCCCACTGGGGTGCTCACACTGGTGTAGGGATGGGTTCAAGCACCTCCATACCCCCCCACAGTGCCCCAATTTAGGGGCTCAGTAAGAAGCTGTCACCTTCATGGGGAAGAGGTTCACACACACACCCAAGCAGGCCTGCATTCAGGTTCCAGCCCCACTGGGTCGGCCAGGCACCTCAATTGGAGACACGTTAACCACCTTCTTGCTGGCCTCTCTGACCCCATTAGTGTTACCTGGAGGGGGCTGGGTGTTTACCCATTTCCTCACCACCCGTTCAGCCCCACTGGGATACCTGGTGCACCCAACAGGGGTGGTGGGGTGTTCAACCCCTTCCTGGCCACACCACACAGCTCCAACATGGCACAGTATTCCCTTCAAAGCAGGAGGGGAGAGAGGGGTTAACCCTCACCTCACCACCCTCTCCAGCCCCATAGGGATGTACTGCAGCCCCATGGAGAGGGAGGTTTAACCCCTTCCTCCCAGCCCCACTAGGATGCACTGTTATGGGGCAGGGGGATTAACCCCTTCCTCCCACCCTCTTCAGACCCATGGGGACACCCTAATCAGTAGGGAGGGCAGAACAGTTAACCCCCCCCACTCCCCCCCCCCCCCCCCCACTCCCCCAGGAAACCCTGTCACCCCATGGGGGCAGAGGCGCCAACCCCTTTCTCCCTTGCCTTCAGCCCCGTAGGGATGTCCTGTTAGCCCTTTGGGGCAACGGGGCTAAAGGTTAGCCTCCATTCCCCACCCACAAAGGGGCAGAGGAGCTAACTTCTCCTTCCCAGCCCCACAGTGAAACCCTATCACCCCATGGGCAGACACCCCCCCCCAGCCCCATAGGGACACCCCGTCACTCCATAACACAGAGGTTTAACACCACTATCCCACCCCCCCTATCGGGACACCCTGTCACCCAAAGGGTGCAGAGGGGCTAACCTCCCTTCTCACCCCCATAGGGACACCCTATCACCCCATAGGGCAGAGGGACTGGCCCCCCAGCCCTACTGAGACATGCTGTCACCACAGGGGACAGAGGGGCCAAGCCTCCATCCCCACCAGGACACCAGTATCAGCGACAGGCTGTGTAGCAGCACCGCTACTGCCACTCCCAGCACCCAGTGTTCGTGCTATCCCAGAGCGACACACGCGCTCGCTGAGCTGAGCCGCCCCTGCCCGTCATGTGATGTGTCACGTCATGTGAGTCCTGCCCGCACGTGCCTCCACCCCATTGGGCCGAGAGGGTGCCTGTTGTCTCGCTGCGCTCATTGACTCGCCTTGCCTCCCTATCACTACAGCCCATTGGGAAGTACAAGCCAGTACCACTCCCTCAGGGTGCTCTCATTGGTTGGGAACCTGCCCCGCCGCGCCGAGCTGCCTGTTTATAGTGGCGGGATTGCCTAGGGAATTATCTGGAAGGGCTGTGATGTCATTAGGGTGCTGTGTGTCAAGATCTTTTCCCATCGTGCCCGTGTGTGGGGTTATGACTGAGGCTACAGGTGGGCATGTGGCTGTATCTGCGTGGGATGGGGGCCTTGTAAGTTCCAAAGGGTCAGGGTGGGTTGGGGGCATTTTCCTTTCCTGTGTGGGGCAGAGCATGAAGCTTGTGGTAGTATCTCTGTGGGGCCTGCACTCCACAGCCAAAGGGATCAAAAACACCACATTTGCAATATCAGTAGTGGCATACCACTTGGCTGCCTTTGATTTCAGTTCATATTGAAGTTCTAGCATGTCTGGTACAGCAGCACTCAATGGCGGCATGATTTCATTCAGGCCATGATAGTCCACTTCTAGTCTCCATTCTCCATTAGACTTTTGCACTGGCCATATGGGGCTATTAAAGGCTGAACGGGTTCTGCTGATCACTCCTTGGATCTCTAGTTGGCAAATCAGCGTATGGATGGGAATCAGGGAGTCTCGGTTGGTACGGTATTGCTGCCAGTGCACTGTGGTAGTAGCAATTGGCACCAGCTGTTCCTTGACTTTCAGTAACCCCACCACAAATGGGTCCACTGAGAGACCAGGCAAAGTAGATAGCTGCTTAATTTCCTCTGTTTCCAAGGCAGCTATACCAAAAGCCCACCAATATCCTTTTGGATCTTTGAAATGCCCTCTCCTAAGACAGTCTATGGCAAGGATACGTGGAGCCTCTGGGCCAGTCACAGTGGGATGTTTTTGCCACTCATTCCCAGTCAAGCTTATTTCAGCCTCCAAGACAGTTAGCTGTTGAGAACCTCCTGTCATTCCAGTACTACTAATGGGTTCTTCTCCTTCATAGCTCGATGGCATTAAAGTACACTGTGCACCTGTATCTACTAGAGCTTTATATTCCTGTGGGTCTGACGTGCCAGGCCATTGGATCCACACAGTCCAGTAAACCCGGGTATCCCTGGCCTCCACTTGGCTGGAGGAAGGGCTCCCCTAATCGTGGTTGTAGGATTCTCCACTAGAATGGCAAGCAGTGTAAAACAGATGTAGCGTGGAGTGGTTCCACTCACTTGTGTTTTGCCAGAATGGGTTAGAATTCCTTTTCACGGGATCAAGGGTAAAGTCAGCTCTATCGCTCTGTCTGGGAAACTGTCCTCTGGAGACTGGAGCAGAAGCCTTCCTGGAAGACTCCTTATTTGTGACTGTTTTTCCTTGTAGTTCACACACTCGTGCCTCTAGAACTGAGGTAGGTTTTCTATCCCACCTCCTCATGTCCTCTCTGTGGTCTCACAGATAAACCCACAGAGTACTCCGTGGTGTGTATTTTCTACATTATCCCCTCCAAAAAGAAGGACATCTAAGGTTGATAGCTGAGATGCGAGTCTGTTTTGGTGGGGACTAGGACATAGCCTTGTGAAGCTGCTGGACCAGTCTCTCTGTAGCTGAGATGATGGAGGTAGAGACACTATCTTTATAGTCTCAGAGATGATGAAGCACTTCATCCACGGTTGGTGGTACAGTGTCTGACCAACCCATTACTGCCAATGAGTTGGCATATGCCAGTGGTGCGCTCTGTACCAATTTCTGCCATGTGGGTTGTGTGCATAGAACTTCATCATGATCTGTGGGTGACTGGATTGTTCAGGTTATAATAGATTTTCTCTTTCACAGCTAATTCCCTCAGGTACTGGATACCCTCCTCTATTGCAGTCCACTTGGTTGGGCAACATGTAGGGATACCTTTCCTTCACACTTGACAGGAGTTGCTTCCAGAGGCTGATGGCTCACACTCCTTTTCCAATTGCCCTATCAATGCCCCCTTCTTTAGCAAGTGATCCCAGCTGCTTGGCTTCCCTACCCTAAAGTTCTACACTATTAGCCCCATTATCCCAGCATCTAAGCAACCAGGTGATAATGTGTTCACCTGGTGGATGGGCATAATCTTTCCACATATCCTGCAGTTTACTCAGAGATATGGATTAGAGGTTACCCCTTCTTCATCTTGTTCCTGTGATGGCCCTGCTTCATCCTCCTTCACCAAATGAGCTGCTTTCCATTTCCATTTCTTCTTCTGTATAGGGGCCACTGACACTGACATGGGTTGGTGTAGAGGGATTTTTAAAGGACCGAGGACATATGTTACCATTGTCCGGGTTGGACAACCCAGGCCTGTTAGTTGAAGCTGCAAAGCAACCTTAAATTGTCCTGGGAACAAGCAGTGTGAGAAAGAAAACAAGCTATGCACAAACAAGAAGGCAGGTGCAGAGCAAGTCCTGGGAACCGCGAAATCAGCACACTCTCATCGGCACACTCTGATCAGGCACCTGCAGCATGCTCACCAATCAGCGACATGGACCCCACGTGGCCTAGAGACTTTTATCCAATCACCTGTGTGTAAAGTCGTGTGAGCGGTCGGTTTAAGTTATAAATGTGACCTGTTTGTTGAATAAAGTGAGCACGGCATGTAGCCATATTGGTGTGATTGTTGTCGTGACTTGGCTGACTCTCCACAGGGGACCCTCTTCGGGTTGGTCTTCTGCATCACTAGTTGTGGGGGCCAAGGTAGCTGCAGTGCCCACCACAGGGGATGCAGTAACTGCAGAGCCTGCCATGCAGGCTAGAACAGCCACAGTGCCCACCACAGAGGCTGGAGTAGCCATGGCGCCTGCTGTGGGACTGGAGTAGCAGTTGTTTCTGCTACAGAGGCTAGAGTAGTTAGAATTAGTCTCTTAATTCTCCACCAGGTCCAGGAAGTGAAAACTACATTCAGTATTCCTAGCAATAGGGTCAGGACCTGCACTATGGTGCTTCCAACAGTCCAAAGATATTCAGAATTTCCAAAAATCCTAAATGCTTCAGTAACAAGCCCTGGGGAGAAGGGGGAGGTGTAGACCCCTCCCATAGGCTGACTCTTTGGAAAAACAAAGCCAAAGGTGCAGTTGTTAGTATTCCCTGCCAGGGGCCACCTGACGCACAGGGGCAACAATACCACTGATTTCATAGACCGGATTAGTTTTATGACCAGTGAGTCCATCATATCATAAAACAGCCCTATATAGTACAACAGTATGATAACTTTAGCACAGGTCCAAAGGAAAACAAAGAGCACAATAGGGAACACATACTGCAATTAAAGTAAATAACACAGCCCTGAGACCATGGACAGCAACTTCAAGAGCAGAGCAATCAGCACTGTGCCCATTCATTATTAATCCAATACAATGAATACTGACAACAATTTCGTTCTAACACAGTCTGATTAGACCTGTCATTATCTCAACCCTTCGTTCCCCATGTTGGGCACCAAAAATAACTGTTGTGGTTTAACCCCATGCACTAAGTACCACGCAGCTGCTTATTCACTCCTCCCTTACCCAGAGGGATGGGGAGGAGAATCGGAAAGGAATGTAAAACTCAACCCTTGAGATAAAAACAATTTAATAATTGAAATAAAATAAATATGAAAGAACAATAATAATAATAACAGTTATAATGAAAGGGATGGAGAAAGGGAGAGGAATGAAATTCAAAGGGAAGGGAGAAAAGAAAACAAGTGATGCACAAAACAGCTGCTCACCACCTGCTGACCAATGCCCAGCCAGTCCCTGAGCAATGATTGGCAGGCCACAGCCACCCCCCACCCCCACCCTGCGGCGAATGAAGAGACGGGACATAGCTTGATGCAAGCAAGATGTCGAATTATTAGTGATTCTTTTACATTCATATACATTTCTACCTTCTACATGTTAGACACTGATTGGTTAAATCTTAAGCGTGAGCTACACAGATTGTTTATCTTCTAAGACACATCATTTAAACAATAGGTACTGATTAGTCTATCTTATCTTAGCATCAATCTTTATTCTAAGATTAGGGGTTTTCTTTCTACTTGACTTTCGTGAATAACAAAGTTCCTTATCAGCACTATCCATTCCCTTATCTTGCTGTATGTCCTCTTTTGTCCATCGGGTTGGCATCTCAACCGCTATGGCTTAAAAGTCTGCTGTTAACTTGTTCCTTTGTTCCCAGGGCTTATGCCCTACAAATCCTAACATGTCTCCATTCATCAGGCTAACAGTGCTCAGACTCTAGTCCTTGAGGCCTTGCCCTACACCACCCCCAGTTTATATACCAAGCATGATGTCCCATGGTATGGAATACCTCTTTGGCTAGTTTGGGTCAGTTGACCTGGCTGTATCCCCTCCCAATTTCCTATGCCTCTCCAGCCCTCTCACTGGCAGGGCCTAAGAAACCGAAAAGTCCTTGACTTAGTATAAACATTACCCAGCAACAACTAAAAACATCAGTGTGCTGTCAACATTGTCCTCACAGCAAATCCAAAACACAGCACTGCACTAGCTACTATGAAGAAAATTAACTCTATCCCAGCTGAAACCAGGACAGAGATATATTCTTTGTTCTTCCCAGTTTCGTAGCTGTCCAAACCAAGGGAATTACTGCATTCAGTACCACATCCAGGATGTTGTCTTCAGGCTCCTCAAAATTTTTATCTGTCAGCAAGCAAATTTGTGCTTTCCATGCCGCATCAGGTAGGGTGTGGAGCTGTATAAGATTCTCAGAGAACGTTATGTGAGCATTCAGTTTGCATAAGAAATTTCGTCCTAGTAGAAGGAGGGGGCATTCTGGCGTATATAGAAATTCATTGGTTACTTTAGTATTTAAAATTCTGCATTCCATAGGTTTTAAGAAAGTCTGTATTGTTTGTTTTCCTGTTGCCCCAACAATTGGGATTGTCATTTTACTTAAAGGTCCTTTACAAATAGTAATTAGTGGATGAGTTGCTGCACTATCTATCAAAAAATCAATAACCTCATTCCCAAGCATCACTGGAACCAGGGAGTCAGCTGGGGAAACTTTGATATTCTCCCCCAGTCCCCTGACTCACTCTTTCCCTGCCAGGTAGGATGCAGCGAATGAAGAGACGGGACGCAGCTTGATGCAAGCAAATGTCAATTTATTGTACAGAAGCACGCGTTTTTATACACTTTCAGAAGCTGCGCGTTTTAAACTAATTGGTTCTTGAAGCTAAGCATTGCATACTAGGCAATCCCTGATTGGTGGTTAACTGCCATCAATTAACCACAAGGTGTTACCTTTCCTTGGCGCCATCCTTGGCGCAATCCGTCTCCCACTCCTCTGTGCTCTGTAAACATGCCTCATCATGTTAATTGTTGTCTAGACAAGCTCGAGCACATTCCCCTCAGCTAACTGATTGCCACGCGTGGTCCTAGTTTCCAGACCGCTCCTGCAGTATAGATGTAGAAGGCCTCTATGCCAGAAGTTTAACAGAATGGCACCTCTGTTACTGAATATTTCCCAGTCTGCTTTATGGTCTACTTAAAAGGTCCGTTACCTAAGACTGAAAAAACCCAATAGAAACAAAACTAACTGCACCTCTGGTTCCTTGTTCTCTGAGAATGCAACAAGTCCCTTTTGTACATGAGACACTGTCATCTCACTTTCTTCCATCTCTGAAGTTGAAATCCAGGCATGTTTGTAAACAGTAATGAAATAGATTTGCAAGTTGCCTCTAAAATGACCTCTTTATACAACATCAGCTAGGCTGTTTATGGATTTATAACCATGCTGTTTTCTGGTATGATACACCAAGGCCTGAGTAGCAAGGAGAATCAACTGTTTATTTAACACAAGCAGCAAATGCTGGCTTTGTTCTGAATGTCTTGTGACTGCAATGCATATTCATGCTTTATTTTCCAAATTGGGTTTAAACTGCAGTGGAAGCTGTAGGCAGGCAAATGTGGAAATAACTTGTGTTATTATTTCATTTCCAGACACATGCGCATGTGTGTTTATGCTCTGACTGGGAGGAGGGGAGGGAATAGTCTAAAATTAATGATGAAATTTGCACTTTAGACTTGATTTCACGTGTTGCATTAATTTTACATTCTTTTAAACCACACTGTCATGTTACGATCTAGCTGATACTTATGTAAATAACTTAATATGTTTGAATGTCTCCATTTATCTTCCAGAAATTATTTGTAGAAGTGTATGTTTGTAAACCTGATCCATTCCCACTCACTCTCCAAGACTGTTGATAATTTAATTTCTTGTTTTGATTGTTGACTTGTCAGACTTTTTTCTGTTTTAATATCCTTACTTAAATCATTCTTATTGTCAATATTTGAGGAGAGCTTTTGGATAAGATTCCTGTGCTAACATATATAGTCCCCTTGTATTTGACTTTAAAAACCATGTTGCAGAATCCAAACTATATAGCGTAGACTTTTATTCCAGTTTGTGTGTGTAATCTGCATTCTACTTTAAAATCTTGCCCCCTCATTTTAGCTCCTTTCTTCTTTGTTGTAGGTTGTATTTCCTTCCCCCAAGTTGTATGAGTACAACTGTGGAAGGCCTAAGTGTAAAGTTAGATGCCTAAGATGATCATGGTTAAAAATAACCCTCCAGAAAGATAATACATTTCATGCCTTTTTATTTCAGTACCTTTCTTGGAACTGTGAAATGCAGAGATTAATGTGTAGCTTCTGATCATTATTTCTCCAATGATGATCATTTTGAAGGAAAAATCTAGGTCATATAATTACAACAAAATCCTTAAGTCTTCTGTGTTTCCTGAGCTTCTAGCATTCTGTTTCTCTGCAAAAATCTTCGTACCTCCCAATAAACTTCTGCAGTTTTGTCTCAACCAGCGGTATATTACATATATAGAGGTAGCTTCTGCTAAAAATCAGACAAAACTTGCTGTGTAAGCATTTATGAAGTTCATATTGAAACTGGCATAATTTTACATTGTTTAATTGAAATGAAAGTTTGGCAGAATTTCTATTTAGCCTTACCTAGATGCTGCAGGGCTTAATATCTTGACTGCAAGATTTAGATGCAACTTGCTATGAAGTGCAAAAGCCTTAGTAATATAATAGTATAGCGAGGGGTTTTTCTTCTGAAGTATGAGACTTGGGGGGGGGGGGGGGAGCTACATTGGCATGTATCTCTCCAGAGCAGAGTCCAATACTTCAGCCCTTAGTCATGGGAGTAATGACTTCAATGAATCTACTAACACTAGAGGATTACACATGTGAGCAGTGACTGCTTGGTTGGTCAGTCAGGTCAGCTGTGTCCATTTTATCAGCAGTTTCAGCAGAACAGAACTAAAATTTAAACCATGATGATTAGGACACGGACACACACACAAGTAAGCTAGTGTTTTGCAATAGTTTCACATGAGCCAAGCATTCCTGTATTTTGTTGTTAAGCACTGTTTTGGGTTAAAGGATACTTCCAAGGAAAATGGGACCATAAAAATATGTTTATGGAGTCTGTATAGCGAGTATTTAAAATCAGAAGTAATTGGTGTGCAACAGAGGGCACCTTGGGAAAGTTGCCTTAATTCTGACTTTATTGCTAGCTCACTATGAGAGCTTTCATACAGTTTCTGCTGAATGTTGAGATCGGGCTTAAATAATAACGAACAACTTTGTTTTGCTAGATGAAATCAACTGGCCTGAAAAGGATGAAGTACCACCTGCAGATGCCCAGGATCTGATTATCCTGCTGCTCAGCCAGAATCCTTTGGAAAGACTGCAAACAGGTCAGGAGGCACTATTTTATATTGTTAGTGTGATAGAGATAGCTTCTACATTTGGCATTGGGAGCTTTTGTTCATCTGTTTGTTTTTCCTGGGAAACATTTGTCAGGGCAAGTAGTATGACAATGTTGTTATAACAGAAGGTATTTTATAGATTCAAACCAGTAATATGAGCTTAACAAGATGAAGACTGATCTTTTAAGTTTACATGTGGTCATTCACATTTATTCTTTTAATTTGACAAGTAAAACAGAAACCTCTTGAAGACCCAGTTAGCCATTGGATAGGGTTCCTTCCTTCATGAATACAGTGTTAAATAACTAAACACAGAAATAGAGAAGGGTACTCAATACACAACTGATGCTTCTTTTTTCCAGAAGTATCTTAACCTGGCAAACTAGTTCCTCCAGGTTTTAGGGTGGTTGATGAGTACTCAAACTAATTATTCAGAAATTACTATCTGATGTTTTGTGAAAGGTCTTGTCATTCTCATTCAGCACTACTGCCTTGCATGAAAAAGAATAAAACCAAAAGTGTGAGTGTTAAGGAAGTAAATGGATATTGGTGAGAACATAAGCTGCCAGCTTATTCCACTGTAGTTATTCAGTGCTTTGTTCCATTTCAAGCGAAGCACCTGGCATGTGGTATTAGGAGTAGTGAGCCTGCATAGGCTAATGAAAGCACTGTGCATTCATGTGATAAACTTAATTTGTTAGTTGATGGAGCAAGGATTCATTTGGGAATTTGGGTGAGAGGCAGTAATGAAGAATATTGCACATGATTTTTAAAGTGTTAATGTATGGGAGCCCTTGTCACTGACTGCCATCCCACTGGGCAAAGCACTGTGTAAACATAGCAAAAAAGGCCTCCTACATAAGAGCCTGAATATAAAGTCATATTTTTATTTATAGTGAATACTGTATGCCATGAATGCAAATATATTTGGGATGCTAAGGAAACAAAGTGGTAGATTGAGTCAGCATGACAGTATTTGGGAAATTGCTGACAAAACGGAGTCCAGTAGTCAGATTGTGCTGCATATTTTTAGAGCTAATATAAAAAGGAGCTTTAGGAAATAGCTCATAACTGGCCTTACCACAGCCGCTCAGGGGGAATGTGAGTGTAACCCAGACCCCAAGCACTATTGATGTGGCCCCAAACAATAGGTCTTCCTTTGGGACATGGTGACGTGACATGAGTGAACTGTATCTCCCTTGTTCCCTGAGCATCTGGGATCTCTGTAGACTTAGACTTCACTGTAGCTGATGGTCTGGAGTAAGTGGCATCCAGCAAAGTTTGTTCTCTTTTATCCCATGTTGAACAAGATAAGAGTGAGGGAGGAGGTATCATGCCCCAGTCCGCTTCTCCACTTTCTGCCTGCTTAATCTGCTGCAAAGGGTACTACTGCCAAAGGCACAATGAAGAGCCATAACTAGATCCATTCCCTTGTTTTAAGTATACTCCTTTCAGGCACTGTCATTTCGTTGCCAGTATGCTTTTTTCCTGGTAAACGTAGAGTTAATGCAAGACCGTCACCCTGTGAGAGGCTGGATCACAAGTAGATTGTAAATTCTGCCTCTTGCTACAGGTGGTTGAGAAAGTGAATTGCTAGAATGAGGCTGGCTTAAGTCCTGTAATGGTCAGTGCTGCCACATGGAGCATCTGTGCAGTTTGTTTACAAGCTGATTTTTTTCGACTGTTCATGGTTTCTCAAAAGCTGGCAGTCTGAAGAAGGCAATTGAGCAGCCATTTCTTTGAAGCAACTCACAGAAACAGGCTGCAACATGACAGGTCCCATGGGGCACTGGAAAATAGCATGTTTTATCTCAGGCTCTACCATGTGTTTCAAATGACAGTCCTATCTAATATGTATTAGCTAGCTGCATAACACTTCATGAAAATTGTAATAGCATATTTGCTCAGGAGACCTGAGTGCCATAGTCCAGTTGAAAGAAGAGATAGATACTATGCTTCTTTTGAAGAAAATGACAGAAAAAGACCTCTTTGGATTTTTTAAGTGTCTGATACCCAGTCAAGAATTACACAATTCTGTCGTAACATTCCATTACTGTGTTAAGAGGAAATGTTCACTCCTTGACTAGTGACTTAAAATTAGATGTGATTTTGGTTTCCTTTGGGAAGATTTGGCTTTTATGAATTTTTCCCTGATACAGTCAGAAAAGCAAAGAATGCAACCTCTAGAAATCTTGACACTGACTTAGAGACAAATCCTGTAGACTTCACACTTTTCCTGTGTCTCTCTTCTGGCTTAAACTTGACATAGGGAAGTTTACACGCAGTATCAAGTTCGCAGTAACTCTTGCTGCTGTAGGTTATCTGTTCAGTTTTTGGAATTATATTTATTCTTATTAATAACATCTCCCCCACCTCCCCAGGACAAAAATTCCAGTACTTCATTGTGTTCTTCAATGTATGTTATGACAAGTAGTAATCCAAGGCAGTAACCCATAAGAAGCTAAATAAGGTATTTCCTAAAGAATTGTGTATTATTGCCATAAAATATCAAAAGGAGCTCCTGATCAGCAATGGTATGTACATTGAGCAACTATTAAGAATCATTCTTCATTGCTTTCTAATTTGCAATTACTAATCTAATGCACATGTTTACATTTTGACAACTACTATCACTACATCTGATTGACTAATGTATATCTGATGGATAATAATTAGCCTAGCCAGAAAAATAAAAATGTTAAAAAGGGGAAGAAGATGATAAAACATCACCACTGTTAAAGAAATGGCAGCAACAAAACACAGGGAGGTGCTCTGACAGGTTTAGGGGAGATTGTAGTGGGAATGAGTAGTAGATGTTCCTACCTGCAGTGATGACTATGCCTTTCCATGCTAATTTGCATTTTCTGACCAGGGATTTGGTTGAATCCATCGATGTCGGAGGATTTGGTATCATTTGCTCAGTGTTTCTGTCTCTCCCAGGTGATGCATATGAAGTAAAGCAGCATCAGTTCTTCAGGAGCCTCAACTGGAATAGTCTGCTGAGGCAGAAAGCAAAATTTTTCACAATTGGAGTCTGAAGATGACACAAGTGACTTTGACAGTATGTACTAGATGGTATTAGAAAAATGTGATGAACACCTTAAGTAATTGCTGTCTTTGACTTTTGTATTTGCTTACTGCTTTGAAAATCTCCTTTATCAGAAGCACTGACAGCTGTACAATTTCACTGGTGGTTTGATGCTTCATGAGAAATAATCTTAAGAATAAAATAATGGGTTTAGTTAATATTAAAGCTTGGCACCCATTCTTCCTGATAAATTCAAATACTTCCTTTGTAGCTCGTTCTGAGAAATATCACCATATGGAAGCTGAGGAAGATGATACAAATTACGAAGACTTTAATTTGGAGATAAAACAATTTTCCTTATGTTCACACAGACTTTCAAAAGTAAGTAAAAATTGCTGTAATGTTAACGTGTATTGTGTACATAAACATTTTTATACTTTTGTAGAGTTTGGAAATGTTAAATATTGAGGAGGTATTTATGGCATTGTTTCTTCAAGAAACGTTAACTGAAATTGAGCAAGAATGTAATGAATACCATTAAATAAAAAGATGGGAAGATTCTGTAGGAAAATTATTTCTTGAATCCTTAAGAAGGTAATAGAAATTTATGAAACAATTTATTTTCTATAGAAAATTCATGATAGCATAAGAGAAATCTTAGGGAAAGTGTTCTGTTAAATGCAAATGCATGTTCCTTATGTTGTTTTTCTTTGTACATAGTTTGTGTGTTACCCAGGATGCAACTGGAATATCTTGCAGGCAATGGCATAACAAAGATTACAGTGCTAGTCTATAGTAGAGATGAATTAAATGACATTACACTGTAAGGAAAAAGCAAAGTAGTGGTTAGCATGTGATTTGGTCAAGGAGAAAGGTGAATTTGAGGGAGTGATTTGAATGCTGTGAATTGAAGATAAAGCTGACTGTCCAAAGTGTACGATAGTAGTTGAGAAGAGAGCTAATTATTGCTGGAAAAGAGACACCAGGAAGAAAATAACATGGGGAAAAAACCTTGTAGGTCAAGATAGTCAGTTTAATAAAGCGAAAGCAAAGACTGCATGTGGAAGCAAAGGAAAACAAAAGATGTTATTCTGTACTTCCCATCAGCAGGTGATGTTTGGCCACTTCTCAGGAAGCAGGGCTTCAGTACACACAGCAGTTGCTCCAGAAGACAAATGTAATAAATAACGAATGCCTCTCCTTCTTCCTCATTTCTCTTAGCTTTTATATGTGAGCAAACATCATATGGTATGAAATATCCCTTTAGTCAATTTGTGTCAGCTATCCTGGCTGTGTCCCCTCCTAAGATTTTGCCCACACCCAGCCTACTGGCTCTTGGGGGTGAGGGGGGGGGGGGGGGGGGGAAGAGACACAGCCTTGATGCTGTGAGAGCACTGCTCAGCAGTTGCCAACACGCTGGTGTGTTATCACCACCTTTCTAGCTACCAATACAAAGCACAGCACTATGAGGGCTGCTATGGGGAAAATTAGCTCCATCTCAGCAAGACCCAGTACAAGAGCAACCACACTGCTGTCCTTTTCTCCAAACTAGACAAGCTCAAAGTCCTTATCTGCTCCTCCATAGGACTTGGCATCCATTCCTTTCACCAGCTTTGTTACCCTCCTCTGGATGCATTCAAGGACCTGAACATCCTTCTTAATTTGTAGGGTCCAGAACTGCATGCAGTATTCAAGGTGAGGCCACACCAATGCCGAATACAGTGGGATAATCACCTCTCTTGACTGGCTGGTTATACTGTGTTTGATGCACCCCAGGATGCAGTTTGCCTTCTTGGCTGCCAGGGCACCCTGCACACTCATATTGAGCCTGCTGTTGACCAGCACCCACAGATCCCTTTCTGCAGGGCTACACTCTAGCCAATCTTCTCCCAATTTATACTTGTGCCCAGCATTACTCCATCCTGGGTACAAAATCTGGCATTTGTTCATGTTAAATTTCATGCCATTGATGATTGCCCAGTTCTCGGATCTACCTAGATCCCTCTGCAAGGCCTGTTGTCCCTTGAGAGAGTTAATAGCACCTCCCAGTTTGGTATTATCAGCAGGCTTGGACTAGATGACCTGCAGAAGTGCCTTCCGACACCGTTCTGTGAACTTCTGTCCTTTTGAAAGCTCTGTACCACAGTAATAGTTTGGTTTGTTAATGTTATTATGTCATTGCATCTCTAGCTGTGCCTCTCGGGCTATAGAATTTACAGCTGACTGTTTCTGTATGCGTTTTGTCAGCTAAGCAAACAGACTTCCAAAGATCAGTTTATTTTTTCTAAATCCTTTAGCCAAGTAATTTATTCTTAACTTCAAAGTCAATTCAGATTCATTTTTCTGCTTTCCACAACTGACTGTTAGATATTAAGTCAGTATCTTAGGGTTAAGTTTGGTTGTTGGGGTTTGGGTGTTTTTATTGATTGACTTTATAGTTGTGAATTAATCCAAGATGTGCATTGATCCTGTGACTTAGAACCCCCAAGGCTATGGATTTTGTTTGTAGTCTCATGGTTCACACAGTGAAATAGGGAGAAAGCTGATGAACTTGTAATGAGATGTTATTTGTGACCCTTTATGTGAGGGGCCAAGAAAGCAAAATAAGAGTGTTTTATTCTTGGAAATTTTAAAAGGCTCAAGAAGTTTGAAGTATACACTCTGAAATACTGTATAAGCATTTAGAACATGCAGAGTACCACCTGAAATGTACTTTCCTGCATATCTTTTTTTATATCGAATATGTCTGAGTTGGATTTTTTTTTGTATCTGTAATAGGTTTTTAGTTGCATAGATAGTCACTCAAATGCAAGGTGAAGGAAGATGCAGAAGACAAACCAAAAAGTGTAACATTGCCTTTTGTGGAATCTTTAAGTTGGAGTACAGAATATTCTGAAATGTAAGTAGAATGAGGTGCTGGAAGTGATCCACATACTGCTTGTCAGGTAGCAGACCTCCTCATCTCAATAACTACATGACAGTGTGCTTATTTTCAATGCAGATGACATATCTACATTAATCGCTTCTGACACTGAGGGCAGCAGCAGCAACACAGTTCTGACTTGCTTCCAAAGTTGGCCATATCAGCTGAAAGAGAACAAGATGATTCCACCTGCTTAGTGGGACCTTGTGAGGAACAGGAAGAGTCTGCATTTGTGAGTGAGGAAATAGTGCAAGACAAACCTGAAGTAACCACTCCAGCAAGTATGATCGCAGCTCCACATTATCAGGTAATTCAGTGAGTCTCCTGAATGATGACATTAGAAACAGTTGTGGGTCATCTTTGTTTAGCAGTAGCATTCAAGGATTTAGAAGTCCTGTATTTCAGAACTGATTTAAAAGAGAAAACATCCCTAAAGGAGGTCTGGTTTGGACTCAAGCTCAAACTAATAAAATCTCATAAATATATATATGGTAAAGTGTCAGCATTTTTGGAAATGCCAACATCTGATGTCACTTTACTGACTGGAGGGTCTCTAGGCAAGTGAATAAAATTATGACTTTGGCCATAGAGCTGTTGTAGGATCCTTATGTGGATCCTTTGAGCACTATTTTTATACCTTCTCTTGACTAAGTTTGTGATTATTTTTTTTAAATTCTTTTTCATTGATCATCCTGGAGTCATTCCAATTGATTTGTATTGCTGTTTTCTAATACTGTGTTGTACCATTGTGTGGTTTTAATTAAGACATCTCAATGATGTATGCCTTTCAGAATTGGCAGGGTTGTCTTTGACTTGTGGAAGTCACTTGTGTCATTAGGAATCTAGGAGGGAGTGTTGTAAACAATTTCCTACTTGAATAATTTATTTCCTTTATGCATCCATCTCCCAGTACAAGTATTTGCATGCATTTCAGTAGGATCAAAGTCCCTAGTATATTGCTGGTTTTGTACTTTCAGAAGAGTTTTGTATAACTGTGGGAAGACCTGATATTTAATGCATGTCTAGGCCTAAATTAGTCTCACATTTGCTCAAATATAGGTTCCAGTTACCTCCTCTCCACATATACTGGTCTTCAGCGTATTTTTCTTTTATACATCACTGAGTTGTCTCAAGATACCCCTTATATCTCCTTTCTATCCCCATACCCCTAATTGCCCTTGTAGTCTGCATTTTCCTCAAGCCCATACAGCTGTACAACCATTTCAATCTCCTTCCCTTGTCAAAAACCTTGACTGTACTATATTCAGTCCTGCTCACTCCTCCCAGCCCCATGTTGTGGTATTGGCATTAGCATAGCAGTCACAGGGATAACTCAAAGCATCTGTTCCTCTCGTCACTTATCAATTACACTTAAGAAAAATGTTACTTTTTCTGTGATCCATTAGCAACAGGATTTTCAGTGACCTTAAAGAAATACTAGGAATTACTGTTGTGTATTTAAACAGGCAACCTACCCTTGGTGCTTGTTTCATAAAGTCATACAACTTTCCTGTGACATCTCTGAATCTTTGAAGAAATCATTTGCAGATTGTTCACATGACACAAGGCCTTTAAGTTGTGGGTTTTTTTGTTGTTTGAAATGCTGTTGTCCTTCCATTCAGTATTGTGGAAGTTCATTACCTATGATAGACTAATACTAATATGTTTTTTGTATTGAGTTTTGTGGTACTGGCTATCTTTCTCCTCATAGGTGTTGTAGAAAACCACACAAAGAATAAAAGCAAAAGATAATTAAAAATAAAGCTGTACTTAGTGTTTTAATGATTTTGGAAAAGTTGTGTAAACTGATAACTTATGTAGGATTGGAGCCTCTCACCTTAGGAGTCCATGTGAAAAATAAATGTATGATTAAGTTCTCTAAGGTGAGTGCATATTGAGATACCAAACTTTCTTTAGCTTTTGTCTATGTTTTACTTCAGTCAGTGACTACATAAACTGTTGCTTCAATTCATTCTGTTAACCTTAATGCGTTCTCTAAGTCCTGAAGAATGATTTCTATAATGTTTTATGAACTTGTGGACAGAAAGAAAAATTCCTATCTCACAGTTGTAGTTTCCCCTCCTTCCCCCACGGTTTTTCCTTCAGTGTGTTTATCCTTTCTTTGTACAGTTGACAGTTTTTCAGAGCACTTAAATAAATGGGAAGAAATGAGAGTGTGGACAGTACAGATAACTCCTCAAAGCCACCCAGTGAAGTTGCATCTCACATTGCTTATCAGTGATTAGAAAGCACAGAGATAAAGATCATCTCTGGACAAGTCACAAAGTCACTTTCTGTGAGTGCTTTGTCCCTCATGATCCCAGGAGGCAGAGATAAATATTTTCTTTGAAATGTTACAATTTGGGCATACTTGATGGTTTACAACATAAATGAAGCTTTTGGGGAGTCTGAAATGGATTCTGTTACAGGGTTGGTTTTTTTCTCTTGTTCATGTGTGTTACTAGATGGTTCCATCTTGTCAGCCAATTACAGTGGTCATGTCACAGCTGAGGGACCTTCTCTGACAGGCAAAACTAACTTAGTGGCGACTGCTTTGTGTTCAATCATGCACATGCACAGCAGGATGCAGGCTTCAGTCCTGGCCCATCCTACACTAGGATTGTAGCTTAAGTTCTAAACGGCTCACTAGGTACATCTCTAGAAAAGCTATTTATTACAACAGCACACTGTAACAGCACTAGCCTGACTAGTTCTCTCCCATCTCCTGTAAGGAAAGGTGATAAGCCAGAGAGAAGTGTCACAAAAGTGGAAATAGCCTGTAGGCTCCTGTTTGCACTATATTAGTTTACATGGAGTACTCAAAATGTGAAGCCAGAAATATTGTTATAAGTGGAAGTATAATAGTATTGAGTGTTTCCAGATAAAGCATTGGTGCTTCACTTTGTAATGGATCAGAATCAAAGTCCAAATTTCCCAAACTTAGAGGGATTTTTTCCAAAAGTGGAATTGTCTCAACTTTGCACACTGACCATGTGTTGCTTTTAGACCTCAGGTGTAATATTTAAGTACCTGCTGGTCTGATAACATAACCCTATACTTCATATGTTCAAAGGTGGCTTTGACACTAACTTCAGCAGGTTGCTTTGAGTCCTCAGGCTAGTAGAAAATTGTATGCAGTATTGAGAAGTTGGTTCTGGCTCTCTGAGGTGGAGGGAGTTGACATCTTAGACTTCACCTATCTCTGGGCTGTAAAGCACACGTGCCCTATGCACTCTGTAATACCTTGGTGAACAAACACAGTGCATGTGTTTTGGAGACATTGGAGAGGTGAAAGGCTCATCTGATTCACCTCATGTTTTCTACCCTTCTTCACCATACAGTTTTAAGATCAGCATAGGCTTCCTATGCAATACCTGTAATTCTACCAGCTAACCATGAGTATTTTTTGAGAAGAGAAAAATGTTGAGTTTCAATTAGAGCAACATTTTCTCCCTGTTTGAGGACAGCCAGGTAGAAATGAAAAGAATACTTAGCATTTCTGTGATACTGTCCAAATGTGAATGATCATTCTCACAAAATGCATGTGAGACAAAGATGGTTTTATTTTTACAATGAGAAAGGTAGTGACCATGTGCTCAGCCTGTTCAGGACACTGTCAACACTGTAAACTGCGAGTGGCTTGCAAACCCTCTGGGGTTTGCTCCTTGTATAGATAATTTCTTGCAAATATTTCTTTTCAAAGTAATATTTCTCTTCCAAATGTCATAAGTGGGGTTTTTTGGTATACCCCTGTAACAGCATCATGGTTATTTTTTCTGCTTGTAGAGGGCCTGCAGTGCATGCTAATTATTGAGATTAGCTGTCACAGGAGCATGATATACACACAGATAATTACACAGCCAAGTAATACTGAGTTATTCATCAGTTTATATTCTAGTAGTTCTTTCACAGCTGTTGGGTAAGAATTGCTAAGTTTAGAGATGGTATAGACTGAGTTACTGTGCTTATTAAACTAGTTTTCTTTCAGTTTAATCTCAGCATTGTTCTATAAAATCTGAATTTAGCTTTTCCTACACTGAAAAATGTTTTTATATCTATATTGGCCAAAATCTTGTTAGCTGTACCTAATAGTGTCCAAAACCCTACCTTATTCATGTTTACCAGTAAAATAAACTACAACAGTAGGTGGCAGTGTTCCTGACCTGAGTCACGTTGATGAGTCACAGTATGTGTTCTACATATCATATAGCAAACACAGAGGGATCTGGGCATGTTTTGGAGTCTGAGGGTGACTGTGACAGCCCCTCTGGGCTTAGATGTTCTGTGGGATTTCAGCATTAACCCAGTGATACCAATCTCTAGGAACATCTGGTGACTCAGATTTAGGGAGTAGTGCCTGTGCTGACAAAGCATATCTGCCCTCATATGACATCACTTGACACTGAAACCAAACCTGGAATATTTCTGGGCTACGTTCCTTTCAAGAGCTGTTACTGACACACTCAGAAAGTGCGTTTTATGCTGCCGCAATTGTGTTTACATTTGCACAAACACGAGCACAGAGTGCTTTCAAAAGGATGAAATAAAATGAAGCCATAATTGATGTGATAAATAACTTTGTAATCCTATTTTTGGACTAAGTTTGCCATTTATTAAGCAATTAGAGGCAAGCAAACAGCGCTGGGTGTGCTGGGAGTCTCCGCTCCACCAAGACGCATGCTGTACAAAATTTATTTTTGGTTTATATTTCCTAAACTAATACATATTCATAGCTATTTCTAAGAAAGGGTTGGTTTATGTAAATGGATCCTTGGAATAGGAGTGTACTTCATGGTGCATGCTCCTTTCTATCTCCGAGGGTGGTCTTAACCCCTATCTGGTGGTCGATGGATGAAGTCAGCAGTCTTCCTCTGCTCACCCTTAGGATGAACCTAGATTTTACGTATGCGCCCTGTAAACTTCTCTTACTTAACACTATTTGGTCCTGTTCACTATTTGTATCAGTTTAAAATGCATATTTTCCTCCCAAGGGTCTTTTAATGGCTGCCTCTCAGGGTTCCTGCATTGTTCTATCACTATAAGCAAAGGATAGCAATTTCTAGTACCATTTCTTGTTATAAGGAAATTAATATTTTTCTGGATGCACTCTATTACTGCTACTATTCTTTTTATTAGCATGCAATAATACAAAATTAATTCTTAAGTATAATCTCATTTAAAATATGATGTTCCAGAATCCCATGTACAGTTCATTAAATACTAGAAAATTTCATTTCACAGTCCCCAGGTTGTTCAGCGGTCCACTGTTTTGTTATAGGTGCATTTTTCACTTGGGTATAATGCATCCAGGAGTTGACTCCTAGTTTCACTGCTGTGTAGGTAGTCAGTAAAACAGTATATGGTCCCTTCCACTTTTCTTTTAGTGGTTTATCTTTCCAGTTTCTGAGGTAAACCAAATCTCCTGGTTGAAAATGATGCATTGGCAAGTTCAAAGGTAAAGGACTTCTTTGGTTCACATATCTTAATGACCTCTCTTGCCTGATTGGTATGGCAAGGGAAAGTGTTAAAGAAAAGGTATCTTGAATTAAGAAATTTAAAGTGATGAAGCTGCTAAATGGCAGAACCAGGCCTCAGCCCTTGTACAGCCCTAATCCAAGGCTGGTTTAAAACCCAGTCAAGTTAATCAGTAGGAGAATAAAAAACCAATAGATGATCAATTTGTGTACACAGGTGCTCTCAGATATGCAGGTGTCTTTAGAAAAAATAATATAGATGAATAGGAATTGCTTGTTCAAAGACTAAGTGTGCTTGAAGGACTGTGTGAGTTAAAATAGGCAGAAGGAAGATCACGGTCTGAGGAGGACCTTGGAACCAAGGTAGAGACTGGAACAGAATAGATGAATCAGCTGGGACAAGGTCAGGTGATGGATTCGCAGAACTGACAAGACTAAAGGAAACTTCTAAATACCTCAGACATCGACTAATGATTTGATAAGTGTATATAAGCTGTGCCACATCCCTTTGTTGTCTGTCACTCACTGAGGTGTTGGCTCAACTCTGAGTTGTGATTAAAGCAAGCCTGGTGGTACTCACGTCTGCGATTTTTTTCCTTTAACAAAAGGATGTCCAGACTGACCACAGTGATGGTGCTTCAGCTTCATTTCAAGTACTGGGAGATGGTCTCTGTTGCCACCTGGATGCCACCAACGTAGGTAATGCTAGTAGAGAAAGGCAAATGAACTATTTACATAATAAAGTAGATATTAAACTCATTAGTCCATGAGTAGTTGATTGGGTCAAGAATTAACAGTGCTGCAAATGCAGAGATAAGATTATGCTGCTTCAAGGGACAGCTAGTTGCTCAAGGATGTGAGCTTCCTTCACCCTGTGTCACGTGAAAAGGAGTGGGGGGGAAATCCTCTCAACCCCAAGTGTTTGATCTGTCTATTAGTGCCTCAGGAAAGCCAAGACCCTTGTGCCCAACTAGTCTGTCAGTGTCCCGTTATAGGGCCCTTCACTGAACAGTCCCACTGGATCAGAGGGCAAATCAACTGCCTTGTTCAGGGAAACACACCAATAGCATCAGGGGGACCCCTCAGAGGGTCTGCCCACTTTGTTTAAATGTGTTACCCGCTGCCAGCAACTGATAGCACCCACAAAGGACTCACACTAACAGTTTACAGAATAATACTCTTTATTATAAAATCGTGACAAATTAATATTTGTGATTGCCAATGATAGGGACTGTCTGCAAAAACGAGCTTGAAATGAAACACAACCAAACTATATACAACCAAAACTTTAATTACTAATGACAGCTAGAATGAGTTAGTTATTTAGCATGCATAAGTCAAAGTTCCTACCCAATAGATGTCCCTATGGGGGGAGAAGACAGGTTCAGCCCATCGACTGATCCCAGAAGTTATGATGGAGTCTTCCCTAGCTTCTCCCCTCATTCATTCACTTTTATACTTTTCTTTACTCTCAGGTGGAGCTTGAGTGATTCTAGTCATACTTTCTTTCATTATTGATTGGTGAAAACTTATCTCGTTTTCATTTAAAGACATAGTTGATAAGAAATAGAAAGCACATGCTCAGTGAGGGGTGGTTGTGCCTTGGAGGTGCGTAGCGTAACAGCAGAGTCTGGCCGAGGGGGACTCCATTCCACTCCACCTTCCACTGCTCCTATAGGGTGGCAGGCTGTGTTGCCTAGGGAACCCTGGTGGAGTAGATTCCGTGCATGCCAACCATCCTGATAGTGGCAACTGTATTTTTCCCTAAAAAGGTTGTTATAATACGACAACTTCTATTAGGTCTATAATTTTCCCCCTCCAAGTGATTTTCCCACACCCTGGTGCAGAGCTGGAGCAAATACCACCAGGGAGTTGAAGCTAGCTCAGGGCAGACCAGACTGGAGCCAGACAGGATCCAGATAAGTCCCCCAGCTTTGTTGATACCAAAACACTGATAAAAGCAAAATCATTTAAATATGGCCCATATTTTTAAACACACTAAAGCATTTTTCTCTGTGTCCTTTCAAGGAGTGAAGACAACAGATCTCCATTTCCCATGTGTTGCAGTAGGAGTTAGGGCCTAAAATTTTTCTGGATCTGAGCAGTAGGAGCCTAAATGCCCTCAGTGTCTATCACTTCAAATTAAATGTAATAATCTTAAACATTTGACCAGATATTGAAACCAAAAGATAGACATTAACTTCAGTTGGATACCTGTGTAGGAGTGTTTGATGTCTTCACACCTCTAAAGAATGAACCAACAGCCAAAAAAGAAGAAAAAAAAAGAATCAAAGTGAAAGAATGCCTACATTCCCTTTTTATTTCAATGCCTCCAGTCATTTTCCAAAGCGACTAGAAATTATTTAAGAATTCCTCATTTTGTCAAGACTGACAAGAGGAAACGAGGTTAGCATGAGACTGCTGGTTTGTTTTACAATGATCTGTGAAGTGCTCCTGTCCCCCTATGATACTTGGGCATTACTGGAATGAAGACCACCTGTGCTAAGAGGGAGATCTTGTCCCTCAAGAATTCCTTTTTATAGAAAAAAAAATAATTCCCATTGCTCTGTCATCTAGATAGTGAAACAAGCTGTTTTAAGTAGCCATTTTGTACCCATGACCCACTGCCCTTAACTTCCTCTAACCCTGGGAAAGCCCTAGTCATCTTTGCAAAATCTTTGTGCATATTTATTTGTTCCACAGTTTTGTTGCATTATGTGGACTGGAATCAATCCAGAAGCAAAACTTCTACACCAGAAGTAATTTCAGTACCTTAGTGCTTACCTTTTGTACTTGCTCAATATCAAAGCTCACAAAGTTGGCATTTACTACAAAACAAAGCTCTTCAGGTATTTTATTTTGGAAATGCTAAGAATGCTTTTAAATGAAATATTCTATTTGGAAAAGGCCTCTATGCCTTATTTTGTTTAGGCTAAGACATTTTGGTCTGACTTCTTTATTTTTTAACTTTTAGGTAAAGACATAACACAACATAAATCATACAGGCCATCCATACAAAAGGCATCAGTAGTTTTCAATTTAAAACTATGACCAGTGACCAAGTAATTTCTCTATTGGCTTTTTTATTTTATCAGAACAGTGTTTTATGAAGGAAAAAATTTCACCTGGAAAATTTCCAGCCATTGTTACTGGAAACAATGTTTCTGTTGCTGTGTCCATCTCCTTTGAGGTCAGCAGGCTGGTTATTTATTGGCAAGGATGTATGACAACAAATATGCCCTTGTGTAAGTCAGCAATTTCAGTTATTTCAAAAGCAGCAAAGTTTATTTAGCACAGACATGAAATCCAAAGCTTACAAGCTAAGCAGAATATAACCTTGCACAGGCTATGATGACTATGATAAACATTGCTAACCTAGCTTGTCTACAAAACTGGCTGATAAACAGGAAGAGCCTTAAATAGCACAGAGGCCTCACACAGTGAGGCATGGCCTCCCCAGGAGCTTGTCACAGGCTGTCTCTGCAGCACTGCGTATCAAGGACTGCACAGCCACATACAGCCAGAGTGGGCAGCAAATCTCTGCCCACCCTTGGGGCATCTTTTCATGGCTCCTTTTTTTCTGTAATGGGAGATATGGTGTATATTCTATCTATGTTGAAGTGTCAGCACTCCTCATTAGCTCCAGGTCTTAATGTGCAAAGTGGTAGATAACCAAATTGTGCCTTATCAGTTAAATGCCTGGTTCAGCTGCCCTTGTGTCAGAGAATATTTGTGTGGACCAAGAGCCCGTTGCTGTAGGCCTGTAAAATATTCTGCTAAAATGATGTTTTAATCAATATAGATTAAGGTGTATAAATAACAGGCAAATAGTATATTTGCATCAGAGTTCAAACACAAGAGTAAGAAATTAAAAGACCCCTCCCAGCAGAAATGCTCACTTAGGGGGAAATATATCTGCTGCTGAATCCCACCCTAAGCTCTTCATTAATTGCCTCCATATAGTGATATTGTAGATACTGTGTATAGTGACACCAATCCCCACTGGTCAGTGCCAGCGCTGACAGCAGCTTGAGCCCTAGAGCCACAGGGTGGGCAGGTCTCAGGACACTGGTTTATGGTAATACTGAAAGTACCTCAGAGGGTTGATTTGAAGGAAAGCAAGGGGAGCCCACAGTTATGAATGTCAGGTCTGTGCCCCACCAAATCATCCCGCAATACAAATCTCACACAGATAAGGTGTGAGGATGCAAAGCACATTTCTATCCAGTGTCCAAGACACAGAGCACAATGGCAATACTGCTCTCACATCCTGCACTGGCCTCATGCAGGCTGCAGAGCAGATCAGTCCTGAGCTGGTATCAAGCTTGCAAGGACAAGTTATTCTTTCACGGATTTTTTTAACAAATGTGGGTGAGTAAAACAAGTTTGCACCAGTTCAGAGCTCTACAGACCTGTGAAGGTGATTGATTTGGAAGTAAGGGACCAGCAAAACAGGTTTAGCACCTCAAAGTCCAGGGCCAGTGACCGCTGGTCATTCCTAGACAGACACAACCATGAATGCCTTTACAGTATCTCAGCACTTATAATTATTTGGTTGCATATTTCCTATCTGGCCATAAGTCATAAAGGCCAGTTATCTGTTAATAGGGACTGAAATCCCTTTATTTAGGAGGAATCAGCCTTTTGCTTGCTAATATACAAGTGTATTAGTTTTTTGAACGCTGAAGAACTCTGGACCATGTCATGTACTGAGAGCTATGTCTGAAAGATGATGAGAAGAGCAGGAATGTTTTTGTATGCTAAAGCCTCAGTCTTGGTGCTGACAGTTTTATACCCAAGCCTGATGTTCCACTTGTTTGCCCAAGACTGTCTGGTCTTTCCTTTGCTCTTTGCAAGTCTGCTTCATGCCTGTAGGATGGAAACCCTCTTCCTAAATTAGACTACTGTGGTGTGGCAGCAAGTGGTCCCACCACATCAGTCCCTAAAATATGTCTGGAGGGTTGTGTACATGTGTGCAGAGCACCCACACCATTTTATTTGGTTTAATTACCCCACTTCAGTAACTTTCTCAATTCATCCCCCTTCTACCTTGCTCCCATATTCCAGGACAAGCTTCAGGGGTAAAATAAACAAGATTCTTATTAAATAAGCCTGAATGTCAGACTTTTCATTCCAAGACTAGAAACAAGTTACAAGAAAGGACAATGAAAATACAGCACTCCAGAAGCAACCTGGATAGTTTTCTAGTGCTCAGGCTCTACTATGCAAGAACACCCAAATGTGAAGCCCAGGGAAAGGGATGCAGTAACAGCTGACTCTTTGCTTCACTTTCTGGAGGTAAAGCTGGATGAGCTCTCTGTGTCACATCCCTTCCAGCTATGGCATGTATCGGCATGAAGGCCCATTGTTTTTGATGTCACAGGGTCCCCATATGCTCCTCCTTAGCTTTAAATAGCCACTTCCCCCTCTTCTCCTTTTAATTTTAAAACTGCTGCTTCACTACAAAATTTCACTTCATTCCCGCCCCCCCATCCACACTCATTGGGACTAGGGATTTTATGTAAAAATGCAAATGTCATAGATGGCTCCATTAGGAGGTGGGCTGGTTGGGTGATTAAGGACTCCTGTCTCTGGTTCATCTGTCAGCTTGCTGTTTAGTCACTGCTACCCAGTATGGACCCTTTAATGCTTGTGCCTGTTGGATCTACATACACTGCATACTAAATAGTACCAATAGTATAAAAGGACTTAACGATTCATATGTCCTGTGAAAGTTGTGTTCTATGGTGTGTTACCAACCTCCTAGAGAGACCATGCAAGGTGCATGAACAATACTGATGACAGACTTGTGAGAAAATTATTAGTCTAGTCCATCTCTTAACCACTAGCAATTATTAGTATTAGGAACTTTGGTTTCACAACTGGTGAAAAAAGTTCAGAGTGAACATTCTTCCACTGAAAAATGGCACTCTGATATGTTTCGATGAAATATCGGATGCAATTATGTAAAATATGTCTATTTCAATAAGCTTGCATGAAAATTAATTGTTTGGATTCATTTTTTACCTTATCAGAACAGAATATTTTCATATTTCTTTTTATATTACTTAGCTTAGAATTAGCATGTTACAAATTATAAAATTTATGTTACTTATGTTTTCATGGAATTCAGGTCTTGTCAAAGAAAGGCAGCAATCTTGTTTGACATGATTATGGCTCTGGTTGACACAGGTAACTGTATTGATACAATAGTTGACATCATCAAGGCATCCTGCATGACAATTTGATTAAAACACTTGAATTATGCAATTTATGGGGATCATGTGAAATGGATTAAAAATCAAGTCACTGATGTGTTTTGAAATGCAATTGTCACTGAGGAAGTATCAAAGAGCATGCATAGGGCTGATCCTGGTGAGGTTCCTCATATATCTTTTCATGGTCATAAAGTGTTTTATAATCCATATGTTATGGAAGGGTTAAGGTTTAATCTTAAGAATTTAGAAGTAGTCATTCATCCTAGGTTCAAACAATTAGTGTTAAGGTACCTTGATTGTTTCAACCTAATCATTGTATGCTTGTAAGCAATAAATTCAGGTTCTAACAAAGGGAGTAGCCCTGGAGGATGAAGGAAAAAGGTCCCAAGGCCTGGGATTACAGGCCGAGAAAGAGTAAGAGACTGAGATGACCTGGTTTAAGACCATATATGGGGACTACAAAGGAGAACTCTAGCCAACTGAATAGAGGAGTGGGGAGATTTGCAGACCCTTGAGACCACTGAAGACCCCCGCACTGGGCAATTGGGCATGTGTAAGGGGGAGGGTGAATATTATAATTAGTTTTGGATAATCTCATGAATATATATGACTTTTCTGGGAAATTCGTTGAATATGTATGTATACATGTACTGCATAAAAAGAGCTACCTGAGAGAAGGAAACTATGCATGTTAGGTGGAGTGATCTCCTGTGCATCCAGCACTGCAATAAAGAATGCCTGCTTCTTAATGTTACATTGGTATTAAGGAGTTTTCTTATTCCCGATTTTGGTGACACATATACAAATAAAATCTTGTCACAGAGTCACCATCAAAATATGAAGATCAGCAAATGGTCCAGGTATTGGCATTATGAGGAACGTACTGGGATATTTAACTGCACACTTAGATCATTATTCTTGAAGGATGAATTAATCTTCTGAATCGAGGCTGGCATGACTTCATGTTTGCAGGAGGATTTTTAATAAATAGTTGTGTGAGTCTGCATCTAAAGCAACAGCATGACTGTGGACACAGTTAAGTCATATGAGAGGGCAAGGGACCTGCCAAGGAAGTGCTAATGTCAGTGTGATCAAACTGCTTCCTGTAAGAATGGTTGCCAGCCCCTCCAACAGGTACAGCTGAAGGGTCATCTCTAGATCATATTGGTTACAGTATGGCCTGCAAATCTAGTTTCATTTTGTATGTTTTTTTCTTTTACCAAAAAAAGAAAGAAAATGAGAAAAAAATATCTTACTGTTTCATTGTATGTTTTTTGCTAAATATAGCAACAATTACAGTGCATGTTGCTTCTGACTTTTAGCATATCCTTTACTATTTTAGTCAGTCTTATGATCTGGGTTTCTCTTCATTAGGAACATGTATTATCAGTGTCAGAGTTGCTGGGAGGTTCTTTTTCATTTTATAGGACTTTGTTATCTTTTCATGAGTAACTCTCATTTGCAAGAGTGGCATCAGTAGGTGAACCTTTAACTCTGTCCTGCAAGGTGTTTTAAAGAAAAAATTGCTGCCGGACCACAGAGCTAGCATGTTATGTGTCCAGGGTAAACACAAGAACAACAATTTTCTGTGAGAAGGAAACAACAGTACCTTTACTCAGAGCTCTTATAGAGCCCATTTCACTGAACACTGTCACTTCCCTCCAGTTGTACAGCTGCTGCATGAGAAGAAACCAATAAGGCATCATCTCAACCATTTAGACACCTTGAGGTTGTACTCTGCCCACTCAGGATTCAGGCATAGGTCTCACTCTTTGGGAGGAAAAAGTTCATGTGCGTCAGCTGAACCACAATAACAAACTGTTTTCTCTCAGCCTGAAGCAAGAGGAAAAGGCAGTAGTTTAAGCATCATTGAAAAGCGTCTGACCCCGTGCATTTGAGGCTAGGAGTGTGCATGATCACACTGTACTTCAGCTGGTGCACAAGAAATTCTCCATCACAGGACCTCAGCTATACCTGAGGCCTCTCTCACCTAGTGGGTTACCCCATGACAGCAGCAGCAGTCAAAAAGATCATAAATGAAAGACTGAGTTATAAAAATGTCACTCTGACACTGCTGCATCTCCATGTGGAGAGTTATATTCTACAGACAAGAAAGCAGAGAAGTTGGCTTTTGGGGGCATTGAGGGGCTGCAGAGGATGCCACAGAAATGGGTTTCTCGGCTGAGGTTGGGAAGCAGAGAGCAGCAGGACACATTTGTCTCCTGGTGCAACAGGGACCTCAGTACAAATGCAGCAATGTGCATTTGACCCAGGCAAGTCCTTTCTTCATCTGCCTGCCACAGAGGGGACAGCCTGCATCCCTAGACACCTACCAGCAGGCTGCTGATGTCTAAAATGCTGGCCTCCCCTGCCTCATCCCACAAGCCCTCTCTCCTTTGGATCTAAAGGGAAATTCAGAATGGCTTGATGATCCTGGCTCTTGTGAAATTCCTGCCTGCTGCATGCTGGACACCTACCCCAGGCAGTCCAACTAGAATGGAGCAGCAGCTTTAGTGTCCACTCATAAAAGTGTTTTTGTGTTTAAGCTTCCAGCTTGTCATAACTGTTGCTTCACTTGATAAAAATATTTGTAACTGGTGACTGTAACAGAGGACAGAAAAAACCCTATAAACTGCAGAGAGCACATCTTGTTCTCTCAGGATGGGTTGTTACATACAAGAGTACAGACAGGAGCCTTAACTGTTTATGTTCTTTATTTGTAATTGATTTTGCTAGAGCATCAGTCCCAGAGTAGTATTATCAACTTTATTCCTTCCACACAATATTGAAATAAGGGCTCTGCAATATGTATGATATATCACCCTCAAAACTTACAAAAAAGAAACCCACGTGGGTTTGAGGTGGGGGTTCAGCCCACGCAATGCAGGCATCATTTAGATCCTCTAGTTTTACACATGAAAACAGAGCAGCCCTCTCAAAGTAACATGACTATGCTGATCATTAGGAAATAGAAATGAGTCTCAGAGGTTGTCCAGGGATGCCTTACACAGACCCATTTGCCTTCTGATGGTCCTTTTGACATTAGATATGTTTTTTTCTGTCCTAATATTATGTTCCCCTCTGGATTGTCCCTAAAGAATTATATTGGCTTAAGAACAGAACTGTTTATTACATCTGACTCTGTCAGGAGGGTCATGATATTTAGGGAGGAACATTGTCATCAGAATAGTGGTGGTGTTTGTCCCTTCCTGTGTGTGCTGCATTGTCTGGCCCATAACGCTGTTGAGGTACCTCAGTTGCATTGGAGGTGTCAAGCCCTGTGCAGGGAGCACAGGATGTGATACCTCCTTCAAAAATCTCAAAGTCTAGTAGAGTGGAAAATTACTAGAAATTAAAAATAAATTTTTCACCAACTGTGATTTTTTTGTGTGTGTGAAGTTGCACAAGCAAGAGCCATTCTTATGTGCAGAGGTTCCTTAACTGCAAAATCACACATCCCTTGTAAAGGTTATTAGCAAGTTATTGTTATTTTTTATGAAAAGAGAGTTAATAAGTAACAGCTACTATAACTTTCTTCATTGAGGCATTTACTCAGCTCTTTGTAGTTTCATTAATTTTTTGCTTCATTAATTCTTTGGATCAAGGCTTCTAGGTTTCTGCTGAACACCTTTTTTTTTTTCTTGTACTATTCTTTTTGGCAACTTAGCAGTTATTTGTTAACTAGTTTTCATCAAAACCCTTATATTCATCATACTGCATAGTTCCTGCTACAGCTGTTCTCATCCAGCAATTGAAATTCCTTTAGTAAGTTGTGTTACTTCAGTTCTTCAATAAAAATTATACTGGTCCTTTAAACAATGATCTTCCTGAATGTCTTCACTGTAATTTCTTCCCACATGATACACTGGTGAGCAAAATTAACTCTTAACAAGTCTTAATCTCCAATTCTACATACAGTATAAAGTCCAGTTATAGCAAAGTACATTTAAAAAGAGATTCCATAGCTATTAAAACTTCATGTAACTTGTCATGAAGATTAAGGCCTAAAGTTTGCAGTTTCAGATGAAACAAGTTTCTAACAATAAATTTGAGTATTTTACAGTGTCTTCTCTCCTTTCTTCATTGGTGTGGTGGGTTGACCCTGGCTGGATGCTAGTTGCCCACCAAGCCACTCTATCACTCCCCCTCCTCAGCTGGACAGGGGGAGAAAAAAACGATGAAAGGCTTGTGGGTTGAGATAAGGACAGGGAGATAACTCACCAATCACCATCATGGGTAAACCAGACTTGACTCAAGGAAATTAATGTAGTTCATTACCAATCAAATCAGAGAAGGGTAATGAGAAATAAACCAAATCTTAACACACCTTCCCTCTACCCCTCCCTTCTTTCTGGGCCCAACTTCACTCCAATTTTCTCTGCTTCCTCCCCCTGAGTGACACAGGGGGACAGGGAATGGGGGCTGCAGTCAGTTCCTCACGTTGTCTCTGCCACTCTTTCCTCCTCATGCTCTTCCCATGCTCCAGCGTGGGGTCCCTCCCACGGAAGACAGTCCCCCATGAACTTCTCCAACATGGGTCCTTCCCATGGGCTGCAGTTCTTCATGAACTGCTCCAGAGTGGGTCCTTTCCTTTCCACGGGATGCAGTCCTTCAGGAACAGACTGCTCCAGCATGGGTCCTCCATGGGGTCACAAGTCCTGCTACAGCATGGGCTCTCAGCCTCCTTCAGGTCACATCTATCTGCTCCAGCATGGGGTTATCCACAGTCTGCAGAGTGGATATTTGCTCTGCTGTTAACTTCCATGGGCTGCAGAGGGACATCCTGCCTCACCATTGTCTTCACAATGGGCTGCAGGGGAATCTCTGCTCTGGCACCTGGAGCACCTCCTCCCCCTCCTTCTCCACTGACCCTGGTGTCTGCAGAGTTGTTTCTCTCACTCCTCTCTTCCACTGCAATTGTTGCACAGCAGGTTTTCCCCCTTCATAAATATGTTCTCACAGAGACATTACCACCATTGCTGATTGTCTCAGCTTTGGCCAGTGGCAGGTCCATCTTGGAGCCAGCTGGCATTGGATCTTTCAGATATGGGGGATGCTTCTGGAATCTTCTCACAGAAGCCACCCCTGTAACCCCCCCACCCCTGTAACCCCCCCCCCCCCCCCCCCATACACCGCTACCAAAATCTTGCCATGCAAACCCAATACAATCGGGTTGCTATGAAGCAGAACTGTCTGTATGAACACAGAAACTGCACCTGATCTTCCTTGCTTTTCTGTGAGTTCAGATCTAGCCCTACCCTTGAATTTTCTCACTTCAGTGCTTGGGGAAAAAGAAAATTTGAACATTTCTATGACTTTTTTCTGTCCATGATCTATACTGTTCTCAATATCTGATAAAGCTTGACTTTGGGTTTTTAGCTGAAAAGTTGCAAACAGTGCAGTAAAACATCAGTGATGAGCCAAGTTGGCATATAAACATAGCTATATTGAGGTTTGTGGTTTGGAGATCTGTTGTGAACCCATTGCTAACTGTGGGCAGCTGAATAGGCTCTTATATCCAGTAATTTTAGTGTTGAGAGAAGGTCAAACAAAACTGCCCATTCATTTATTACTTAGTTTAATAAAGTTTTAAACTTGATAATTGAAATATATCTTATTTTAGAGGTAGAAGTTCAACTTTCTTCCCTAGATGCAATATACGTTATGCTGCACTTATTAAGTGCAGTAAAGAACAAAATATAGGTATGGACCACAGAGTATACTGAATTGGAGAGAAAGTATATTTGAAAAAAAAAATCTAGAATAAGAAGGCTAGCATTCAAGAGTCAATCACTGACTACCAATCAGTGTCAAGAAATGGTGGTCACTAAAATTTCAGTGCTCTAACCTGAGAGAACATTTCTAACAAAGTGTACATTGCATTTAGACTCTTCTTATCATGCCATATGGGGTCTTTCTGAATATTTAAAATACCTTTTCTCAGGTGGAAAGCAAAAAGATGAACAGGATCGTTCATAGGGTTTCCATATGTTGTCTTGTTATTGCCTGATGGTTTCCATCTTTGGGGATGGGAGTATGTGGAGGCAGAGCAGGTAGGAATTTTGTATTTGTACTGCCTGAAATTGTTACAAGGGATAAAACCTCTGAAATGGGTAGTTCTGTGACCATTTGTAACTCTTGTGGGAGCATTTCCCATAGCATGATTTAGTGTTACATTGATTTCCACATCAGTTTGAGTAAGTCTTACTTGTCCAATATGTCTCCTTGCAATGTTGAAAAGAATTCTGTAAAAATAGTTTCACTGATGGCTGTGTTTTGGAAGACACAGAAAGCAACGTAAGGGATGTTATTTTCTAGCCAGACTTCTTACATGAAGCAAATGTTATAGTGCTACTAAATAATATTATAGGTGGGAAATAAACAGTTGCAGCTTCTGCAGCAGACTCCTACTGTCTTGCATCTAGGTCACCCCATTACATTCAGCAGTTTGCACACTTTGGACAAGCAAGGTTGCTTGTCTGTGGTTGTACTGGGTCTGGTGGTGGTGGTGGAGTTAACTTTCTTCATAGCAGCCCATATTGCATTTGTAGCTAAAATTGTGTTGATAACACACCAATGTTTTGACTATTGTTGACAGTGCTTGCACAGCCCCAAGGCTTTTTTTCTTCTCTCTCTCCCCACTAGCAAGTAGGCTGGGGATGAACAAGAGGTTGGGAAGGGACACAGCCAGGACAGCTGACTCGAATTGACCAAAGACATCTTCCATACCAAATGACATCATACTGAGTAATAAATACTTAGGGAGAGGAGGAAGGGGGGATGTTTGTGGCTATGGTGTTTGTCTTCCCCAGCAACCCTTAGGCATGCTAAGGCCTTGCTTTTCCAGGAAGTGGCAGGACATCTACCTGCCAGTTGGAAGTAGCAAATGAATACCTCTTTTTGCTTTCCTTGTGCACATGGCTTTTGCTTTCCTTATTAAAAAGTTATTGTCTCAATCCATGAGTCTTCTTGCCTTCTATTTCCTCCCCATCCTGTGGGAGAAGGAAGTGAGAGAGAGGCTGGGTGGGAGCTTGGCTGTTGGCTAGGGTCAACCCACCACAGTGGTGGTAGATTTTTTTTTTCCTTGCATGTGTTATTAACACATCAAGATCTCAGAATTCACATTGCTTAATGCAATGATGTATAATGAAGCAGACAGCAAGTACTGAAATACATGGAAAATCTCCTGCAATTACTTTCAGCTGTTTTGTCCAGGGAGTAATTGGTAGGCTTGTTTAGTGTTGCAAAAGTGTTCATACTTATACATCAAAAATACATGATGGTCCACTTTTTAATCCAGTAATTTTAGAGAAGAGGATCTAAACTTCAAATATACAGCAAGAACAGATTGTTCAAGTTGTGAATATTGTATTTAATTTAAAATATTCTTCTCCCTGTGGCAGTTACAATGTACTGGCGCTTCAGCTGAGAGGGAGAGAGAAAAAGACTTCAGATATTTCCTGCCCATACATATTTTACAGATTGCTTGGTGATATTTTAAATTTTTTTTTTTGAAACCTGAATTACAGTAGACCCGCCAGGTACTAATACACATGCCAAACTTCTTTAGAGATTTACTGTCTATAAATCCCCCTCAGCTCACTTTAGCCATCATTTTGTCACTGCCCAACAACCCCACAGGTCTCATGTGAGGACCTGACTACTCACAGAACACTGCCAATTGCATAAAGCCATCAGATCCACAGAAAATCCTTCTGAGTCCTAAGAATTTTTTTTTCACATGACTTTCCTATTTACAAGTATTTCAGTTGTAAACTGACATTTCTAACATTACAGAGGTTAGTGATTGTTAGGGTGACCATTTGGTTCCTTCAGTATTCATGATAGTAACACACAAAACATGCAAGTATCTGTGGAAAGTGAGTATGAAAGTGAGAGGTGACTGAATATACACGAATTTTCAAACATGAACAAGTTTTTAGACATTGATCTTTTTCTCTGTGTGGGTTTGTGGTGCTGAGAAAGAGAGCATTCAGTGAATGTGCTGACCTTTGGGAACTGCGGGAACAGCTTAAGAGCGATGGAAATTCAGCCTCATCTTCTTAGAAACTCCTACAGCCAAAATTTATTTTAATTTCTATTCATAAATACAAATATTTTCAAATTTCCCTTGAAATGTGAATCTTAAATTAAATATTTTTATTACAATGTTTATTTTTTCTGTTGTATGCATTTTCATTTATTTGCATACATTTTTTTTGCATAACATTATATACAACTGCTGACTTGTGAAGAAATACAGAAGTAAAACAATAAAAAAGATTTTAAAATCTTCAGTTAACAAGATAATTACATTCAAAAAAAATCTGTCTTGAAAATTTTATTTGTAAGGTTATAAAAATTTTGTTTGAAAGTGCTTTCCCTGTGCTGAATTTTGCTACAGTCTAATCATTGTATGGGAAAAGAAGACATCTTCAAATGGAAAAATCTTTTAGACAAAAAGCCTCTGATCAGTTGTTACCTGATAAGGTCTCCAGATGGTATGAAGATGGTCTTTCCTAATTTTTGCTATCATCTGATGACCAAGGGATAATTCTGGTTAGTTTCTGCTCACATAAAGTTTAATGAAATCTTTGCTTTCCTTGTTTCTCAGAGAACCATTAGCATTTGGCATGGGAGTTCTATATTTATTTTTTTTTTAATTAAAACTGCTACTTACATTTTATGAGCAGTGAACAAAGTACACACACACGCTCTTGCAGATGGAGTGCTTTTGACTTTGGCTGGAGTCACCTGCAAAGGGATAGCTGCATGTTGAGTTCTCACTGAGTTAGGCTGAACTGCCTTCCACATGTCAAACTCCTGACTCTATCAACAAGACAGTGGTTTTTAGATGACAGTGCAAATTGTTTAAAAAATGTGCATTTTAAAAATGCTGCAGCAGTGAATTCCAGTGAAAGACAACTTTTTAAAAATATTATTTGGATGACGTTCCATGTCTATTACCAATAGGTGTTGAAGTTCAAACAATGTTACAAGTATTTTTCATATACCAGCTCCATTTTCAACTTCTGTATTCTCACTTTAACTATTGCCTATGACTACTGATGTTCTTTTAAAAAGTTTTCATATAAAGGAAGTTAGAGGAGTTCATCAGGATCCTAACCTGGATTTTGTTGCCAGTTGTAAATAATTTAATACTGTAAGAGCATGATTTTGGTTTCAAAGCAGATTGCAACAAAATGCTGCCAACTTCAGTGAGCCAAGGGCAATAACTACCACGCAATGACTGAGTTTAAAATTTTCCCTTTTGCCTATCTCATGGTGGTTTCAGTCTTTTAGGTTTCTTGCAAAAATGGAGCTGGCTGATTTAGCCATGTTGATTTGCAAAAATCACCTCTTGCTTCTGGATTAGCTGATTGGGCCTATCATGGAGGGCTAAACAAGAAAGCAGGTTAATTCTTCTGGTCTGTGGCCATGGCAAATAAATGCTATTTTACCTGAAGTAGAAGTGGGTTGACTTCATCTATGTGCATTTACCCAATGTCAACAAATCAGGTCCCCTTTTAAACTGCTATTTCTGGTATCACTGACAAAATTTTCTAGGGCAGTGGCTGTCCCTGGTAGCTGGTAGCTACATACTCAGGAGGACAGAGGACTTTTTAGGACTGTGGTTATTTTCTCTGGGATATTCTTTGAGCATGGTCCATGGTGACAAGGTGCTTGGGACCACAGGGAGCTCAGCACATCCCTGGGTACCAGCCCTGCTCAGTAGCTCCCATCTCTTCATTTATAGGGATGCATTTAAGCAGACTTCTGGTTCTGTCCTACCTGCCAGTTGATTTTTGTGCACTTGGGTGATGGCTGGGAGAACCACAAGGTGACTTGTGGCGGCATGGTTGGTTTTGCAGCTGTTCACAGGCAAAGGAGGCATGGATGGCTTTGCAGTTGTCCATGGGCAATCTGACAGCAGTAGACTTCCAGTGTGCTGTTGTGTGAATCTCTGTCATTTTAACCAATGACCTCCTACTGCTTCCCTGTGCTTTCCCATCTGCCCAAGCCCTCGTCTTTCTGCTACCTTGCAGTCTCCCAAAGCGGAAATTGCCTTTGCTGCATGGTTGCTCCCTGCTTGGCACTGTGGCTCCCAGTGTGCAACAAAGACTATCAGCTCCTGCAATAATAATATTAAAAGACTACTGCTGCTACCATTGCTGGGGCAAGAGAAGCTGCAACCTATGGATCCTAACTGGACTGAATGGCCAAGCCTGCTGTGTCTCATAATTAAGAGACATAAAACCAGCAAAGAAATAAGATATGGCACTGTGGAGTTAATGTGTTTATCTGGTCCAAGAACAAGAGTGCCTTGAGCCCTGTCCAAGGTTTCTAGAAGTCACATCAATACAAAGACACAGTAGTTGTAACTGTGCACAAAACTGCATTTACCCAAAATTGCATCAGTGTGAGATGAGGATTGTAACAGACACTGGAGCAGTGCAAGGAGGAGAGGAGGAGAAGCAGCATCAGCCCAAGTAATGGACTTTGGACCCACTGATTAGAAGAGACAGGAAGGGGCTGAGCCTGCACTAGGCAGTGCGGGAGATATAAGCAAACCATCTTGTCAAGATCAGAGAGACAAACCTCTGCAACAAAACCTTCATTAAGACCAGTGCCAAGAAGAAACAATGGCGAGTTATGGTGTGGGAAAATTGCTTGGAGGGGGGAAACTATAGAAAACTGGGACCTAACAGAAGTTGTAGTGTTATAACAACCTTTTTAGGGTAAAATACAGTTGCCACTTTCAGGATGGTTGCATGCACGGAATCTACTCCACGAGGGTTCCCTAGGCAACACAGCCTGCCACCCTATAGGAGCAGTGGAAGGTGGAGTGGAGTGGAGACACTGTGGCCAGGCTTTGCTGTACTCCCTGCAGAATTGGGAACTTGATGGCAAATATATGAGATGTCCATTGCTGAGCCAACAACTGTGGCAAAATTATTCTCCTTAGATGAACCTTGTTCATTATAATACCAACACACACCTCCATCCCAAAGTTGCCCACCTCCAAGGCACAACCACCCCTTACCAAGCATGCGCTTTATATTTCTTATCGACTATGTCTTTAAATTAAAAGCGAGATAATTTTGCACCAATCAATAATGAAAGAATGTATGACTGGAATCACTCAATCTCCACCTGAGAGTAAAGAAAAGTATAAAAAGTGAATGAATGAGGGGAGAAGTTAGGGTAGACTCCATCGTAACTTCTGGGATCAGACGACGAGTTGAACCTGTCTTCTCCCCCATAGGGATGCCTATTGGGTAAGAACTTTGACTTATGGATGCTAAATAGCTAAAGAACTGATAAAAGCGTATATCATTTCAAGCTTGTTTTTGCAGACAGACCCTATCATTGGCAATCATGAATCTTAACTTGTCACGATTTGATAATAAAGAGTGTTATTCCATTAACCATTAGTGTTACTAATTAGTGTAACTAGCAGTTGCTGGCAGCGGGTAACATATTCTAATAAAGTGGGAAGACCCTCTGCGGAGTCCCCCTTACGCTGTTGGCATGTTTCCCTGAACAAGGCAGTTGAATCGCCCTCCCATCCAGTAGGACTGTTCAGTGAAGGGTCCCTGTAACAGGACGCTGACAGACTGATCAGGCTCAAGGGTCTTGGCTTTCCTGGGGTGCTAATAGACAGATCAAACACCTGGGGTTGGGAAAATCTCTCCCCCTCCTTTCAGGTGACATATGGTCATTGGACATTCCCTCCTGTGTAGAACTGAAGCACCCGTTTACAGGCCAGACCCTCTTTTCAGGGAAGTTTGCTGCCTCCCTGGGGCCTGAATTAGGAACATCATCACAAGACTGAAGAGCCTAGTACAACCTTCAGACTACTTTCCATTCCTGCTCTTTCACGTGGGTACAACTGATGTCACAACAAAAAGTCTGAGGCCAATCAAAAGAGATTTTAGGGGCCCTGGGAAGAATGCTAAAAAGTTTGGGAGCACAGGCAGTGCTTTCCTCAATCCTCCCAGTAATGGAAGGAGACTTTGGAAAAAACACGAGAGCCCAGGATATCAATATCTGGCTCCAGGACTGGTGCCTCTGCCAAAACTTTGGGGTTTTAAACCATGGAAGAGCCTTCAAGAGACAAGGTATGCTGGAGCCTGATAGGATACACCTTTCCCGATGGGGAAAGCATGTCTTTGGGCCTAAGGTAGCAGGACTGATTGAGAAAGCTTTAAACTAGAATCCATGGGGGAAGAGGATACCAACAGGACTGCAATAGGTAAGCCAAGGGTTGGCATGGCATTGCCTGAGGGCGGCAATGCTAGTGGGAACATTTACACTGCTCCTGGGAATACAGAGGGCTCAGGAGCATATCCAAAATCCTTGTATACCAATGCACACAGTATGAGAAATAAACCAGATGAACTGGAAGTATTGTGCGGCGAATGAAGAGACGGGACACAGCTTGATGCAAGCAAGTTGTCCATTTATTAGTGATTTTCTTACAATTATATACGTTTCTACCTTCTACATATTACGCACTGATTGGTTAAATCTTAAGCGTAAAAAACACTGATTGGTTAATATTTAAGGCACACTGTTAGAACAATAGGAACTTATTAGTTTACCTTGACATAGCAACAGTTTCTATTCCAAAGTTAGGGAGTTTCTTTCTACGTGGCGTTCTTGATTAACAAAGTTACATATCGGCGCCATCCGTTCCCTTATCTGGCTACTTGTTTCTTTGTCCGTCTGGTTGCCTCCTCAACAGTAACGGCTCAGGGGTCTGCAGTTAGCTTGTTCCTTTGCTCCCAGGGCTTGTGCCCTACAAGTTCTAACAAGTCTCTATTCATCAGGCTATCAGTACTTGGACTCTTGTCCTTGAGGCCTTGTCCTACATCTCCCCCTTCCTGTTGCACAAAAAGAACCCCTGAAATCAAACGAGTTATTAATTTTTGTAAGCATTGGAAAAGACAAGGTATAAGTAATAAAACAAACAAAAAAGCAACTAAAGCATATATAATCATCTTCACTAAACTTCTTAACCATCCTGAAATGCCCCAACCACTAAACAGTTTATCTAACCAATCCCAAGTATCACTTTGTTGAAGATGAGAAACTCCATCCTTCAATCTTTGGATGCTAGCATGAATTGATTCCGAATGATCTGAAAGGTTCATGCAACACATCCCTTCAAACTCTTCACAACCATGACCTTGTGCCAGAAGCAAAAAATCTATTGCAGCTCTATTTTGTAATGTCGCATGGCGAACACTATCAACATCTAATAAAAGACCAGACAAGGCACTGTTTGTGGCATTAGTTTGTTTGGCAAGCCAACAGCCAAGCTTTTCTAATGTTGCTAGAGCCTTTCCTGCAGCAGCTCCAGGCAACAGAAGAGATGCAATAAAGCGTTGGCCAAAGGACCAAAATTGCATGTTATCATCACAATCGGAGGCAAATGCATGAACGCCATGCTTTGTCCTTCGAGAGTAGCAATGTTGTAAAATCATAGATGTGTTAGGAGTCAGGACGGAAAGTCGCCCTAAGCTACACGGGCCTCCTTTTATATGAGAAGGAATGACAGGCCATGCTCGATCCCCACAAATAAAAAATACTCCAGCAGGTAGTGAGAGCGGAGCATTGCTAGATTTAGACAAGTTATTAGCAGTGTAATTACACCAGATACTTGCATTTCTAAAAACAGGATGAATAGGGGAAACGTCCCATGCCCTAGATTGATTCTTTCCCGTGTAGTTAAATTTTATGCAAAAATCCATTTTTACTGAACCAAGGAGTTCAATTTCCTGCGGTTCCAGAGTAGCCAGTGGGAGATGGGGCGTCCATACATCCCAATTGTCTGTCACATTTTTTGATACATTTTTGGGTGGAAAAAGACTTTGAAGGTCCCTAGGTATAGGCCATTCATCTAATGGTAAGCCCACAAGACATGTGGAAAAAGGCTGATCCGGAGTGGCCATAGCAAGACACAGAGTATCCTGTCCAGTCAAGTTCGCCAACGTGACCGAAACATTTACCTTTGGTAGAAAAGGGGGATAAGAGCTACCTTCAATAGGCCAAGGTCCAGGTATGAACATCATTATCCATATTACTGACAATGCTTGTTTCTCTTTTTCTTTTTCCATTGTCGTTTTACAGCCAGCCATTCTTCTGGTCGTACTGTCCACGACCAAGGCACTGCAATTGATTGTCCACACTCTAATCCTACAATAATGTTCTTGTTAATAATATAAATTCTGCTTGCTAATACAATATATTGAAACAACAACCGTGCAATAGCCCGTACTTCTAGGCTTTCAATCAATGATAAAAATTTTGCAAAAACTAAGTTTGGCAAAATCTCAGAACCTAATCCTTTAACTCCCTCTAATTCCAAAAGAGGTTTTCCCATAAAACGTTCAGCCCACTGTATCTGATTAAACCTTAATATTAGATTGTTACACCCAGAACACATCCAATGACCCCATCTGTCCCTTAGTCTTACAACTCGCCAGCAATCCTGATCACAGAGTTCACAGTGAATCTTGATCCACGGTCGACAAGATGGTCCATGTTCATAGCAACATAACTGTAGAAATCGAGACGCTGTCCAATCTGGTTCATGACAGTGTCGTTGAAAGTCGATGTAATGGAAGATAATATCTGCTAGTGGTGCCGTCAGTGCGTTGGGGATCTGGTCTGGTCCAAACGTATTACCTTTGTTAACTGGTTTAATCCAGGGGGATATTGTCTGTTCCAAGCGCTGTAAAAAGCGAAATCTAGATGCTATATCCTGAATTTGGTTACCTGACATTAATGCAAAACAGAAATAATCACGCGGTTTTTATTTCATTCTGTAGGGTTGGTGTCGGTATCAGCTGTCTGCGGTAAAGGTTCACGGAAAGGTCGTACATTCTTTGCTGGGATCCATCTGGGTCCTTTTTCTGTGGAGACACAAGCATAACCTTTTCCCCATGTAACAAGAGGATATGGTCCCATAATTTTACCTGTTTCTGGATCTCAAACCAATACTGGGGCTTTAACCCGTGCCTCGAAAGAGGTATTTGCAGTAAAATGTCAAACTATCGGTGGGTTGTTATCTATTAAAGAACAATTTAAAAAATTAAAAGCATACAATGCTTTCTGTAACCGTTCCTCCGGAAAAGCCATTCCCATTCCCCCTTTTTGTTGTTGTAATAGACGTTTTAGAGACTGATGAGACCGTTCAATGAGAGATTGACCAGTGGGGGAATGAGGAATGCCAGTAATATGAGTTATACCCCATAGGGCAAAAAAGGTTTTTATAGTTGTTGAAACATAAGCTGGACCATTATCTGTCTTTATCTTTGAGGGAATACCCAAAGTAGCAAAAGCACGCATTAAATGTCTACGAACATCTCGTGCCTTTTCTCCTGTGTGACAAGAGGCAAACAAGGCACCTGAAAATGTATCAATGGAAGAGTGGATATATTTAAGGTTACCAAATTCAGAATAATGTGTGACATCTGTTTGCCATAATTGTAGGCTTTGTAATCCTTTAGGGTTAACTCCTGCAGCAATTGATGGGAAAGAATGTTTTTGGCAATCAGGACAGACAGCAATAATATTTGACGCTTGTTAAGAAGTAAGGTCAAACTGTCGTTTAAGAGCTCCAGCATTTTAATGGAAAAAAGAGTGACATAGTTTAGCTTGTGCAATACCGTCTGGCAGTACTTGAACTGGTAACGTCAATAGATCAGCTCTTCGATTGCCTTCTGCAAGAAAACCAGGTAGTGAGGTGTGAGATCTAATATGCATAACAAAATAAGGCGCAGATCGAGAGTCCAAAAGGAAAATAAGTTCCTGTAACAGGGTAAAAAGTTGTGAATGTGAAACATTCCACAGCACAGAAGCTTCGGCTCGTGTAACAATACCTGCAAGATAAGCTGAATCAGTAACAAGGTTGAGTGGTACGTTCCATTTTTGGAAAACACGAACAACTGCATTCAGTTCTACTATTTGAGGTGAACCGGAGACTGTCTCTATGTCTGAGTCCCATCGTCTCCGTTGATCATCCCACCATAGGAGAACAGATTTACGTGATTTGCCTGATCCATCTGTAAACACAGTAAGTGCCTGTAAAGGTTGTTCGCTTCTTTTGGGTTTTAACATCAGACGAAAGTCAATATTAAACAGTTTGTGTGAAGGAGGATGAGAAGTTATTTGACCCGTATAGTCAGCAAGTGCCATAACAAAGGTGTCTGATTGCTGATAAAGCCATTGTAAGTATACTGTTGTTATTGGTAGACAAATACAGACAAAATCCTTCCCTGATAAGGTTAACAGGAGTGATCTAGCTTTCACAATCAGAGAGGCAAACATTTCATGTTGTGTCAAAATAGTTTTTGTAGACTGGTTAGGTAAAAAGAGCCATTCAATAATTAACAAGGGGTCTGAGTTCTGAAGGTCCCATTGAAATATCAGGGCATGAGGCTGTCGAGCAGGGTTTAAAATAATCAAGTAAAAAGGTAGTTCAGGGGCCCATCGGTGGGCCTGTCGAGAAGCGATAGCTGAGGCAACCTTTTGTAAAGATGTATCTGCTTCAGAGTTAAGATTACGTGGAGAGCAAAGATTAGTGTCCCCTTTTAGTAGGTCAAACAGAGGACCCAAGTCTGTATTAGAAATTCCCAATAATGGTCGAACCCAATTTATTGTTCCCAGTAATTTTTCTGCATCATGCAGGTTCCTTACATTGGTATTGATCTGCAATGGTTGAGGAACAATAGTTTGTGCTCTTATTCGCCAGCCCAGATATTTCCAAGGGGGAAACTTCTGGACCTTTTCTGGTGCTATACAGAGACCTGCCGAATTCACGGCATCTGTGACAAGGGCTACAGCTTTCTCCATGACTTCGTGATGTTGTGCTGCCACTAAAAGGTCATCCATATAGTGATACAATAACACAGTAGGCATAGCATTTCGGACAGGACTGAGTATTTTCGCAACATACCATTGACACATTGTAGGGCTATTTTTCATACCTTGTGGCAGTACAACCCACTGATATCTCTGCAACGGAGCTTGCATGTTGATGCTTGGAATTGAAAAGGCAAATTTTGGGGTATCATCTAGATGTAACGGGATACTGAAAAAACAATCTTTAAGATCTATGACAGTTAGATGCCAATGTTGAGGGATCATAGTTGGGGACGGGAGCCCGGGTTGGAGGGCTCCCATATCTTCCATAGCATCATTAATTTTTCTGAGATCATGGAGCAAGCGCCACTTGCCAGTTTGTTTTTAAATAACAAAAACTGGTGAATTCCATGGGCTAGTAGAGGGTACAATGTGTCCCTTGGACAGTTGTTCTGAGACTAAGTTTTGAAGTGCGCGAAGTTTTTCCAAAGGAAGGGGCCATTGATCCACCCAAATAGGAACATCAGATTTCCAGGTTATTTTTAGGGTGTCGCGCACTTCAATGGCCCTATATAAAAATGTGTACGGATAGACATTCCCCATTGTGACAATACATCACGCCCCCACAAAACCATAGGGACAGGCAGCACAAAAGGTTTAACAGAAGCCACATGTCCCTCTGGTCCTTGAATTCGAATTAGTTCCAAACTCTGATGACTGTTACCGGTCCCCCCTATCCCAGCCAGTGTCTGAGAGACATTAGTCAGTGGCCATTGCGGAGGCCATTTGGCTTGAGAAATTACTGTGACATCAGCTCCAGTGTCAATGATTCCATTTAGTGCTAGTTGTTGGTCATTGTAAATAAGGGTACACTGATACATAGGTCGCTGTGGAGAAATGGATTGTACCCACAAAATGTGGGGTGACCCGGTGGATCCAAAACCTCCTCTCCTCTGCGGAGGATGATCAGTGATTAGAGAGCTTACCCTTGCCGGAATCAGAATCAGTTGCGCTATTCAACTACCCTGAGGTATCGTACAAGGTGGAAATGGAGTCCATGCCATAATTTTAATTTCGTCCACACTGTCAGAGTCAATAACACCTGGTAAAACAAATAGACCAGACAATGTTGTGGAAGATCTACCAATTAATAGAGCTTGTGTATCAGGGGGTAATGGTCCTTTGACATTTGTTGATAATAAATGAACCGAGGAAGCGAGCAGTGTTACTGTGTGTGAGTTTGCCAGGTCCAATCCGGCACTGCCTGAGGTTGCTGGACAGGGACTTGAGGTGTCGGTGCTTCTCTCCGAGGTTGTTGAAATGTCAGCTGTGGCACTTGTGTCTGCGCGCGTCACTGCCCCGCGCTCCGCGGTTGGTTTCCCTGTATCGGTTGTCCCTGGAAGTCGTACTTAGATCGACATTGATTAGCATAATGATGCCCTTTCCGACATTTCGGACAAACTCCAGGACCAGGAGGTTGTTGTCTATTCCCTGCAGCCCGAGCAAGACAATTTCTCTTTAGATGACCAGGCTTACCACAACCATAGCAATTCCCCGCACCACGCATCGCTGCAAAAGCAGCAGCCATAGCTTCAAACTTATGGTCAACCACACTGATTCGGTTACATGCTTCCACCATTTCCACCAAAGTGGGGTTCGGGTTGGGAAGAGACTTCAGTAGCCTTTTACAATCAGCATTAGCATTTTCAACAGCTAGTTTTGTTAACAATATATCCCAAGCTTCCGCATTATCTACTTGACGTTCCAAAGCCTGTTTTAGTCTATCAATAAACTGCATATAAGGTTCTCGAGGCTCCTGAGTGGTGGTAGTAAAAGCTTTTTGTGGCTTTTGTACATCAGGAACCTGGAAAAAAGCCTTTTTTGCCTCTTCTCTAATTGCCTCGAGAGCCGCACGGGGACAGTTTTGAGCCTGCGCTACAGGATCAGCATGTGCACCGGTGCCCGTAAGATGTTCTATTGTTAGTGCAGCTAATGCAGCATCATTATGATTAACATATGTGAGTAGGAGTGCTTGCAGTCCCCCTCTCCAATGCAACTCCCATAATGTGTACTGAGTCAGGGTTAGTAGCAATCGTGCTAAAGATTTCAAATCATGAGGAGTCATGACATAAGTATCAAACACAGAAGATAACAGACTTATAAAATAGGGAGAAGAAATACCATGTTCCGTAACCGTGCGGCGCAGTTCTTTAACAACCGAAAAGGAAAGAGTCTCCCATCGTGCTCCCCCTGCCCGACCCTGAGAATACAAGACTGGAGCAACTATAGTTTTAGCCATTTCTAAATCCCCCTCCTTTAAGGCTTGTTTCTTTATTTTTGCCCACACATCACGCAGATCAGGAGGGTATAAATCAGGTTCTTGTTCAGGGTCTACCGGTCCCGGGTCAAAGGGGTCGTCTTCTGGCGGATACTCCACTGCATTAACACCCAGGAGTTTAGAGCACTGTGATTTAGAGGCTGATAAGGACAGGGCTATAGGAGCTTGCGACTCCTCCTCCTCTCCTTCCTCTGCCTTTTCTTTTTGTGCTTTCAGAGTCTCAAAAATAACTCTCCATGAAGACAGCAGACGGTGGGACTCAGTATTGCCTTTTGTCGCAGAATCCCACAATTTCACCCCTGTATCGTCCCAAAGTTCCTGCACGAAAATTGTAGTTGCTGTCACTGCAGGCATATTTACTTGCACCCACTTAAGCATTGCTTTAAGGTCATGCCCAGAAATACTTTTCTTATGTTTGTTAAGGAGACCTTTCATGAGCTCATATACGTCTCTTTCTGGGGATGAAACCTGATTCCCCATTACGGATTTCCCACAGCTCACCTCTCAACTCCGGAGGGATTTATGGCCGGCCGGCTCCCGCTTCCTTTCAGCGGATCATTCAAAGTTCTGTGGGATTCGCTGCATGTCGCTCAGTTAGGCGATTCGAGAGTCCCTCCACGTCAGATCCTTCACTGGATCACGTCGGGGTCACCAATTTGCGGCGAATGAAGAGACGGGACGCAGCTTGATGCAAGCAAGTTGTCCATTTATTAGTGATTTTCTTACAATTATATACGTTTCTACCTTCTACATATTACACACTGATTGGTTAAATCTTAAGTGTAAAAAACACTGATTGGTTGATATTTAAGGCACACCGTTAGAACAATAGGAACTTATTAGTTTACCTTGATATAGCAACAGTTTCTATTCCAAAGTTAGGGAGTTTCTTTCTACGCGGCTTTCTTGATTAACAAAGTTACATATCGGCGCCATCCGTTCCCTTATCTGGCTACTTGTTTCTCTGTCTGTCTGGTTGCCTCCTCAACAGTAACGGCTCAGGGGTCTGCAGTTAGCTTGTTCCTTTGCTCCCAGGGCTTGTGCCCTACAAGTTCTAACAAGTCTCTATTCATCAGGCTATCAGTACTTTGGACTCTTGTCCTTGAGGCCTTGTCCTACAGTGCTGGTCAGCTCCCAGAGCTGGAATATCATTGGTATCAGTGAGACTTGGTGGAATGAGTCCCATGACTGGAGTGCTGGGATGGAGGACTACAGGCTGCTCAGGAGGGATAGGCAGGGCAGGTGAGGTGGAGGAATTGCACTGTATGTAAGGGAGAGGTTTGATTGTACAGACCTTAAAGTATAGGGATGATGTGGTAGAGAGCCTCTGGGTGAGGATTAGGGGGATGGCAAACAAAGGAGATGTTGTAGTGGGTGTTTACTACCAATTGCCCAGCCAGGATGTAAGCACTGATGAGTTATTCTATAGGCAGTTAGGAGAAATCTCTGGATCAGTAGCCCTTGTCCTTATGGTAGGTTTCATCTTCCCAGGCATCAAGTGGGAAAACCATACTGCTGTGACAAGCGGGTCTTGGTAATTCTTGAAGTTTGTAGGAAATAACTTCTTGATACAGTTACTCAGGGAGCCAACTAGGAAAGATGCCCTCCTAGACTTGCTCTTCGTGAATAAAGAAGGACTCGGGGGGCATGTGATGGCAGGTGGCTGTCTCGGCCACAGTGACCATGCAATGACTGAGTTTAAAATTTTCAGTGTAATGAGATAAAAGGTCAGCAGAGTTACTACTTTGCACTTCAGGAGAGCAAACTTTAAGCTATTCAGGGGGCTATTTAGCAGAGTACCCTGGGAATCTGCTTTTGGGGGCTTAGAAGTCCACAAGTGCTGGTCAGTCTTTTAGAAGCACAGGAAGAGGCAATTTCACTGTGTTGAAAGTCAAGCAAGTGGGCCAGCAGACCAGCTTTGCTGAACAGGGAACTCCTCATGGAACTCAAGAGGAAAAAGAAATTGTATGATCTCTGGACACGAGGTCAGGCTTTGCAGGAAGAGCACAGAGCTGTGGCTCACATATTCAGGGAGAAGACATGAAAGGCCAAAGCTCAATTAGAGTTGAAACTGGCCAGTGTTGTTTCAGATAACAAAAAGGGCTTTTTAAAGTATGTTAATAGCAAGAGGAGGTCTAAAGAAAACATTGGACCGATACTTGTTGAAGATGGTCATCTGACTAACAGGGATGAAGAAAAAGCAGAGGCATTCAATGAGTTTTTTGTCTCAGTCTTTAATAATACTGATAGACCTTAGGCTGCCCGGTCCCCTGAGTCAGAGGACCATGACTTCAGGAACAGTGACTTTCCGTTAGTGGACACTGAAATTGTATGGGACCAGCTGTATCAGCTGAATGTTCATAAGTCCATGGGGCCTGATGAGATTCATCCCAAAGTTCTGAAGGAGCTAGTGGAAGTTGTGGCAGGACCCCTCTCGATCATCTACCAAAGGTCTTGGGAATCTGGGGAGGTCCCTGCTGACTGGAGGCTAGCCAAGGAACAATGTTGTTCCCATCTACAAAAAGGGTGTGAGGGAAGACCCAGGAAACTACAGACCTATTAGTCTAACCTCAGTACCTGGAAAAATTATGGAGAAGATCATACTGGGTACTATCAAAAGGCATTTAAAGAATAACGCGATCATCAGGCAAAGGAATCTTTGGCACCAGGACAGCCAGCTTGGTGAAGTGGGCTTTAAACTGAAGGACTTGGGGGGAGGGGTCCAAAGTGGCAATACTCACGCCATCGCATCCAACTGGGGAATAAGCCAGGCCAACCAGAGCAGCGATATACGTTCTTTAGCTGCCTCCCAAGATGGGTACCAGAAGACCAGCCACCTCAAGGGTGTGTGTGTGGCTATGGTGGATCCACTTGCACCCCTCCTGTGAAACCTGCACGCTCAATTACCTCTCTGAAATGCCTGTACACCAATGAACGCAGCATGGGGAATAAACAGGGAGAATTAGAGATCTGTGTGCAGCCGCAGGGCCATGATCTCGCTGCAGTTACAGAGACATGGTGGGATAGCTCGCATGACTGGAATGCTGTCATGGATGCCTATGTACTTTTCAGGAAAGACAGGCCAGCAAGGCAAGGTGGTGGAGTTGCTCTTTATGTGAGGGAGCAACTGGAATGTATTGAGCTCTGCCTAGGGGTGGATGCAGAATGAGTCAAGAGCCTATGGGTAAAGATTAAGGGGCAGGCCAACATGGGGGAGCCTATTGTGGGTGTTTGCTACAGGCCACCTGATCAGGAAGGGGAAGTCGATGAGGCCTTCTACAGAAACCTGGAGGTAGCCTCACAATCACAGGCCCTGGCTCTCATGGGGGACTTCAACCACCCTGATAGCTGCCGGAAAGACAGCACAGCTAGACTCACCCAGTCCAGGAGGCTCCTGCAGAGCATTGATGATAACTTTTTAACGCAGGTGGTGGAGGAGCCAATAAGGTGAGGTGTGCTGCTGGACCTTGTAGTCACAAACAAAGAAGGACTGGTTTGGGATGTGAAGGTTGGGGGCAGCCTTAGCTGCAGTGACCATGAGATGGTAGAGTTCAGGATCCTGCGTGGAGGAAGCAGGGCAATAAGGAGGACTGCAACCCTGGACTTCAGGAGAGCTAACTTTGGCATCTTCAAGGACCTGCTTGGAGGAATCCCATGGATTAGGGCTCTGAAAGGTGTGTGTGGGAGCTCCATGAGAGCTGGCTAATATTCAAGCATCACTTCCTCCAATCTCAAGATCGATGCATCCGTATGAGTAAGAAATTAAGCAAAGGGGGCAGTAGACCTGCATGGATGAGCAAGGAGCTTCTGGCAAAACTCAAACAGAAGGCAACAGTTTACAGGCTGTGGAAAAAGGGACAGGCCACTTGGGAGGAATATAGGAACATTGCCAGAACATGCAGGGATGCAACAAGGAAGGCTAAGGTCCATTTGGAATTAAATCTGGTGAGGGATGTCAAGGACAACAGGAAGGGCTTCTTCAAGTACATCAGCAGGAAAAGGATGACTAGGGAAAATGTGGGCCCACTGCTGAATGAGGTGGGTGCCCTGGTGATGAAAGACACAGAGAAGGCAGAGTTACTGAATGCTGCCTTTGCTTCAGTCTTCACTGCCAAGGGCAGCCCTCAAGTTTCCCAGACCCTGAAGGCAAGAGAGAAAGTCTGGAGAGAGGAGGTCAAGGAGGATCACATTAGAGATCACTTAAGGAAATTTGACACCCACAAATCCATGGGCCCTGATGGGATGCACCCCCGAGTGCTGAGGGAGCTGGCAGATGTTATTGCCAAGCCACTCTACATTGTCTCTGAAAGGTCATGGAGGACAGGAGAGATGCCTGAGGACTGGAGGAAAGCCAATGTCACTCCAGTCTTCCAAAAGGGCAAGAAGGAGGACCCAGGAAACTACAGGCCAGTCAGCCTCACCTCCATCTCTGGAAAGGTGATGGAGTAGCTCATCCTGAAGGTCATCTCTAAGCATGTGGAGGAAAAGAAAGCTATCAGGAGCAGTCAACATGGATTCACCAAGGGGAAATCATGCCTGACCAACCTAATAGCCTTCTATGATGAAATGACTGTCTGGGTAGACAAGGGGAGAGTGGTGGATGTTGTCTACCTTGACTTCAGCAAGGCTTTTGACAGTGTCTCCCATAACATCCTCATAGGTAAGCTCAGGAAGTGTGGACTAGGTGAGCGGACAGTGGATTGAGAACTGGCTGAATGGCAGAGCTCAGAGGGTTGTGATCAATGGTGCAGAGTCTAGCTGGAGGCCTGTAGCTAGTGGTGTTCCCCAGGGCTCGGTACTGCGTCCAGTCTTGTTCAGCTTGTTCATCCATGACCTGGATGAAGGGACTGAGTGTACCCTCAGCAAGTTTGCTGATGATCCAAAACTGGGAGGAGTGGCTGGTTCACCAGAAGGCTGCACTGTCATTCAGTGAGACCTGGACAGGCTAGAGAGTTGGGTGGAGAGAAACCTCATGAAGTTCAACAAAGGAAAGTGCAAGGCCCTTCACCTAGGGGGGAACAACCCCATGCACCAGGACAGGCTAGGAAGCTCTGTGGAGAAGGCCCTGGGAATTCTGGTGAACAGCAATTTGCCCATGAGCCAGCAGTGTGCCCTTGTGGCCAAGAATGCCAATGGGAGACTGGAGTGCGTTAGGAGGAATGTGGCCAGCAGGTTGAGGAAGTTTATCCTCCACTTCTACTCTGCCCTGGTGAGGCCGCCTCTGGAGTACCGTGTCCAGTTCTGGGCTCCCCAGTTCAAGAGAGACAGGGAACTACTGGAGAGGGTCCAGCAGAGGGCTATGAAGATGATTAGGGGACTGGAACATCTCCCTTATGAGGAAAGACTGAGAGAGCTGGGCCTGTTTCGCCTGGAGAAGACTGAGAGGGGATATTATCAATGTCTGCAAATATCTTCAGGGCAAGTGTCAGGAAGATGGGGCCAGGCTCTTTTTAGTGGTGCCAATTTGAAAGGACAAGGGGCGATGGGCACAAACTGCAACACAGCGTCACCATGTACTGTTCATTTCAGTATAATGGATAATTGCCATCAAACAGTAGTTGTGCAACATTACATTGTTAAGGAAGGTTAATCAATAATTCCAAGAATGAAATAAAATGAAAGATCTTCTTGCAAAGCTGGGTCTGAAACCAAACTTGCCAAAAGAAGTTGAAATGTGTTCAGGACAAGTCCATATGGGGAAAGGTAACTGAGGTTCAGTTCTCGGTCAACTGTAACTAGAGGGTCAACTATTGTTTGCGACCCTTAGAAGTTTTCTTAAATATCTGTAAGGAGCATGTGTGACACTTAACATAGTACCACTTATTCTTGGGAAATGAATGAATATGTATGAGTCTTCTGAGAAATGTAATGCATAAACACATGTGGTCTTATATAATCTTGACTAAATGTAACATATGGCATGCATGTTAGGTGGAATGATCCCCTGTGCATCCAGCACTGCAATAAAGGAATGCCTGCTTAATGCTACATTGGCGTTAAGGAGTTTTCTTTTGGTGACACCATGTTTTGGTGACAACAGGAAGTTTCATCTGAATATAAGGAAAAACTTCTCTACCTTGAGGGTAACACGGCACTGGAACAGGCTGCCCAGAGAGGATGTGGAGTCTCCTCCTGTGGAGATATTCAAAACCCGCCTGGACACGATCCTGTGCAACCTGCTCTACGTGAACCTGCTTTTGCAGGGGTATTGGACTACATGATACCCAGAGGACCCTTCCAACCCTGACCGTTCTGTGATTTTGTGATTGGGTACAGTCAACATGGATTCACAAAGGGAAATTTTTTCACTAATATGATATCCTTTTATGATAAGGTCACCCACCTAGTAGGTGAAGGGAAGGTGGTGGATGTAGTTTTTCTGGATTTTAGTGAGGCTTTTGATAGTGTCCCTCACAGCATCCTTCTGGACAAGTTGTCCAACTGTGGGATGAGCAGGTTCATGGTGAGCTGGGTGAAGAACTGCCTGAAAGGCAGAGCTCAAAGGGTTGTAGTGAATGGGGCTACATCTGGCTGATGACCGGTCACCATGTTGCAGATTATCTTAAGATTTTACTGAATTTTTATGTATTTTGTGTTCATGTAGCAGTTAGTTATAAGAGCATTTTGATTTTAAGGAGTTAACCTTCACGATAGAATTATGCGGCGAATGAAGAGACGGGACACAGCTTGATGCAAGCAAGTTGTCCCTTTATTAGTGATTTTCTTACAATTATATACGTTTCTACCTTCTACATATTACACACTGATTGGTTAAATCTTAAGCGTAAAAAACACTGATTGGTTGATATTTAAGGCACACCGTTAGAACAATAGGAATTTACTAGTTTATCTTGACCTAGCAATAATTTCTATTCCAAGGTTAGGGAGTTTCTTTCTACGCGGCTTTCTTGATTACATATTGGCGCCATCCGTTCCCTTATCTGGCTACTTGTTTCTCTGTCCATCTGGTTGCCTCCTCAACTGTGATGGCTCAGGGGTCTGCAGTTAGCTTGTTCCTTTGCTCCCAGGGCTTGTGCCCTACAAGTTCTAACAAGTCTCTATTCATCAGGCTATCAGTACTTGGACTCTTGTCCTTGAGGCCTTGTCCTACATCTCCCCCTTCCTGTTGCACAAAAAGAACCCCTGAAATCGAGCAAAAACAAGTCACAAGTAATAGAACAAATAAAAAACCAACTAAGACATATTATCAATGTCAAAATAACCCACTGTCTTTGTTCCGTACAATTTTACAATTTCCCCTTTTTGTTTTTGAACAGCTAGTACCAGGTTTGCCATGTTCTGCAGGGCCCTTGCAAACATGACAGCAACCAAGGTAATAGCAAACAAACAATACTGCCAATTGAGTGAATGGATGCCAAAAAAGGCTGAAATTTTCTCAGATTTTGATAACATGTTGCTGCAATGGGGCGCCTAAAATCCACGCAGCACATACCAAAAATCCTCACAGCCATGTCCCTGAACCAACAACAAAAAGCAGTGGCAATTTTGACTCACATTCTTAACTGCCTACCAAACAAGGTGATTTAACTCTTTAATGCTTTCCCTGCTGTTACTCTGGATAAGAGAAGAACCGCTGCGACACGTTCCCATCATAGCCTCCTACTACATTAGTATCTACAGAAAGACAATTATCGACAAAGTGTAAACAATATCAGCTTCTTTTGGATTAACTTTATACATAGGTGGAAGGGCACACCAAACAAGAACTGGTTCAGTCAAAAAGTTCGAAACATAGCATGCCTTCTCTGAAGAAACACTTTTACCATAAAAGAGAAGCCCCTATTTACATATCTGAGCCCGGACACAAACCGCAGCTGTATGCTCCACCAGGCTCAGGGCAGAAATCATTCATGTAGTTACATAGCTATATATCACTACAAGCATGCAGACACCTATTAAACACTAGATAACCATGTTTATCTTTCCTAGTCTCCTTCACAATACCCAGCTGTTCTCTCATCTCTTGTTAGGTCAAATAATTCTCCAGTTTCCTCTCCTATCTCTCTCTTCAGACATTCTCTATCCTCCCCTTTTTTGCTTGTTAATTGTGAGGAGGCAAAGGGTGTGTGTAGCTCGGTGACCATAACCTGCTTTAAGTTACAATCAACTAAACACTGAATACAGAAGAAAAAAGCATGGGAGACATAAGGCAAACATCAATAAGGTGGTTAAAGATAATTATAATAAATCCTGTAATACTTTTGAGTCATGGCCCAAAGTTTCCCAGCCGTGAGAAGAGACCAAAGGCATCCTGCCCCTGGCTCTGTTGCAGATCTTTGTTTTAAGGCTTTTGAGTTTTGTATACTTTTGTAAATTAATTCACAGTGGTCACTCAGATTCATGTAACACATCCTATCAAAGCCTTCACACTTGTGTCCCTGTGCTAATAATAAAAATCAATAGCAACTCGGTTCTGTAGCAACATATGATGGACAGAATCAACATCTGTTAATAAGCCAGAAAAAAAAAATAGTATTTGTAGTATTACTTTGTTTAGCAAGCTAGCAGCCTAATTTACTAATCAAGTTAAAAGCGTGTACTATTCTTACAGAAGAGATTAGAGAAGCAAAAATGTGTTATGCTGCATTCCAGAACTCAGCCTGAGAATTACAGTCTGCTGTGAGTTCTGCATTACAATCATTTGACACATGTTGGGGTTGCGATTGTGAAAGTCGCCCGTTTACAATTTTCATTGACATTATCACAGCTAGTTGTTTTAAAAGCAACCCTTGAGCTTCCTGATGTTCGTCTTGTTGCAAAATATTCTGAAGCCAATCAATAAAGTTAGTATTAAAGTTAGTGACTCTCTAGGACCCTGCAAGACTGTGGCAAGACTCCCGCATCCGGACTGCCTTAATAGCCATCTCATTCATTTGCAAACAGTTGTCCCTGGGATACCTTGCCTGAGTCACAGAATCGGCACAGTTAATTGCTCCAGCTAACTGCTCATAGTTAACAGCAATTCCCCGATTAAGGTTTTCAGTCGAGGCCACTACACATAGCTCACAAAAATCAGATAACCACATCATATACTGTATCAGTTAGTACCATACAAAGCAATAACTTCCAGTCATGCAGTGTGAGTGTATAAGGCTCTGCCGTCACTTCAAGAAGGGACATAGCAAATGTATTATGAATCCTCCCTTCCCGCACTGCTTTGCTTAACTCTTTAACAGCCTCGTATTGCACAGGCTGCCACTCTGCAGGTTGATTTGTCTGACAAAATACTGAACATGCCATAGCGACTCCCAAAACCCCTCGCTTAAGTGTTTCCCACTTGCATTCCTGCCACCAATCCCTCAGACCCCCTTTCACCCTCCCCCAAAATACAATCAATGCATCAGGAGAGACAAGGGGGTGGGGGAAAGGTCTAGCTCCTTTTCCAGATCTATAGGACCTGGATCAAAAGGTTTATCAGTGTCAATAAAATCATTGTCCGAGTTGTCCTGTTCCCGTGCTTGGTCCTGTGTTGTGAGGGTCGCTGCAGTCAGTGACAGAAGCTTTGGGGGCAGAGGAGGTGTGGACGGAATCGCCATCACTGACGGTGTCTTGAGAAGAATCGCGCTGTCGGTGGAATTTACAGCTTCCTCTGGTTTAGCACCGTTAGTAGAATTAGTCCACACTTGGCAAAGAGTAGTCAGAATTTGCCACCAAGGTGCTAAATGCATTCCCGACGCAGAGTTCCCCTCTGCGGCAGCATCATACAATTGTCTGCTGACCGCTTTAATTTCTTTCAAAGTCTCTAAAGTTTCTTGACTGCTCGCCTGCTCAATGAGTACAGGTTTCTAAAGCTTCTTAAAATTTCTTCAAATATTTAAAATCTCTAAGGTTTCTTGGCTGCTCACCTGTCTCGATGAATACAGGCGTTATCCTTGGGGTTTAGGTTGTCCGCCTGGTCCAGACAGCAAGACGATCGTTCAGCCAAGCCGTCTCCTCCGGAACGCAGCCCTCTTCCATGAGCTGTCTTTTTTCCGTCCTTATTCTTCCAAGGCTTCGGAACACCACCATAGGGGTCACCATTTGAGGAGACTGAGGCACGGACTCCCTGATCTGACTAGAAGACCCTTCATGAGTCCATATACGTCTCTTTCTGGGGACGAAGCCTGATTCCCCGTTACAGATTTCCCACAACTCACCTCTCAACTCCGGAGGGATTTATGGCCAGCCGGCTCCTGCTTCCTTTCAGCAGATCATTCAAAGTTCTGTGGGATTCGCTGCATGTCGCTCAGATAGGTGATTCGAGAGCCCTTCACGTTATATCCTTAAACGCATCACGTCGGGGTCACCAATTTGCGGCGAATGAAGAGACGGGATGCAGCTTGATGCAAGCAACTTGTCCATTTATTAGTGATTTTCTTACAATTATATACGTTTCTACCTTCTACATATTACACACATTGGTTAAATCTTAAGCGTAAAAAACACTGATTGGTTGATATTTAAGGCACACCGTTAGAACAATAGGAACTTACTAGTTTATCTTGACCTAGCAATAATTTCTATTCCAAGGTTAGGGAGTTTCTTTCTACGCGGCTTTCTTGATTACATATTGGCGCCATCCGTTCCCTTATCTGGCTACTTGTTTCTCTGTCCATCTGGTTGCCTCCTCAACTGTGACGGCTCAGGGGTCTGCAGTTAGCTTGTTCCTTTGCTCCCAGGGCTTGTGCCCTACAAGTTCTAACAAGTCTCTATTCATCAGGCTATCAGTACTTGGACTCTTGTCCTTGAGGCCTTGTCCTACAGAATTATGTTAGCACTTATTAACCAATGACGTATGAATTGCTGTGCTGCTTGTTATCCGAGACTGTTACTTGAAGTCCCTATGCTATAGACCATAATACCCATAGTCTTTACTCTCTAGACCATAACCAGAGCACCTGGGTTCTATTGTGTATAGGATGAGTTATTGGACAGCTTGGCAAGGCTGATATCCAGCTGTACAACTTGGCAACAAAACTTACTTTTAAGATGTCCTGAAGTGAACTACCTTAATTATAATACTAAAAATCACGCCCGCAGGTCAAGAAGACCCTTGCCCAGGTGAAGACCCTTCCCCTGCACAAGCGTAGTAACAGAAAAGGATGACACAGCAAATATTATAATTATATGCAAATTACTAACCAATCATTGTAACTGGGAGTGTACGACCTTGTATTTTTGTGTATAAATGTAATGGTAAAATCTACACAGGTGTGCTTGATATGTGGAGATGCCAGCGAGCACCCAGCACTGCAATAAAGGAGTGACTGCTTTTTAATACTACATTGGTGTTAAGAGGTTTGATTCCCGATTTCGGTGACAGCCAGCAGTGTTCCTCAGGGCTCAGTTTTAAGGCCAGTTCTGTTTAATATATTTATCAATGATCTGGATGCAGGAGTTGAATGCACCATTAGCAAGTCTGCTGATAATACCAAGCTGGGAGATGCTGTTGACTCTCTTGAGGAACAAGAGGCATTGCAGACAGATCTAGATAGACTGGAGCATTAGGCGATGATTAATGGGATGAAATTTAGCAAGTCAAAATGCCAGATTCTGCACCTAGGATGGAGTAATGCTAGATACAAGTATACATTGGGAGAGGAGTGGCTGGAGAGCAGCCCTGCAGAAAGGGATCTGGGGGTGCTGGTTGACAACAGGCTCAATATGAGTCAGCAGTGTGCCCTGGCAGCCAAGAGGGCAAATCGCATCCTGGGGTGCATCAAGCACAGTATAACCAGCTGGTCAAGAGAGGTGATTATCCCACTGTATTCAGCATTGGTGCGGCCTCACCTTGAGTACTGTGTGCAGTTCTGGGCCCCACAACATAAGAAGGATGTAAAGGTCCTTGAATGTGTCCAGAGGAGGGTAACAAAGCTGGTGAAAGGGTTGGAAGGAATGTCCTACTGTTGCCTAAACTCCCGAATTACCAAACCCTGATTTAGTGTTATACTATATGTTAAACAAGTATGTGCACAAAGTTTAGGTCAAGTTGACGCACCCTCTCAAGTCATCAAAACTGATGAATGAAAGGACTTCAAATCAAGGGAATTAACCTTGGGAAACAAAGAACAAATAATGATAAGAACACCGTTATCTGAATTATGCAGAAAGAAGCCTCCAAGTGAGAAAGTCCTGTCCACAAGAGGAGACAAGCTGATAAGGTGTTGCAATCCACAGAAAATTAGTTTAAAGTAGGACAATGGTAAATGTGGTAATGCGAGATTGTGACCTCTTACTCAAATATCCCCCCCAAATGAGGGCAAACCCCCACTTCGGGAGCATGAGTAGTTGGTAAAAACTTCAGTAGTGCCATCTGAGGATGAGCACTAATTTGCATTAGAAGCAAGAAACTTGTAAACAATCCTGTGCATGAATGAAAATGAATATGTAATGTACTATGAATATGCAAGTACTCTACTGTATATAATGTGTACTCTCCAGTAACTTGGTGTGCTTCTTAGGAGGAAAAATCCCCCATGCACCCAGCGTTGCAATAAGCAAATGTCGGCTTTCTAAACTATCATTTGGTTTGGAGAGTTTTCTTGGTTACAATTTTTGATAACACTATGAGGAGCAGCTAAAGACTTTGGTCTTGTTATAGTCTGGAGCAAAGGAGACTGAGGGGCAACCTCATTGCTCTCTACAGCTTCCTGAGGAGGGGAAGTGGAGAGGGAGGTGCTGATCTCTTCTCCCGGGTATCCAGTGACAGGACAAGTGGGAATGGTTCAAAGCTGTGCCGGGGGAGGTTTAGACTAGACATTAGGAAGCTTTTCTTTACCAAGAGGGTGGTCAAACACTGGAACAGGCTTCCTGTAGAGGTGGTCGATGCCACAAGCCTGTCAGTGTTTGAGAGGCATTTAGACAATGCCCTTAATGACAGGCTTTAACTTTTTGTCAGCCTTGAATTGATCAGGCAATTGGACTAGATGGTCCCTTCCAACTGTCGATCATATTCTATTCTGTTCTGTTCTGTTCTGTTCTGTTCTACCAAGTCCTGTACATGAGTTTTAGTGGCATTGCTGTGATTTCAAAGCAATCATTATTCAGCCAATAAAGGTACAGTAATGCAGTTATGAAACAGCTGTTTATAAAACCTTTTATCCCTTCTCATGTTTCTTAACAAAATTGCTCGTTCTTAAAATGTGATCAAGATCTCAGTTTTATCTCTCTTCTGTATGATAGAGTGCTATGACCTGTTTGCATCATGATGTGAAATTGAGTCAATAATGTTTCAGAAAACACCACCTGCACTTCCCACTCAGCAGCTGAGTTTTACAACAGGTCCTTTAATTGGAAATGCAATTTTCCATCTAGGTTTTCTTTTTTATAAAAGTTATTGTTCTTGCATTTTAATAGCTTGTACTTGCTTTGTTTTAAAATGTAATGCTGGGCACATATGTGGTTCTGAATAATATCCTCCAATATAACAAATACAACCAAGCATATAGTGTCAGAAAATGGTTTGTTGAACGCAGGTTCTTTTTTTAGCTCACATGGGAGAAAGGCACCTTGCTGTGCAATATTGGATAGTCTTCAAGTACAGCTACTTGACTCTAGAGCAGCTCACGTTGCTCTGAGTGAAACAATGAGAAGAAATTAGATGTGGGATTTAATTATAGGACAGTAAGGAACAGGGGATGGGAAGTGGCCGTGGGGAGGGTCTGTGGTTAGTGATATGTTCAGTTAGGCTATGACAGCCAGCTGGATTTCTGGGAATTTAATCAAGTGCCAGAAAGTCTGGACAGTTAGTTAAGTACCTCTGTCGAGCCATCCCCATGCACCCAGAGGTGTGGAGGGGGTTAATGAATGTCCCAGGTCCTAGCCACCTGAAGGGAATGCAGCTGACTCAGGGGCTAAATCATGAACTCACTGGGTGGATTCACCAGAAACACCAAAAGGAAAACTCTCCATCCTCCTGGAAATCCCCAGCTGAAAGTGGTGCAGGGAAGGAGGGGAGCACTTCTGCTAACTCTCCAGGACAAGTAGACCATATATGTACATTGTCTCAGGGTCTTTGTTAAAAGGAATATTTCCATCCCACTCCTAAGCAGCTTCTCCCCAAAAATGGGTAACTGGTGGACAAGGGTCCTTATAACCCTGACTGTGCAATGTGGACCATGTGGGTGCACAGACTCTGTAGAATGGCATTGCAAACATCTATCACCTGTGTGACTACAGTGTATTTTTCAATCCCTAAATCAGTGGCCCTGTTAGGTTATGACACATTTTCTATGGAGTGGCTTTGAAGTATGGTGATGTGGCTCCAAAGGGGCTCCCAGTTCCCAGCCAGTCACCTTAGAGGTGGCCTTCCATCTTTTTAAATTTTGTATCCTGGGTTGGCAATGTCATATGGTTAGTCCCAACAGTGACAGACACTGGTGTCTATAACCCCAAATGTCCCCTATATAAAGGAAGGACTTGCCATAGGTTGCAGTCAAAACCGAGGTTGTTTAACAAGTGGGGATGTGTTCAGCAAAGCTAAAAGCAAGTGTGATCTACAGATTTAGGAGTCAGAGTTGCACCCTACCTGGTGGTACCCCTCACCCAAGCCTACCCCACCTCAGCTGGGCTCCCCCAGGCTGAGGTCATCCCAGTGAAGGGCTTCTGCCATCATATCCTGAGAAGCCATGGATGCAAGTGGGAATGGGAACAGGTTTTGGGTCAGCTTTGCCAGGGAGTAATGAGCAAGGTGTGGTGCTTTGTTTTGGTGTGCTCTGTTGCGGTCCTGCGCAGAGTGCAGCACAGATGATGAGTGAAGCTACAAGGGCATGTTGGTGATTGAAAATGAAGGGCTCTGGGACTGAGACCATTACAAGGTTTGTTCTAAGTTTTGTTGAGGTTGGTCTGCTCCAGGGGGGGGGTGATCATGAAAAGCATGAGCACGAGTCATCCCTCACCAGCTGACTGGAGTCCCCAGGCTCCCTTTATGGATCATAAAGGCTGCATAGATGTAGCCTAAATGTCTCTGTAAGCATCAGAACTCAACTGTCAGGCACCACTATTGCAACTTGTCATTTGACAGGATAAGTTCTTCTGAATCTGTGTTTCCAATAAAACAATAAAAGCCTCTAAATCTGAGCTTTTTCTTTTATTTTCTTTTTTTTTTTTTTGCTGGTGGGTAGACATCCAAATGATAGTGCTGTCCAGGGAGAAACTCATGACTACATCTTCCTAGGATTAACAAAATTTACATCCTCCTACTTATTCCACTTTCTATCTCATTGTCACACACATACCCTGAGCTTACTGAACACAAAGGATGTATGGAAAGGAGGAAGAGAGACTGATCCCTATATCACTTCCTTTCACCTGCTGCTGACACCTCCTCAGAAAGGCCCAAGAACAGGGTGTGCTCACAGCCAGAGTGCCCTGGAGTCCAGTCTGGAGCACCCATCACAGTCAGGAGCCTGTAACTGGCTAGGTCAGGTGCTGCCCAGACAAATATCCTCATCCCTGGATGCTCTGAAAGAAGGGCTCTGCCATATCTTAGCTTGTCCCCTTGCAAGACGAGAATAACACTTTTTCTCCACACTAGTTATCTGAAAGAAGAATTTAGAGCTAAGATCAGGACAGTGTTCATGAGTCAATAAATGATCAATTTCCAAAAAAAAACTTTAATCAAAAACCCCTCCCTGACAACTCTAATATAGATCAAGGTCGAATTAATATAAAAAAATAATCTCTACAAATTCATTTTTCTATATGAAATATGGGTCTGTCTAGTTCCCATTTTGTAACAAAAATGCACACTAAGACTGCTGTAGATGGTATCTATTCGATTTATATTGGTCTGAACTGCCCTATAAATTTGGGGGGAAAGGCCATGTTTTGTACCATTGTTACAGACAAGTAGAGGGGAAGAAGAGGCAGGAGGAAGCTAAAAAACGTCTGCAGATTTACTGTACTAAAAATACTGGATGTGGCATTCTTGTTGTCTGTGTTAGCTGGAGCAGAAGGGGAAGTCTCAGGAATGTTTAGCAGTTTGAGTGAAAAGGAATGAAGACTGGATCTTTTAACAAAAGCTTCCTTATTTCATCTGTTAATTAATAATTGATGCTATCTAGATGTTAATAAAAGCAAACAAAAGACAAAGGGCTCTGAACAAGCTGTCTTGAAATCCTGTCACTCTCACCTGTTCACACTGAGCTTTCTTTGCCTTATGTAATTTCATCATTTCATTACCTCTTCACTCATTCTGGTTTTCCTAGTCTGCAGTTTTCTAGCCTGTATTTCTGATGAAAAAGAAATAGGAATTCCTCGGGGAAAGGACAGTCTTTTTGCTATTCATTAGTGCAGAGTCTTGCTCAATCATTTGGATCCTAATCTAGAAGCAGCTACTACACCAGTGGCAATGACGTGAAGAGCGAGAAAAGATGCCCTTTTCTTTAGGCTGGGGACTCCATCATGCTGAATCTTTCTTTACAAAGTTCTGTATACCACTGTCATGTCTGTAGTGCTGCAAGTGCTCACAGCAGACAGTATCACAGTGAAATCATCCTCTCCTCACTGAAGTCTCTATAATCCCATAGGTGCTGAAGAGTCACTGCTTAACAGAAGTTGCAAAAAATTTGGCACTATCCTGCATGACATCCTTGCCTCTAAACTGGAGACATATGGATTTGATGGACGGACAGCTCAGTGGATAAGGAATTGGCTGGATGGTCACACTCAAAGAGTTGTGGTCAACGGCTTGATGTCCAAGTGGAGATGAGTGACGAGCAGCGTTCCTCAGGGGTCATTATCGGGACCACCACTGTTTATCATCATTGTCAGCGACATGGACAGTGGGATTGAGCGCACCCTCAGCAAGTTTGCTGACAACACCAAGCTGTGTGGTGTGGTCAACATTCTGGAAGGAAGGGATGCCATCCAGAGAGATCTTGACAGGTTTGAGACGTGGGCCCTTGTGAACCTCACAAAGTTCAACAAGGCCAAGTGCAAGGTCCTGCACAGAGGTCAGGGCAATCTCAAGCATAAATACAGGCTGGGCAGACAATGGATTGAACCCTGAGGAGAAGGACTTGGGGGTGTTGGACAAGAAGCTCGACATGGCCCAGCTGTCGCGATGGAGGGAAGACACAGTCACTCAATATGAGTGATCAACAGACTTCGTTTATTGTGCCTTACAGTCACCTTTTATACCTTTTTATAATTAGCTCATACATATTACAAAAGTTAAGCTCATTATTGGTTAGTTGCCTAAATACCAAGCCCGCCCCTAGTTTCTCTTCTGTAGTTATCTGTTCCCACCTGTAACATTCTTTTCCCACCACGATCTTCCTGTTATTGTGTAACAAGAACAGCCAAGGATAGTGTATTTTTGCTTTACTTCAGATAAGCTGAGAGCAATGTGCATTTTTGTCCAGCCAGCTGGACTATGTCTATGTGAACTTTTTCAGCTAGCCAGTTATCCACACCCAGCAATGTGCATTTGCAGCTCAGAAAGCCAACCAAATCCTGGGCTGCACCAAAAGAAGCATGACCAGCAGATCAAGGGTCGAGGAAGGTGATTCTCTTACTCTACACAGCTCTCGAGAGACCCCATCTGGAGTACTGTGTCCAGCTCTGGAGTGCCCAACATAAAAAGGACATGGACCTGTTGGAATGAGTCCAGAGGAAGGCCATGAAGATGATCAGAGGGCTGGTGCACCTCTCCTATGAAGACAGGCTGAGAGAGTTGGGGTTGTTCAGCCTGGAGAAGAGAAGGTTCCAGGGAAACCTCATAGCAGCCTTCCAGTGTCTGAAGGGTACCTACAAGAAAGCTGGAGATGGACTTTTTACAAGGGCATGTAGTGATAGGACAAGGAGGAACGTCTTTAAACTGAAAGAGGGTAGAGGGTAGATTTTGATTAGATATTAGGAAGAACTTCTTCACTACAAGAGTGGTGAGGCACTGGAACAGGTTGCCCAGAGAAGCTGTGGATGCCCCTCTCTGGAAGTGTTCAAATCCAGGTTGGATGTGGCTTTGAGCAACCTGGTCTAGTGGAAGATGGCCCTGCCCCTGGCAGGGTCTTTAAAACGAGATGATATTTAACGTCCTTTCCAACCCAAACCATTCTATGAATCTATGATTCTATGATTCTATGATTCTATGATTCTATGTACCAATTAGCTGTACAGTCTATATTAGAAATGCAGGAGACAACAATATACAACATTTTTACCCACAGTGTTCTGCTAGAAGTGCTCTGTATTGTGCTTAAAAATATGCTAAGCATAACAAAAAAATAGTATGAAGTGCATCTGTCTAATATGACAGGGAGCAAAAGGCAGAAAGCCTTTCATAAGAAGTGCTTCTCACTTTGTGGAAATTGTTCCATATCCATGGCAAAAATCTGTTTTACAGAAATCCTTTCCCAAACCTCTATGATAAATCACATTGCGATTACAGTTATGTAGTCGCATTTATGTAACACAGGGAATTCCACCTACATTTCATCTAGGTAGCTGTCCTGGTTTCAGCTGGGACAGATTTAATTTTCTTCTTAGTAGCTAGTGTAGTGTTGTGTTTTGGCTCTGATATGAGAACAATGTTAATAGGACACTGATGTTTTTAGTTGTTGCTGGGTAATGTTTATTCTAAGTCAAGGACTTTTCAGTTCCTTGGGCCCTGCCAGACAGAGGGCCGGAGGGGCGCAAGAAATTGGGAGGGGACACAGCCAGGACAGGTGACCCAAGCTAGCCAAAGAGGTATTCCATACCATAGTACATCATGCTCGGTATGTAAACTGGGGGGGAGTTGGCTGGGGCCTGCTAATTGCTGCTTGAGGACTGGCTGGGCATTGGTCAGTGGGTGGTAAGCAAGTGTTGTGCATCTGTGGGAGACCATATTTTGAACTGACTGTCTCAAAACCTGTTTACATTCCTTCCAAGCTTGGTGCAAAGCTACCTGGTGGTTTAACTGAACTCAGCAGTTGTGAACCAGACAAGGAGCAAACAGCCACCTGAAACCCGACATCAGCCGGGGTCAAGGAACAGCCGCATCATTTTGGGGGACATGTCCAGACATGAATGACCACCTCAACCTGCCATGGCATGCACAGTCCATGGCAAATGACCATGCAGCAGTCGTGTGTGCCCCTCGGAACCAGTGTACCAATATGGGGAACATGTGCTGTAGTGCAGTATGTGCCATTGTCTGGGAAACGATCTCCCTGAATAGTCTATAAAAGACTGCACAATCGAACAGTAAGGGGCATGATCCAGAGACCCCCACCACCAACATACAAGGAAACTACAGACCAATGGGATGCCACTGGATCCATGGTGGTGACTATCTCTTGCAACTCTATCCCAACTGCTTGTTAGGTTTCCTTCTTTTCTATCATTCCTTCCCTTTCCTATTGCTATTTTCTTATGAACACTTTGTTCCAATAAACTTCCTTTATTGGCATCATTTAACCTTGTTTGCATCTTAATCTCACTTTGGGTATAACATTAATCTCCCCAGCTCGGGCTTTCCCAGACCGAAACAGCATCACTTGTTTTCTTTTCTCCCTTCCCTTTGGATTTCGTTCCTTTCTTTTCCTTCCTTTTCATTATAATTTTTATAATTACTATAATTATTATTGGTTTTATTTTATTTTATTTCAATTATGAAATTGTTCTTATCTCAACTTTCAATTTTTACAGTCCTTCCTCCCCATCCCTCTGGGGGATGGGAGTGAGAGAGCATGTGGTACTTTAGTTACTGGCTGGGGTTAAACCACGACAGTCCTTTTTGGAACCCAACATAGGGCACGAAGCACTGAGATGATGACAAGTCTGACTAGAGTGTGTTAGAACGAAATTGTTGTTGGTTTTCATTGTATTGGTTTAATAATCACTGGCCACAGTGATAATTTCTCTGCTCTTAAAGTTGCTGCACCTGGTCTCAGGGTTGTGTTACTTACTGTACTTGCAGTATGTGTTCCCTGTTGTATCATTTGTTCTCCATGGGACCTGGGCTAAAGTTATCATAGTGTTGTACTATATAGTACTGGTTTATGATATGATAGACTCGCTGATGGTGAAACTAATCTAGTCTTTGTAGTCAGGGCTGTTGTCATCACTGCACCTCGGGCTCCCTCTGGCGGGGAATACTAACAACTGCAGCTTTGGCTTTTTCAGAGAGCTAACCTGTGGATGGGGCCTACACCTTCCCCTTCTCCCCAGGACTAATTACAGAAGCATTTAAGATTTTTGGAAATTCTGAATATCTTTGGACTGTTGGAACCAGCACAGGTCCTGATCCAAATGCTAGGACTACTAAATGTGGTTTTCACCTCCTGGACCTAGTTGAGAATTAAACAACTAGCTGTAACTACTCTAGCCTCTGCAGCAGAAACAGCAGATACTCCAGCCCCCGTGGCAGGCACTGCAGCTACTCCAGCCCCCACAAATGAGTGATGAAGAAGACCAATTCATGTCAGTGTCAGTTGCTCCTATACACAAAAAGAAATGGAGATGGAAAACAGCTCATTTAGTAAAGGAGGACGAAGCAGGGCCATCACAGGAACAAGAGGAATAAGCTGATACAGAGGTAACCTCTTGATCCCTATCTCTGAAAGGAGTGAGTGAAATAATAAGTGGACAGCAATCAATAACTGACATAGCCAAATGGACCTCAGGAAGAGGACAGGACAGGATTTGCAGAGAAAGATAAATAAGAGCGTGTAGTTGCCACACTAACAAATTTAAATACCAAATCACAGTCCAGGACATCTGTCTGCACTAGACATCATTAAAAGTTCTGGGAAAGGGACAGTTAAATTAATACTCTGAAAGAAACTTCTCACCAAGGAAATATCTCAAGGAGAAAGATCCTTCAGGAGTGCAGCAACCTTCCCCCAGCTCTCAGTTCACACCTGTCACTGTCTGCTGACAAGGTAGCAGAGCAGGTTGCTTTGTCAGGAATGAAGCCCTGGCCAGTGCTCCCTGCAGCCATTGGAGCTGAGCCCTGCACTCTGCAAGCCCATGGCACCTCCTGAACACTCTCCTGGATGACTCTTGGTTTTACCTGCTGTCACTCTGGTCTGCAGCCAAAACATGAAAATCTGGGCACCTCATGATCCCCCTGGGGACTGGAGTGTTGCCAACTTTGGACACGGACCCAGATGATCAGCAGTACTGGGCATAATTGCAAAAAGTAAATTACTTAGGTAAATACCAGACTGAAATTATGTTGAATTACATGTCTATCTTATCTCTAACGCCTCTCAAATATGGTGGTATTTCCCTTGTGCTAGTCTCAGCACTCAGTGTCACTGCGTGCCAGCAGCCCTCCTCCTTGCAGAGGGCAGTAAGTCTGTCAAAGAAATATCACACCAAGAAATATCACACACTCACACACAGGGCACAGCAATTGGCCTGTGCTCACTTCTGACCAGAGACTCCATTCATGTTTCCAGCTCTTCCCTTCAGGAAGAGATTTCTGGAGGGTCTCGCCCATTGCTGGCTGACAGGCTAGTGTCTACCTCATGCTTATTAATCTCCTCTAATCACTAGATGGTGGAATATTTAAAACAGCTTATTTTTTGACAAGATTGTTGCCTGCAATGTAAATTTTGTGTTCATTCTCCATATGGGGATGTTTATTTCTAAATGTTATTGTTTTCTACTCATCTGTGTATAAGGACAGGTGTAAAAGAAATCTCTTATTTGATGTTACTTATGAATATGATTCTTAGAAATAAAAGAGGTTAAAGAAAGTAAGTGACCAATCTCAAAATTGGCTTCATTAAATCACAAACATAAGAAGTTTAATTTATAAAGATACCAATGTTATTTTGTCCTGGTTCCAGCTGGGATAGAGTTAATTTTCTTCTTAGTAGCTGGTACAGTAATGTGTTTTGACTCTGATGTGAGAACAATGTTGATAGGTGTCCTGGTTTCAGCTGGGATGGAGTTAATTTTCTTCTTAGTAGATAGTAAAGTGCTGTGTTTTGGCTATGATATGAGAACAATGTTGATAACCATACTGATATTTTAGTTGTTGCTGGGTAATGCTTATACTAAGTCAAGGACTTTGCAGTTTCTTGGGCCCTGCCAGCCAGAATGCTGGAGGGGCACAAGAGACTGGGAAGGGACACAGCCAGGTCAGCTGACCTGAACCAGCCAAAGAGGTATTCTGTCGCGACGGAGGGAAGACACAGTCACTCAATATGAGTGAGCAGCAGACTTCGTTTATTGTACCTTACAGTCACCTTTTATGCCTTCTTATAATTAGCTCATACATATTACAAAAGTTAAGCTCATTATTGGTTAGTTGCCTAAATACCAAGCCCGCCCCTAGTTTCTCTTCTGTAGTTATCTGTTCCCACCTGCAACTTTCTTTTCCCAAAGCAATCTTCCTGTTATTGTGTAACAAGAACAGCCAAGGATAGTGTATTTTTGCTTTACTTCAGATAAGCTGAGAGCGATGTGCATTTTTGTCCAGCCAGCTGGACTATGTCTATGTGACCTTTTTCAGCTAGCCAGTTATCCACAGTATTCCATACCATGGGACATCATGCTTGGTATATAAACTTGGAGGGTTAGCTGGGGGTGGATCGTTGCTTGGGGACCACCATCTCAATGTTGAATTGTCTTGTTTATTTACAGTATGTGCTCCATTTTGTGTTGTTTGTTTATATTGGGACCTGGGGTGAAGTTATTGTAGTGTTGTACTATATAGTATTAATCTATAATATGATGGGCTCATTGGTTATGAAACTAATCTGGTCTTTGCACTCCATGTTTTCACCTCTGTCTGTCTGGTGGCCCCTGCGGGGGAATGCCAACAACGGCACCTTTGGTTTTGTTTTCCCAGAGAGTCAGCCTGTGGGTGGGGTCTACACCTCCCCCTTCCCCTCAGGGCTAATTAATGAAACATTTAGGATTTTAGGAGGCTCTGAGTATCTTTGGTTCGATGGCAGCTCCATAGTGTCAGTCCTGAGCCTAGTGGTAGTAATACTGAATTCCGTCTTTGTGTCCTGGATGTGGTGGAATTTTAGGCAACAAACTGTAACTACTGCTCCAGCCCCTGCTCCAGCTGCTGCTTCAGCCCCCGCAGCCGGCGTTGCAGCTACTCTAGCCCCTGTGGCAGGCATTCCAGCTACTTTGACCTTTGAAACAAGTGATGCAGAAGACCAACTGGTGTCAGTGTTAGTGGCCCCTGTAGATAAAAGGAAATGGAAACAGAAAGCAGCTCGTTTGGTAAAGGAGGATGAAGGAGCAGGCCCATCACGTGAACAAGATGAAGAAAGTGAACAAGAGGTAACCTCCCAATCCCTATCTTTGAGTGAACTGCGGGATATGCGGAAAGATTATGCCCGTCAACCAGGTGAACACATTATCATCTGGTTGCTTTGATGCTGGGATATTGGGGCTAATAGTATAGACTTGGAGGGTAGGGAAGCCAGGCAGCTGGGATCACTTGCTAGAGAAAGGGGCATTGACAGGGAAATTGGAAAAGGACTGCAAATAATCAGTCTCTGGAAGCGACTTCTGTCAAGTGTGAAGGAAAGGTCTCTCTACAAGGAGGATATTACATGTCACCCAAGCAAGTGGACTGCAATAGAGAAAGGTATTCGGTACCTGAGGGAATTAGCTGTGAAAGAGGTGATCTGTTATAACCTGGACAATCCACAGTCACCCATGGATCCTGATGAAGTCCAATGCACATGACCCATGTCGCGGAAGTTGGTACAGAGCGCACCATCAGCATATGCCAACTCATTGGCAGTAATGGGTTGGTCAGACACTGTACCACCAACAGTGGATGAAGCAGTTCATCACCTCCAAGACTATGAAGATAGTGTCTCTATCTCCATCATCTCAGATGTGGAGAGACTGGTCCAGTGGCTTGACAAGAATATGTCCTACTCTCCACCACTACAGACTTGCGTCTCAGCTATCAACTGTAGATGCCCTTCTGTTTGGGAGGGAGGATATAGAAAATACACCCCAGGGGGTACTCTGTGGTTTTATCTGCGAGACCATGGAGAAGACATGAGGAGGTGGGATGGAAAACCTACCTCAGTCCTGGAGGCACAAGTGCGTGAACTACAAGGAAAAACAATCACAAACTTCCAGGAAAGTTGCTGCTCCACTTTCCAGAGGTAAATTTTCCAGTCAGAATGATAGGGCTGACTTTACTCTTGATCCTGTGAAAAGGAAGTCTAATCTGTTCTGGCAAGACATGAGGGAGCGAAACCACTCCATGCTACATCTGTTTCGCACCGTTAGCTGTCCTAGTGGGGAGTCCCTAGACCAGGATTAGAGGGACTCTGCCTCCATTCAGGTGGAGGACAGGGATAACCGAGTTTATTGGACTGTACGGATCCATTGGCCTGGCACATCAGACCCACAAGAATATAAAGCTTTAGTAGATACAGGCGCACAGTGTACTCTAATGCCATCAAGCTATGAAGGGGCAGAGCCAATCAGTATTTCTGGAGTGACAGGGGTATCTCAGCAGCTAACTGTCTTGGAGGCTGAAATAAGCTTGACTGGGAATGAGTGGCAAAAACATCCCATTGTGACTGGCCCAGAGGCTCCACGTATCCTTGGCATAGACTATCTTAGGAGAGGGTATTTCAAGGACCCAAAAGGGTACCGGTGGGCTTTTGGTATAGCTGCCCTGGAAAAAGAGGAAATTCAGCAGCTATCTACTTTGCCTGGTCTTTCAGAAGACTCATCTGTGGTGGGGTTACTGAAAGTCAAAGAACAACAGGTGCCAACCGCTCCTACCACAGTGCACCAGCGACAATACCGCACCAACCGAGATTCCTTGATTCCAATCCAGGAGCTGATTTGCCAACTAGAGAGCCAAGCACTGATCAGCAGAACCCACTCACCCTTTAATAGCCCCATATGGCCAGTGCGAAAGTCTAATGGAGATCCTGTCTGGCTCCAGTCTGGTCTGCCCTGAGCTAGCTTCAACTCCCTGGTGGTATTTGCTCCAGCTCTGCACCAGGGTGTGGGAAAATCACTTGGAGGGGGAAAATTATAGACCTAATAGAAGTTGTCGTATTATAACAACCTTTTTAGGGAAAAATACAGTTGCCACTATCAGGATGGTTGGCATGCACGGAATCTACTCCACCAGGGTTCCCTAGGCAACACAGCCTGCCACCCTATAGGAGCAGTGGAAGGTGGAGTGGAATGGAGTCCCCCTCGGCCAGACTCTGCTGTTACGCTACGCACCTCCAAGGCACAACCACCCCTCACTGAGCATGTGCTTTCTATTTCTTATCAACTATGTCTTTAAATGAAAACGAGATAAGTTTTCACCAATCAATAATGAAAGAAAGTATGACTAGAATCACTCAAGCTCCACCTGAGAGTAAAGAAAAGTATAAAAGTGAATGAATGAGGGGAGAAGCTAGGGAAGACTCCATCATAACTTCTGGGATCAGTCGATGGGCTGAACCTGTCTTCTCCCCCCATAGGGACATCTATTGGGTAGGAACTTTGACTTATGCATGCTAAATAACTAACTCATTCTAGCTGTCATTAGTAATTAAAGTTTTGGTTGTATATAGTTTGGTTGTGTTTCATTTCAAGCTCGTTTTTGCAGACAGTCCCTATCATTGGCAATCACAAATATTAATTTGTCACGATTTTATAATAAAGAGTATTATTCTGTAAACTGTTAGTGTGAGTCCTTTGTGGGTGCTATCAGTTGCTGGCAGCGGGTAACACATTTAAACAAAGTGGGCAGACCCTCTGAGGGGTCCCCCTGATGCTATTGGTGTGTTTCCCTGAACAAGGCAGTTGATTTGCCCTCTGATCCAGTGGGACTGTTCAGTGAAGGGCCCTATAACAGGACACTGACAGACTAGTTGGGCACAAGGGTCTTGGCTTTCCTGAGGCACTAATAGACAGATCAAACACTTGGGGTTGAGAGGATTTCCCCCCCACTCCTTTTCACGTGACACAGGGTGAAGGAAGCTCACATCCTTGAGCAACTAGTGTGGATAACTGGCTAGCTGAAAAGGGTCACACAGACATAGTCCAGCTGGCTGGACAAAAATGCACATCGCTCTCAGCTTATCTGAAGTAAAGCAAAATACACTGTCTTTGGCTGTCCTTGTTACACAATAACAGGAAGATTTTGGTGGGAAAAGAATGTTGCAGGTGGGAACAGAAAACTACAGAAGAGAAACTAGGGGTGGGCTTGGTATTTAGGCAACTAACCAATAATGAGCTTAACTTTTGTAATATGTATGAGCTAATTATAAGAAGGCATAAAAGGTGACTGTAAGGCACAATAAACGAAGTCTGCTGATCACTCATATTGAGTGACTGTGTCTTCCCTCCGTTGCGACAAATGGCGCCCGAACAGGGACCCTAGAGAGGGCTGAACCTGCGAGCCACGGTTCGACGGAGATTCGGGTACCGGTCCTGAAAGCAGCGCAGGAGGCGGAAGGGCACAGTCCCCGCGCCCGGGAGCACCTACAGAGGGTCCCGCCGGCCACGCGTCGCCGAAGTCTCGCAAAGGCTGCAACAGCGCTGACGAAGGTATGGAGAGACAAGCGACGTATGATTCGCTCATATGCTTTTTAGAAAAGCGGAGCGTTCGGGACATAGATTGTAAAAAGGAATTACTCGGGTTATTAGCGTATGGGATAGCATCTGGGACCCCCGCGGCAGCGGCGAGCGGCGGCGCGCAGCCCGGCAGGCCCCTTCCCGGCCGCGGTTTCTCTCCAAGGCTGCACCCACACACCCCCCCTCCGATCGGCGCCATGGCGATGCAAGCGGCCAAGCGAGCTGACATCCGGCTGCCCCCAGAGGTCAATCGGATCCTTTATATTCGGAACCTGCCGTATAAAATCACAGCGGAGGAAATGTATGATATGTTTGGGAAATACGGACCTATTCGACAACTCAGAGTTGGAAACACTCCTGAAACAAGAGGAACAGCTTAAGCTTCTCAAGGAAAAATACAGAATTCATTACAAACCCACCAAAAAAAGTGCTTCAGATGTCCCCTACAAGAAATGGGTTTCTGCCTTGACCTAGCAAACATCTCTGTGTTTAAAAAGAAGCCTTTTTGCCTTGATGGAGATAATTTATTCTGTATTCTGTATTTATGCTGTATTCTGAATGTGGAAATTGGTTGGGACTAGGAGGCTGGCTTAAAGGCATTTTGCAAACGGGATTATTATTTTTGATCATTATTGTAATAATAGTTTTTTGATCAAAACCAGCCAAAATTATTTGTAAGCATTAGGCATATCTGAAGAGAATGCCTTTATTTGAATCAGCAGTTAAGGTGTAGTTTAGTCTGATGCTGTGGTTTTATCTGCTTCTGGTGAATTTTTGAAGTGATGAAATCAGAGATACAAGGTATACTAAGAGTTATGAGGTAATAAGGTAATAATCTAAGTAAGGGTGCTGTCTTTTATATCTACAAGTGCAATATGCTTTTATGTAGCAGAGAGAAACTTTAACAATAATGTTGCTTGAGCGAGATGTGCATGTGACAACTTGGGAAAAGGGATATCACAACTGGAGTGCAACAGTGTTTCTATGTCTGGCAGAGTGAAATCTTTCAAGCCCTGAGTTTAGACAGTCTAAAATAAATTGTTAGTATTCAGAAAACCCATCTTAAGCCTCTTTTGCTTACATAGTGTTATGGAAGTCAACTGCTATTGTAGAGAATTAATGATTTTTAATACATATTAACAAATACTACTATTTTAACTTGAGGCAGTTGAGTGAGAAATACTCACGTGTAGCATTTGAGGGAATGTCAGCATAAATCGCACTTACAGTAAGACTGCATTTTTAATTACTGTACTCGTTAAGATTCGATGATGCCATAAGGCTAAGGCCTTTTATCACAGATTGGTTCTGAACTAAAAGGTGTGTGCACATGTAGATATGCACATTTGTGTTATTTTCCTTAATTGGCTACAAAATAATATAATTAGGTTGGGGACTAGATCTTGGGAATTTGTCTATTATACTTCTGTTTGTTAAGGAACGTGCATAACATACAGCACCCATGTAGGCTTGGCTTGTGGCATAGTTGTCAAATTTAGCATAGACATTCAGACAGATAAGCAACGTACTCTTCTTGTGTGTATCACCTACAAGCCATTATGGCTTAGTGTGTAAATCTGTATGTAACTATTGAAAAATCCACTTATGAATGTATATAGCTTAGAACTAATTTTTTCCCTTTGTTAATTCTTTGATATCAATGAGGTATTCTTCAGAAAATGTATGGACTGGTTGGTTGCATAAGGGCAGTTGTTATTTGGACAGAAAATTGTTAATGGTCAGGGATTTTCCACTAAAATATTTGCAAATATTCCTAGTCAAACATCAGTTTGGTTTCTTTTTGGGTTTTGAGCCTGCATTAGTCCATGTTCAGAACTTTAAAATTACCTTTGAAGTTTTTAAACTTTTCATATCACTGGAACAGAAAGAGCATCTAAATTAAAGCTTCAAGCTAACTTTATTTTTCAAGTATTTCAGGAATTATACTTCTGAACTGAGATTTTATAAGTTGGCTGTGTATTTTCCTGTGTTAAAACGCTGTTATTGAAAATGGTCAACCAAGCCTGTGTCGCCCAAAATAAAAACGGGGGAATTGTGGATAACTGGCTAGCTGAAAAGGGTCACACAGACATAGTCCAGCTGGCTGAACAAAAATGCACATCGCTCTCAGCTTATCTGAAGTAAAGCAAAATACACTGTCTTTGGCTGTCCTTGTTACACAATAACAGGAAGATTTTGGTGGGAAAAGAATGTTGCAGGTGGGAACAGAAAACTACAGAAGAGAAACTAGGGGCGGGCTTGGTATTTAGGCAACTAACCAATAATGAGCTTAACTTTTGTAATATGTATGAGCTAATTATAAGAAGGCATAAAAGGTGACTGTAAGAGACAATAAACGAAGTCTGCTGATCACTCATATTGAGTGACTGTGTCTTCCCTCCGTTGCGACAACTAGCTGTCCCTTGAAGCAGCATAATCTTATCTCTGCATTTGCAGCACTGTTAATTCTTGACCCAATCAACCACTCATGGACTAATGAGTTTAATATCTACTTTATTATGTAAATAGTTCATTTGCCTTTCTCTACTAGCATTACCTACGTTGGTGGCATCCAGGTGGCAACAGAGACCATCTCCCAGTACTTGAAATGAAGCTGAAGCACCATCACTGTGGTCAGTCTGGACATCCTTTTGTTAAAGGAAAAAAATCGCACAGACGTGAGTACCACCAGGCTTGCTTTAATCACAACTCAGAGTTGAGCCAACACCTCAGTGAGTGACAGACAACAAAGGGATGTGGCACAGCTTATATACACTTATCAAATCATTAGTCAATGTCCAAAGTTTTTAGAAGTTTCCTTTGGTCTTGTCAGTTCTGCGAATCCATCACCTGACCTTGTCCCAGCTGATTCATCTATTCGGTTCCAGTCTCTACCTTGGTTCCAAGGTCCTCCTCAGACCGTGATCTTCCTTCTGCCTATTTTAACTCACACAATCCTTTAAGCACACTTAGTCTTTGAACAAGCAATTCCTATTCATCTAAATTAATTTTTCTAAAACCACCTGCATTTCTGAGAGCACCTGTGTACACAAATTGATCATCTATTGTTTTTCTATTCTCCTACTGATTAACATGACTGGGTTTTAAACCAGCCTTGGATTAGGGTACGCCACTTAGCAGCTTCAGCACTTAAAATTTCTTAATTCAAAATACATTTTCTTTAACACCTTTCCCCATTTCCTAACAGCCCTCAGCAGGATGGTGTCAATGATGAAGCAACATGAGAAAACACAAAATCATGGATGGACTCAACAGTCAAAAGTATAAATGAGATAAATACCTAGGTCCTATGTGCTGACTGACTCTACATGTCCAAATTTAGAGCCCAGTCTAAACGTCTGTACTCTCCTTAGGAAAGTGCACCAGGGAGCAGGTTTAAGCCCAACATGTTCCTCAGCTTTTGCTCCAGGTGTCCTACATTGCTGGACATGGCACAGGGCTGGCCAGGGGCCTGACTACACCTTCCAAGAAGGACCTGGTGGTCACTTTCTTTCTCATTGGCCAGTAACACATCAAATCGCTGCTGGATGTACTAAACCAGATAGAAGCACAGCTGGGGCTGTGCCAATAGATGGCAAGACTCTAGCCTTCCCCTCTTTCCCATCCACTGTGCCCCAAAGTTTGCTAATTCCCATGTCTACATGCATCTTATGTCCAAGCCAGTGAGCTCAGACACATGGCCAAAATACAGGACAGAATTACCTATGAAAATCTGACTCTGGATGCCTCAAAACTGAGTATTCAAAATTGTGACAACTTCTGGAACTGCTGATTATTTTATCCAAGGTTATACTCATTACAAGACTTAATACATACTTGAGACTTCTGGAAATAAAGTGGTAAAAAGTTAACACTAAAGAGAACTCAAAAATAGGTTTTGTGGTGCTGGTCTGTAGTTTACTTCTTTCACTGTGTGCAAGTGGCATAATGAATCCACTTTCATGTAAGTGCAGAAGAAACAACTAGCTGCTTCTGATTTGCAAAGGCTTTTTTTTTTTGTAATTTACAGCTACTGCTACTCCCACAAGACTCCAGACTCATTTTCAATAATCTCTTCAATGGACCAGATATCTTTGTTAATACTTGTCTCTGCCTACTCATAAAAGAGCTTGCCTATACTGCAAGACCAAACCATGTCAACTCTACAGATATTTGCCAGGCTGAAAAATCCAAGAAATATTGCAACTGAACTCAATACCAGAGAGCTAAGATTATTATTTTTAACAGTCTTTGTTGTCTCGAACTCTTCTCAAGATCTAGAGATCAAAAGAAAGTTGATTTCTGTAGAGGAATGAAGGTGGTGGGTTGATTAGCATTGATAATATGCAGCTGTGGCCTTGCCTAGACGGCAGTGGGTTGATTGTCCTGGATGATGTGCAGCTGTACCTCATTCCTCCTAAGCAGTTAAATAGCCCTGAGGATTGAGGGGTGGGATGGATGGTGGGGTAGCATGGCATTGTGATTTGGTCTCTGGAGGAAGGAGGTACAACACAGACAGTAGACTCTGACCAAGGGTAAAGCCTTGTTGCAGCCTACTAGTTATTTTGTGTTGCACTGATTGGTGTCCTGTGTGAGGCTGACTGAGTTGAACTCTGACTGCAACAACTGGTGCCCAATGTAACTGAGACAAGTGGGAGAACCTGTGACCCATAATGGACATTGTGAGAGGTGAGCTGTTGACAACTAATTGATATGGGTGTATTACAATATTTGTTGTCCATCTTAACTCAAATGGCAACTTTTAGTGCTTGACATGGGGGGGACTAACTGATATGGATACAGAAGAAGAAAATTCAATGTTAACAATGCTTATAGATATATTTGAAAAAAGTATAAAGTATAACAAGAAGGCAATAAGAACTTTTCTAGGATGGTGCAAAGTAAATGATGTGCTAGTCATGCTGAAAACTGTCTCCAGTGTTCAGGCATGGCAAAATGTTGGAAAACTACGTTCTGAGGCTGCCTTGAGGGGGGGAAAGTTGCCACACCACTGCTAACAACATGGAGATTAGTCTTAGACTTACTAGAACAATTGGAAGTGGACAGGGAGGCAAAGGCTGCAGTTGAAATAGCCACATCCCTGGTTGCAGAGATGATGCCCAATAAGGTACCTTTGGTGCCCTCAGATTCTCTGCTATTGCCCGATTCACTCAGGGCTGGCAGGAGGAGCAGAGTGGTGCTGGGTTGAGCGGGAAGAGTTGGTTCCCTTTGGGGTGGCAGGGGAATCTGGTCATTGTCCTGTTGCCTGACTGTGATCCTGAGCCACCTGTGATAGGCTTATCAGAGGAGACCTTAGGTCATGTTCAATGACCAGTCCAAATTACAACATTGGAATTAGATCCTGTCAAATTCTGGAAAAAAAAAAAGCAGGAGCAAGTACTTGCGGAAGTGGATATTGATGCTGCAACTGCCACGGGGAGCAGAGCATTAGCCTGCCCAATGCTTTGAAAGGCTGGTGATGCTCCCCCTGAGTGGGAACCTTTCAACTGGGTAGTGATAAGAGTTAAGGTCAACCTGTGTACAGTACAGAATAGGCTCAGTCTATGTTCAATCATTGCTACATAGTCTTTTCACAGCAGAGCTTACTGCTCATGATTGCTGTACAATTGCACAAATTATATTGACCCCTATGCAAATGTTACTTTTTGAGTCAAATTGGAGACAATTGGCAAATGAGCAATCATTGATGAATTTAGAATACCCCCAGGATGAACCATGTTTTGGGACAGGGATTCCCCAGTTGATGGGGGAGTCTCTGGTTAACTCTCCTCAGTTACAAGCTCGCTTACATCCTCTAGTCCTGCAGCAGGGAGAAGAGTTAGCTCTCCAAGCTTTATTGCAGGTCCCAGATCATGGCGCTCCACAACGGTCATGGACCACAATAAAGCAAGGCCCAAATGAGGGATAAGTGCCATTCCTGGATAGGATGAGAGATGCCTTGGAAAGGCAAATACAGAATGGGGCAGCTAAGGACAATGCAAATGAGGATTGTAGAAAGGTGATTGCAGGCATGGTGAATCACAATCCCACTTCAATAGAATTAATGGATGTATGTGGGAAGGTGGGAACCACTGCCTTCTAAATGGAGAGTCTGGCAAAGACCTTTGATGCAGTCAGGGTTGTCCATCGCTGTTACACATGTGGGCAAGAAGGTCATCTAAAGGACTGTCCAAAGAGATCGAGGCCAGGAAGGGCTGATGGCTCTGGTTTGGTACGCCATTGATGTAACAAACCAGGGCATTTTGCAAAATACTGTAGATCTAAATTTAACGCTCAAGGATGGTTACTTGCAGGTGATAACAGAAAGCAGGGAAATGGGGGGAGGAATGCGAGGAGGAACCATGTGATGATACAAACAAATCCTCCACAACAATTCCAGGCTTAGGCAGCCAACTCGCAGCCCGAACTTCAGGGAGCACTGGATTGGATGTTACCACAGCAACTGCCATCACAATAGAGGATGATAAAGTACATAAGGTCCCACTGAATGATGTACCATTTATCTATAGGATGATGTATTTATGTTTATCTAAAAGTTGGAAAACATCCAAGGACCCTTATTGCTAACATGATGGATGTACTAATTGCTAAGTCCTTGGATTTGTCATCTTTAAAAAGGCTATCTGGTCCTAAGTTCCTGTTTATGCAACATGGCAAAGACAAGGACTTAAATCATGGTCACTAGTTTAGTGAGATATGTAAATGAGTTCCTGGAATTGTAATGAATATGTAAATGATTTCCCAGAAAGTTAATGAATAGGTATGAGTTGCTTGTATAAAGAGGGGGCTGAAAAATCCCCTTGGTGTGCATGACTTTGGTGCGATCCCCCATGCACCCAGCGCTGCCAAATAAAGATAACCTCTGCTTGCTTGTATATTTCTGATTGATTCTTCAAAACACCGAATGCCATGGGACCTATTGACAATGAATTGAGTGTGCTTTTGCTTGGATATTCTAGTGTAACTTTACAAGGTTGGTTTGTTTTAACAGGAGTCATAGATGCAGATTATATGGGTCAGGTTCAAGCAATGGTGTGGACCCCTCTGTGCCCACCCCCCACTGTCAATTCCTGGAGATAGCCAGATTGCATAATTAATTCTTTCTGGGTGCAAGTTAATTATGCCCATGACAAAGTCTGGGGCAAAGAAGGGTTTGGTTTGACAGGAACACCACAAGTTTTCTGGACTCGGAGTGTACAAAATGCTCAACCAACTCTAACCTGTAAAATCACCTTTGCCAAAGGGACTCCTTCCACAATATGGGCGACTGGAATGATTGACACGGGAGTAGATGTAGCTATTATATCTGTGCACATCTGGCCTCACTGTTGGCCTCTCTGTTTGGCAGATTCCATATTGGTGGGAGTGGGTGGTGTGAAACAGTGTCCAGAGTCAGTATATGGTGCAAGTTCAAAACCCTGAGGGCCAGACAGCAACAATCCATCCCTATGTGCTTGATGTCCCTCTGAAGTTGTGGGGATGGGATGTTTTGGGACAATGGGGAGTTATTATCGGTACCCAGAAGGATTTTTAATAGGGGCTGCTGTGATGGAGGGCATACAGAGACCTACTCTGCCTTTGCCTTGGAAGACAGATACCCCTGTTTGGGTGGAACAGTGGCCCCTTCCTGAGGAAAAATGTGTAGCCCTCCAACAATTAGTCGAAGAACAACTAGTGCAGGGTCACCTAGAACCTTCCCATAGTCCTTGGAATACCCCTGTGTTTGACAAAAAAGAAATCAGGCAAATGGTGCCTGTTACAAGATTTAAGGAAGGTAAATGGTGTAATGGAGGGAATGGGAGCCCTGCAATCGGGCATGCCTTCCCCGATGATGATCCTGTGAACCTGGGATATTTTGGTAAATGATTTAAAAGATTGTTTTTTGCTATTCCTTTACATGAAGCTGATAAATTTGCATTATCCATACCTAGCAGAAACAATATGGCTCCTTGTAAGCGATACCGATGGATGGTGTTGCTGCAGGGTATGAAAACCAGTCCTACTATATGTCAATGGTATGTAGCAAAGGCATTGTCACCTGTATGGGAACAATTTCAGCAAGCGTATTGCTATCATTATATGGATGATATTCTTGTATCAGCTGCAAATAAGGCTGAACTTTAGCAAGTGTATCCAGTTTTGCAGCAGTTGTTGGCTAACTTCGGGCTATGTATAGCACCAGAAAAGATTCAACAAGCAGCCCCATGGAAATACTTGGGAGTTAAGGTGCTAGATCAAATGCTTGAGCCACAGTCTATCCAGCTCTGAGTAAATGTCAGAACCTTAAATGATTTGCAGCAATTATTAGGGACCATAAGTTGGGTAAGGCCATACTTGGGCCTTACAACAGACCAGTTGAAACCACCCCTTTGATCTGTTGAAGGGTGAGACTGATTTAATGTCTACCTGATCACTAACTAAAGAAGCCAACTTAGTCCTAGAGAGGGTGGCTGATGGCCTGCAACAAAAAAGGGTACACTGTGTAGACTTAGAAACTCTATGTTTATATGTTATTGCTAACTGTCATCCCATGGGATTGTTGGGCCAGTGGAATGAGTGTTGGCAGGATCTGCTACATGTCTTGGAATGGTTATTTTTGTCTGTACAACCATGGAAGGTAGTGAGCACTCAGATTGGACTAGTAGTGAAAATCATCACCAAGGGATGTACATGGTGCATTCAGTTCATGGGCCAAGATCCCAATTAATTGATAATTCCCATTGACTGTGATTACGTAAGCTGGTGTTTGGCAAACAGTTTACAGTTTGGGTTAGCTCTGGAAGGATTTAAGGGACAAATATCCTATCATCTTCCCAGTCATAAATTGTTACAAACTTATTCAGACATACAGATACTTCAAAAGCCACTGGTAGCAGATAGCCCAGTGCAAGGCTGTGTGGTCTTTATGGATGGTTTTTGGAAGTGGGGAAAGACAGTGGTCACTTGGTATGATGGGAAATAATGGCAGGAATTGATACACTTGACACAGGGCTCACCTCAATTGTTTGAACTTCATGCTGTCATTGTTGCCTTTAAAACATTTTCTCAATGTGCTGTAAACATTGTTACAGACTCCGCTTATGTTGCGTGATGCATTGACTGTGTACTGTTTAAGGACATAAATTCAGAATGACTTTTTTCTTATTAAAAACATTATGGGTGATGGTGAGCCAACGTACACATAGATATTATGTTCTGCATGTCTGCAGTCACACTGGATTGCCAGGATTTGTCTGTGAAGGAAATGCCTGCGCTGATGCTCTTGCAGCTCCCGCTTGGACTCCTCCAGTGCCAGATCTGATATGACAGGCCTTCATGTCTCATCAATTTTTTCAGTGGGGGGCTTGGGCACTGGTCTGGCAATTTAGAATATCTTTTGCAGATGCAAAATCCATCATTGCTACTTGTCCAGAGTGTCAGCATTTGGGTCCTGGACTGACGTTTCCATGATGGGTCAACCCACATGGATATCAGTCCTTGGATCTGTGGCAAACTGATGTCACACATGTGCCTTCTTTCAGTTGTTTACAGTATGTTCATGTCTCCATTGATACCTTCTCAAAAGTCGTGTGGGCATCGGCCCATACTGGGGAGAAGGCTCTGGATGCCCTTTCACATCTTTGACAGGCTTGGGCTGCTCTGGGGGTTCCAAAGTGTCTGGAGACAGACAATGGACCAGCATATTCATCTGCGTGCATGGCCAAGTTCCTTGCCTCTTGGGGGGTGGAACATGTTACTGGCATCCTGCATTCCCTGACTGGCCAAGCCATTGTGGAATGTGTTCATCATACATTAAAACTACTTCTTGAAAAACAAAGGGGGAATGTGTTCTGAGACTCTGTGTGCTTGTCTATGGAAAGCTGTGTATACATTGAGTTATTTGACTGTGCCGGCTGGGAAAGTGTCCTGTGATTATCTCTCATTTCTTGTCTTTGCAGGGAGGAGATCCTCCTATCTGAGCAAAGGTCTTAATGTGAGACCTACAAATGGGAAATTTGACAGGCCTGTGGGATTTAATTACCTGGGGATGTGGGTATGCTTGTGTCTCCACAGATGCAGGGCCACAGTGGTTTCCCGCTAGGTGTGTTAAGCCTGTTTTGGATCCTAGAATTGACAAGAGGACATCAGATACCGGCTGTTCCGCAGACCCCTTGAGAGGAGAGTTGCGGCGAATGAAGAGACGGGACGCAGCTTGATGCAAGCAAGTGTCCATTTATTAGTGATTTTCTTACAATTATATATGTTTCTACCTTCTACATATTACACACTGATTGGTTAAATCTTAAGCGTAAAAAACACTGATTGGTTAATATTTAAGGCACACCGTTAGAACAATAGATACTTAATAGTTTATCTTGACCTAGCAATAATTTCTATTCCAAGGTTAGGGAGTTTCTTTCTACGTGGCTTTCTTGATTACATATTGGTGCCATCTGTTCCCTTATCTGGCTACTTGTTTCTCTGTCTGTCTGGTTGCCTCCTCAACTGTGACGGCTCAGGGGTCTGCAGTTGGCTTGTTCCTTTGCTCCCAGGGCTTGTGCCCTACAAGTTCTAACAAGTCTCTATTCATCAGGCTATCAGTACTTGGACTCTTGTCCTTGAGGCCTTGTCCTACATCTCCCCCTTCCTGTTGCACAAAAAGAACCCCTGAAATTGAGTAAAAACAAGGCACAAGTAATAGAACAAATAAAAAACCAACTAAGACATATTATCAATGTCAAAATAACCCACTGTCTCTGTACCATACAATTATACAATTTCCCCTTTTTGTTTTTGAACAGCTAGTACCAGGTTTGCCATGTTCTGCAGGGCCCTTGCAAACATGACAGCAACCAAGGCAATAGCAAACAAACAATACTGCCAATTGAGTGAATGGATGCCAAAAAAGGCTGAAATGTTCTCAGATTTTGAAAACATGTTGCTGCAATGGGGCGCCTAAAATCCACGCAGCACATACCATCAAAAAAATCCTCACAGCCATGTCCCTGAACCAACAACAAAAAGCAGTGGCAATTTTGACTCACATTCTTAACTGCCTACCAAACAAGGTGATTTAACTCTTTAATGCTTTCCCTGCTGTTACTCTGGATAAGAGAAGAACCGCTGCGACACGTTCCCATCATAGCCTCCTACTACATTAGTATCTACAGAAAGACAATTATTGACATTCAAAGTGTAAACAATATCAGCTGCTTTTGGATTAACATTATACATAGGTGGAAGGGCACACCAAACAAGAACTGGTTCAGTCAAAAAGTTTGAAACATAGCATGCCTTCTCTGAACATACCTCGGGGTTATTCCCTTCATTCCCTCTTTTTTTTTTTTTTTATGCAAAGAGAAACACTTTTACCATAACAGAGAAGCCCCTATTTACATCTCTGAGCCCGGACACAAACAGCAGCTGTATGCTCCACCAGGCTCAGGGCAGAAATCATTCATGTAGTTACATAGCTATATATCACTACAAGCATGCAGACACCTATTAAACACTAGATAACCATGTTTATCTTTCCTAGTCTCCTTCACAATACCCAGCTGTTCTCTCATCTCTTGTTAGGTCAAATAATTCTCCAGTTTCCTCTCCTATCTCTCTCTTCAGACATTCTCTATCCTCCCCTTTTTTGCTTGTTAATTGTGAGGAGGCAATGGTTGTGTGTAGCTGGGTGACCATGACCTGCTTTAAGTTACAATCAACTAAACACTGAATACAGAAGAAAAAAGCATGCGAGACATAAGGCAAACATCAATAAGGTGGTTAAAGATAATTATAATAAATCCTGTAATACTTTTGAGTCATGGCCCAAAGTTTCCCAGCCGTGAGAAGAGACCAAAGGCATCCTGCCCCTGGCTCTGTTGCAGATCTTTGTTTTAAGGCTTTTGAGTCTTGTATACTTTTGTAAATTAATTCACAGTGGTCACTTAGATTCACGTAACACATCCTATCAAAGTCTTCACACTTGTGTCCCTGTGCTAATAATAAAAATCGATAGCAACTTGGTTCTGTAGCAGCATATGATGGACAGAATCAACATCTGTTAATAAGCCAGAAAAAGAAACCAACAGTATTTGTAGTATTACTTTGTTTAGCAAGCTAGCAGCCTAATTTACTAAGCAATTTAAGAGCGTGTACTATTCTTACAGAAGAGATTAGAGAAGCAAAAATCCATTATGCTGTATTCCAAAACTCAGCCTGAGAATTACAGTCTGCTGTGAGTTCTGGGTTACAATCATTTGACACATGTTGGGGTTGCGATTGTGAAAGCTGCCTGTTTACAATTTTCATTGACATTATCACAGCTAGTTGTTTTAAAAGCAACCCTTGAGCTTCCTGATGTTCGACTTGTTGCAAAATATTCTGAAGCCAATCAATCAAGTTAGTATTAAAGTTAGTGACTCTCTAGGACCCTGCAAGACTGTGGCAAGACTCCTGCATCCGGACTGCCTTAATAGCCATCTCATTCATTTGCAAACAGTTGTCCCTGGGATACCTTGCCTGAGTCACAGAATCAGCACAGTTATTTGCTCCAGCCAACTGCTCATAGTTAACAGCAATTCCCCAATTAAGGTTTTCAGTCAAGGCCACTGCACATAGCTCACAAAAATCAGATAACCACATCATATACTGTATCAGTTAGTACCATACAAAGCAATAACTTCCAATCACGCAGTGTGAGTGTATAAGGCTCTGCCATCACTTCAAGAAGGGACATAGCAAATGTATTATGAATCCTCCCTTCCCGCACTGCTTTGCTTAACTCTTTAACAGCCTCGTATTGCACAGGCTGCCACTCTGCAGGTTGATTTGTCTGACAAAATACTGAACATGCCATAGCGACTCCCAAAACCCCTCTCTTAAGTGTTTCCCACTTGCATTCCTGCCACCAATCCCTCAGACCCCTTTTCACCCTCCCCCAAAATACAATCAATGCATCAGGAGAGACAAGGGGGTGGGGGAAAGGTCTAGCTCCTTTTCCAGATCTATAGGACCTGGATCAAAAGGTTTATCAGTGTCAATAAAATCATTGTCCGAGTTGTCCTGTTCCCGTGCTTGGTCCTGTGTTGTGAGGGTCGCTGCAGTCAGTGACAGAAGCTTTGGGGGCAGAGGAGGTGTGGACGGAATCGCCATCGCTGACGGTGTCTTGAGAAGAGTCGCGCTGTCGGTGGAATTTACAGCTTCCTCTGGTTTAGCACCGTTAGTAGAATTAGTCCACACTTGGCAGAGTAGTCAGAATTTGCCACCAAGGTGCTAAATGCATTCCCGACGCAGAGTTCCCCTCTGCGGCAGCATCATACAATTGTCTGCTGACCGCTTTAATTTCTTTCAAAGTCTCTAAAGTTTCTTGACTGCTCGCCTGTCTCAATGAGTACAGGTTTCTAAAGCTTCTTAAAATTTCTTCAAATATTTAAAATCTCTAAGGTTTCTTGGCTGCTCACCTGTCTTGATGCGTACAGGTGTTATCCTAAGGGTTTAGGTTGTCCGCCTGGTCCAGACAGCAAGACGATCGTTCAGCCAAGCCGTCTCCTCCGGAACGCAGCCCTCTTCCACAAGCTGTCTTTTTTCCATCCTTATTCTTCCAAGGCTTCGGAACACCACCATAGGGGTCACCATTTGAGAAGACTGAGGCACGGACTCCCTGATCTGACTAGAAGACCCTTTATGAGTCCATATACGTCTCTTTCTGGGGACGAAGCCTGATTCCCCGTTACAGATTTCCCACAGCTCACCTCTCAACTCCGGAGGGATTTATGGCCGGCCGGCTCCTGCTTCCTTTCAGCAGATCATTCAAAGTTCTGTGGGATTCGCTGCATGTCGCTCAGTTAGGCGATTTGAGAGTCCCTCCACGTCAGATCCTTCACTGGATCACGTCGGGGTCACCAATTTGCGGCGAATGAAGAGACGGGACGCAGCTTGATGCAAGCAAGTGTCCATTTATTAGTGATTTTCTTACAATTATATACGTTTCTACCTTCTACATATTACACACTGATTGATTAAATCTTAAGCGTAAAAAACACTGATTGGTTAATATTTAAGGCACACCGTTAGAACAATAGGTACTTACTAGTTTATCTTGACCTAGCAATAATTTCTATTCCAAGGTTAGGGAGTTTCTTTCTACGCGGCTTTCTTGATTACATATTGGCGCCATCCGTTCCCTTATCTGGCTACTTGTTTCTCTGTCTGTCTGGTTGCCTCCTCAGCTGTGATGGCTCAGGGGTCTGCAGTTAGCTTGTTCCTTTGCTCCCAGGGCTTGTGCCCTACAAGTTCTAACAAGTCTCTATTCATCAGGCTATCAGTACTTGGACTCTTGTCCTTGAGGCCTTGTCCTACAGAGAGTCACAACATCTGGGTGACGCTGATGCAGAGCCTGAATCAGATGTAGCTTTGTGCCTTCTTAACTCAATCTGAACAGCCTTTCCACACCTCCTGCCAAGGGCCCTACAATGGATGATAGACACAGCCTTTTTGGTTATAAACAAAAAGGGGGAGTTGTAGAGGAATGAAGGCAGTGGGTTGATTAGCATTGATAATATGCAGCTGTGGCCTTGCCTAGAAGGCAGTGGCTTGGTTGACATGGATGATGTGCAGCTGTAGCTTGTTCCAACTAAGTAGTTAAATAGCCCTGAGGATTGTGGGAGAGGGGCTTGTATGAAGGAGGAGCATTGTGGTCTGACCTCAGAGTAGCATGGAGAACAGAATCTGATAGTAAAAGCATTGTTGCAGACTACTAGTTTGTGCTGCAATGAATGCACAGTTGTGGTGGGTTTATCTTGGCTGGATGCCAGATACCCATCAAGCTACTCTGTTACTGTCCTCCTCAGCAGGATGGGGTGAGAGAATAAGATGGAAAAAAATCATGGGTCAAGGTAAAAGCAGTTTAATAAAAGCAAAATCAGAGGCCCTGTGTGGAAGCAAAGGAAACGAAAAGATTTATTCTCTATTTCCTATCAGCAGGTGATGTCCAGCTACTTCTTGGGAAGTAGGGCTTCAGTACATGCAGTGGTTCCTGAAGAAGGCAAACATCGTAAATAACAAATGCCCCCCCCTTCTATTACCTTTTATATCTGAGCAGATGTCATCTGGTATGGAATATCCCATTGGTCACTTTGGGTCAGTTGTCTTGGCTGTGTCCCTTCCCAAGTTCTTGCCCACCCCCAGCTTACTGGGGGGGGGGGATATTGGAGGGACAGTCTTGATGCTGTGGTAGTTGTGGTAGCACTGTTCAGCAGTTGCCAAAACACTGGTGTTCTATCACCACCTTTCTAGCTACCAATACAAAGCACAGTGCTATGAGGAAAATTAACTGCATCTCAGCCAGACCAATACAATATCCACCCCTTATTCCATACCATTTGTTTCATGCTCAGGTCCTGCATATTTTTATATATGTCCTAACCATCTCATTGTATTTAATTCTCATTACTGAAATCCTTTCTTACCAACTTTTACAATTTAAACTAATATTTAAACCATTTTTATATCCAACATACAGATTTATACATTCTCATTAACTACTCTCCCTTGTCCTTTAACAGAGAGCTATTACTCTTCTGTCCCACGAGCTTCCTCTACTCCTTCAGATGTTCACAGGAGGCTATGACTTGCGCTTCATCTGTCAAGATGGGTGCACAGGATAGGAGAAGCAGTATGTTCATTTGTTGGATGCCAACACCAGCTTGGTTTGGGGTCATCATCGCACTCGCCTGGTCCCTTGCAAAACTCACTACTCATCAGTTCAGGTCATTCCTGCTACATTACTTCCTATAACATACAACTCGCATTATTGTTCCCCCAAGGCTAAGTCTCCTTGAGGCACACACCAGATGTCCTAATCCTTCTGCATTACCCACCAAGTACACCCAGGTCTTTGAGAAAAGACAATCCCACAAATGGGTTTCCCTTTTCCAATGGAAGGAGCAATCCACACCACCTTCCCCAGCCACTTCCCTATGTGTAATATAGGGACCTTATCTCCTCCCACAGTATGTAGGGGTTTGGTTTGTACCAGGAAGTTTAGCAGATCCTCTGGTGTTAACCAGCCAAATGGCTGCTGTACATCTTTTTTTCTAAGAACAGGCCAAATGGGTAGGTAAAATACCACTGTGGTGCTGTCTTGCAACTTGTTTAGGAAGCAGGGAGCTGTAATGGTGCAGAAGAAATTATTCACCTGAGAATGCAGAGCTACATGTTTGGTTTGTACAGGTAGCTCTGCTGTAGTGCAGCAGCTGGAGGCCAGGCTGCACAGTGGAGAGGCGCTGGCACTCGTAGCGGGCATGGTGACCTGCAGGGTGCTGTTGTTGGCTGCCTGGAAATCTGCAGTGCTGTAAAAGAACTTGGGATGTTGTTAGCTTTCAGGCTTGTGGTGTAAATGCAATAAGGTAAAATTAGACTTCATGTGGTGTTGCAAGTGCTCTGCTGAGGATGCTATCTTTGAAGCATTTACAGTTTTGGAAGACACCCTGGCACTGCACAGTCATGCTGGTACTGGCCCAGCACTTAAATGCCAGCTCAGGGAGGGGCTTCTTGCAGACCTCTTGTGGGCTAGGAGCAAAAATCCTGGAGATACAGAGATGAGTTTGTGTTCTTCAATTTTTCAGGTGTTTGTAATCCCTTAAGCTGTTGAGTCTGGGCAGGTGAAAAGGGGTGGGCTCAGTAATACAGAGAAGCAGTTGTCTGCTGCCTGTTTCCACTAAAACTTGCTGGGTTATGTGTGTGTTCAACACTGTTCTCCTCTAGCCAGGGTGTTTAAAAGGGAGAGAGGAAGGAGTAATGTGTGAGAAGTGGATAGTGATGTACTATGAGCACAGTGCTCTAGGAAACTAAGGTAAAACCACTTCAAGTAAACCACTGATAGGTGTAATTCAGCTTCTTGCTCTTACTAGATGTTTGTCTGGTCCTGGTTCAGTTTGATGCCCCAGAAGTGAAGGGCACCTTATCCCCATTCCTCTTTGTGAAGTCATGTGATGGCTGTATGTTCTTAGCATCTAATCACTGGTTGGATTAGAAAGATGTAGGGGCACGATGCATTGTACTCACAAACAAGCGAGACTATCATCTTTGCAAGTAACTCTTTCTGTGAAGTCATCAAGAATTAAAATGTTTGGGGAGAAAGAGAAACAGAACTTTTTGTGCTGATTTAGAGGACCATTTCTCGGCAACAGTCTAATGTAGTCTGGAGATGCAGCATAACAAGCTTCCCCAAATTAGTACTTGACTTTTCTCTGTAAAACTGAGTTGTATTCTATATACCGTGCCAGACTGTCCTCCAGAAAGCTCCTGAATTTGAGATTTACAGAGGGTTTGGGTATTCAGGGAGACAATTTCCCTGACAGCAGCATGTACTGCCTGTCTGTGCATGCTCCCCATCTCAACATGCTGGTTCTGAGGGACATATGTGATTGCTGCATAGTCCTTTGTCATGGACTGTGCGTGACCTTGGCAGGCTGAGGTGGTCATTCATGTCTGGACATGTCCTCCAAAACAACATGGCTGCTCCTTGACCCCGGCCAATGTCTGGTTTTGGGTGACTGTTTGCTCCTTGTCTGGTCCACAACTGCTGAGTTCAGTTAAACCACCATGTAGCTTTGCACCAAGCTCAGCAGGGATGTAAACAAGCTCTGAAACACTCAGCTCACAATATGGTCTCCCACACCTTTCCCTACTGTACCTCTGCTAAACACACATGCAAGCCCTGTTCCCTGCCTATTTGTTAATGTATTTTTTTACATGCTAGCTGCTTCCATTTTTGGTTGTTTTTTTTGAAGAACAGTATGTTTATCAAGTGCATACAATACATTTAGTAAAACCAGACAAATGGCATTTTTGCTTGCTTTCAAATCATAAGCTTATGATAGTCAAAAAAACTCAAAACTCTACGTTGTCTGCTAAAGGTAACATACCATGACTGTTCTGTTATTCCACTTCACTTATACAAGCTTTTTTCAAAAGGAAAACACATTAGGATATGGTTGAACTTTGCTAATATGCTTCCTTTGGTCTTTTTCACTGAAATCAGCTGCACACTTGGAGTTATTTATGGGCTACACACTGCACAGTGGCACAAGCTGTATATGCAATTAAACATTTAAATAGCTATCTCTATTTCCTTAGAGACTTGTGATGCACATAAGGGACTTGTTGTCCACAGTATCTATACAGCTACATAAATACAGTATATGTAGGTGAATGGTTAAGTAGTCAATCTGTTTTAAAATCAGTTAGTGAATACCAAGTGTTTCCATCTCTTTGGGAATGGATCAGGACAGCATTTGTAAGTGGATAAACACCACCGTTGTTCTTCTGTGGTACTGAAATCTGGAAAGTAAAAAATTGTCCTTTTTAGTACTAGGTTCCAGTACCTTGCAATTTTAGGGTTTAGATTCCTGTGAAATGCCTTCAGGCCACCTTCCCCCACACACACTAGTCACAAATAAAGGTTTCAGCATTTTCTGTCTGAATATAGTAACTTTGTCTCCACTGAAGTTCTCTAGGTTACAGAAACTCAGTAAATGTCCTAACAGATTTATTTTGAAAGTGTAGCAGGTTGCAAGCTGAATTTACCAGGGTCCTAAACCTGAGTTAGCTGAGTTGGCCTTTCAGTTGAAATCTCTCATCTCCTGCTACATCTGTGGACTTGGGATATTCAAATCGTGTAACAGCTTTACTGCATAGACAATAGTTCCATTTTATCTCAAGGGAAAAGCAGCTGCAGTTTGACCTATTTTCTGCCTTGCAGCCTGGTGCTATGTAGAGCAACAGGAGGTTTCCTTTTCATTGCCATTCAGCTCATCCTGCTTATTGAGTTTGCACACAAATGGAATAAAACCTGGTATGTGTTGGGCAAGTAATTATTTGGATAAAATTCTGGTGGACTCCTGAACAACACATTTCTCATGACAAAGAATTTAAAAATAGCATGGATGCAATTTCTGAAAGAAGACACTTTAATGTCAATATTTAAAGCTGTGCATCTTTGCTTCATACAATCTCTTCTCCAGTGGAGATGTTTCCTTATTATTCACTTCTACTCCCTGATGATTTACTATTAACCTGAATTGCTTGGCTTCCAATTAGTAGTAGTGTTTTGGGATGCAAAGACCTCTATTTTAAGTTGTTTTCATTTTATATGAAAACATACCTGCTAAGAAACCGAGTGGTGCAAGAGAATAAAACTGAATTTACAAAATGTAACTGTGAAATTGCACACATTGATATAAACTAGTTAATCCTGTTTTTTGGTGTCAACTTAATGTACGTACTTTTTTTTTCTTGACATGAGAACTGCTACTTTCTCTTCAACTTTTTGCTTTCATCTAAATATGCAAGATTCCATTATCAACCCACATATACTCCATTTTGGCATTGATTTGATTTCAGTCTAAGCACATTTGCTATTATCTTCCTAGCCCTTAGCCTCTCATCGTACATTAAAATATTTAAATTGTCCTCTCACATATATGCAGGAACTCCTGCCTCCCTCTCCACCCCTTCCTGTCTCCCATTTCTTTCTTTACAACCTTTACATTTCTCTCTTGTTCTGATTAGCATACTGACTGCTAAGAAAGAGTTTTAGCAAACCTTTGGGCTTTGTTAGATACCTGTTTTCGTGGAGGAAGAGGTGAGATCTTATACCACAGATATTTTTACTGCTAATTACTGTAGCTGGTGTTCTGCGGATGAAAGATTTTCAGCAGCAGCATTTAACTTTAGCACTCTCTATGTTAGGTATTCTTTACAAAACAAGTCATGTTTCCACCAAAAAAACCCCACAACAACAACAAAAAAATCTTCCATGCACCAAAAAAACCCCTTTGTGCCAAAACAACTTATTTTTAGTTGGTACTCCTGAAAAACAGTGATCTTTGCAAAGGGTGTTTGGAAAATGAAGAGAGGAAAACAAGACAGACCGTGCTTTAGCTGGGGGAGACTGGTGGGATAGACCCAAACGGAGAGGAGGCTTTTTAACTGAAATGGTAGTAAAACTGTTAAGGTAGCAGAAGGGGTGGAAGAGGGGCCATGCTGAGCAATGCCTTGCTGTCCTTGTGTGAAGAGCATCACTTGCTAGCTAAGCCTGGGGTACTCTGAGCTCCCACTGAGGAAATCCCAAAAACATTGAGCTGAGATGTGCTCATGGACTGATCACAGTGTTTGGGAGTTCTCAGAGTCATCCTGGGCTATAATTATGGAAAAATCTGGCCTTGATAATACAGAAGGTAAACACTAATGCTAAGGAATGTTTCCCTCTGTTTCGTGGGAGGAACCTTGCAAGGGCCTATGTTGGTGTAGATTACTATATAGATGCTTCAGGAAAGTAAGCATTTTCTTTTGTGTTTGAGGATGTAAACTATTCAACTATTAGAATTTTATTTTTTGCAAAAGGGAGAAAAAGATAAGGTGCTTGTCTCTGTCTCCCCAGGACTGAGGGTGCAAACCACAAGCAGATGTGGAATGCTTTGCTCTCCCTGGTCACTCTTGTCTTGTACTCCATTGCCATAGCAGCCCTGGTCCCCATGGCTCTTTTCTGCACACGCTCAGAGGGCTGCATGTACAACAAGGTCCTGATTAGTGTTAACAGTAGCCTGTGCCTCTTTGTGTCGCTGGTGGCCATATCACCCTGTGTCCAGAATCATGACTCTACTGAGCTCTTCTCCTCCCGAGTTTCTGATGCTGTCATGGTTATGTGCCTGGAGGCATGAGCTGTGTTCAGGACAGAAAGTCTCATGATAGTTCAGAGCTGATGCTCATCTTGCCCCTGTCCCCTTATCTACACTATGAAGTGCTGTTGCTGGTCATCAGCTTGGCTGCTAAAACTGCAGAGATGTTTTGGGTCTGCCCTCAGGCAGTTATACTGTAAAGAAGGCTCACATGCTGATGCCTGGTAATGTGTTGAGCTTTACACAACTCCTGCAATGGTAGCAGTTGAGGTAATAGCTGTCAAACTCACCTCTGTTTTACCATTTACTTTTGGTTGCTTGTGATTTACCATCTGTAAAGTGGGCCTGGAGGACCTGACAGCAATATTTCATGCTTTGATATATTTTGTGTGCTGTTAATATCTTAGAATCATAGAATCATTTAGGTTGGAAAAGACCTTTGAGATCATCAAGTCCAACTGTTAACCTAGGACTGCCAAGTCCACCGCTAAACCATGTCCCTAAGCACCACATCTACGTGTGTTTTAAATACCTCCAGGGATGGTGATTCTGCCACTTCCTTGGGCAGCCTATTCCAATGCTTGACCACCCTTTCAGTGAAGAAATTTTTCCTAATACCCAATCTAAACCTCCCCTGGCATGGCTTGAGGCCATTTCCTCTTGTCCTGTCACTAGTTATCTGGGAGAAGAGACCTACCCCACCTGCTTACAACCTCCTTTCAGGTAGTTGTAGAGAGCAATAAGGTCTCCCCTGAGTCTCCTCCTCTCCAGGCTAAAAAACCCCAGTTCCCTCAGCCACTCCTCATAAGACTTGTGCTCTAGACCCTCCACCAGCTTCATTGCCCTTCTCTGGACACATTACAGCACTTCTACATCCCTCTTGAAGTGAGGGGCTCAAAACCGAACACAGTATTTGAGGTGCAGCCTCACCAGTGCTGAGTATAGGGGGACAATCACTTGTCCTGCGGGCTACATTATTTCTGATGCAGGCCAGGATGCTATTTGCCTTCTCGGCCACCTGGGCACACTGCTGGCTCATGTTCAGCCAGACATCAACCAGAACCCCCAGGTCCTTTTCTTCCAGGCAGCTTTCCAGCCACTCTTCCCCAAGCCTGTAGCGTTGCGTGGGGTTGTTGTGACCCAAGTGCAGGACCCAGCACTTCTCCTTGTTGAACCTCATACAATTGGCCTCGGCCCATCGGTCCAGCCTGTCCAGATCCCTCTGCAGAGCCTTCCTACTCTCAAGCAGATCAACACTCCAGCCCAACTTGGTGTCATCTGCAGACTTACTGAGGGTACACTCAATCCCCTTGTCCAGATCATCAATAAAGATATTCAACAGGACTGGCCCCAATACCGAGCCCTGGGAAACACCACTTGTGACCAGTTGCCAGTTGCCAGCTGGATGTAACTCCATTTACTACCACAGCTGTTAACCCAGCATAGAGTACACCATTCCGAGCCATGAGCAGCCAGTTTCTCCAGAAGAATGCTGTGAGAGACAGCATCAAAAGCTTTACTAAGGTCCAGGTAGACAACATCCACAGCCTTTCCCTCATCCACTAGGCAGGTCATCTTGTAGATCAGGTTATTCAAGCAGGTCCTGCTTTTCATAAGCTCATGCTGGCTGGGCCTGATCCCCCAGTTGTCTTGCATGTGCCATGTGATGGCGTGGGGTTGACCAACTCTCCCTAGGCAACTCCTCCAACCTGGACAGGCTTTCATTCATAACATAATTTTCCTGGCCTTCAGGTTCCAGAGCCACATACCTATTGTATAGGGGTACCAGGGAAGGTGAAGTAGGCTGGGAGGTGATTTGCCTGCTGCCCTGAGCAGGGACCTGTTACTATTCCTCCCTGTCACTTAGGACCCCTCCATCTGCCTCATGGCGAGTAGGTAGGAGAACCCCCGCTTCTTGTGATGTGTCCATCTGGCGTATTTGTTTCAGTGATGAGTGACTTAGAGAGTGGCCCCACCAGTCTATCTCCCTCTCACACTCCCTGATACACCTTAAACCAGGGGTCCTCAAACTTTTTAAACAGGGGGCCGGCACGTGGATGAAGTGGCAGGCAGTCATCTGCGGCTGTTTGGTTTCCCCCCCCCAACCCCTGGCGGAGGGGGGGGGGCAGGGGCGTTCTGTAAATACCGGGGGCCTGATTGAGGACCCTGGGGGGCCGTATCCAGCCCACGGGCCGTAGTTTGAGGACCCCTGCCTTAAACTCTTTAAGCTCTGCCACCAGGCCTAGCAGACTATCCACCTGGTCACACCTCACACAGTTGTTATCTCTGCTGCCCTCCAGTAGCAGTGACAGGCTCAGGCACTCCCTGCAGCCCGTGACCTGGACAGCTGCATATTTACGTGGGAGCTCCGTCTGGGTCACCGCATGCTTTCTGGCACTGGTTTTTAGCCGAGTGGAAACCATAGCTAGGTTTCTTCGGGGGGAGGGGCGCGATGACCACTACTGGAGCTCGCCTCTTTGAACCATTAGGGAGACGGCGCCCTCCCTGCACGAACTGCCGCACCACACCCTGTTTGCCCGCTTTGTTCTCTACAGCTCCTAGTAGCTCGCGCTCCCTGGGGTCTGTCTACTTTTGTACGTGCGGAGGTTTGGCCGCCTTCATTCCTGGCCCCGCCTACGCTGTCAGAGCTGCCGCTCGTCAGGGTCTCAACGCTTCCTGCTCGGGGAAGGGGGGGATGCGCTGGAGCACCCTCTCTCTCTGCCTTCACTTGTCGCGACGGAGGGAAGACACAGTCACTCAATATGAGTGAGCAGCAGACTTCGTTTATTGTGCCTTACAGTCACCTTTTATGCCTTGTTATAATTAGCTCATACATATTACAAAAGTTAAGCTCATTATTGGTTAGTTGCCTAAATACCAAGCCCGCCCCTAGTTTCTCTTCTGTAGTTATCTGTTCCCACCTGTAACATTCTTTTCCCACCACGATCTTCCTGTTATTGTGTAACAAGAACAGCCAAGGACAGTGTATTTTTGCTTTACTTCAGATAAGCTGAGAGCGATGTGCATTTTTGTCCAGCCAGCTGGACTATGTCTATGTAACCCTTTTCAGCTAGCCAGTTATCCACATTCGCTTCTCAGTTTTGCCGGCTCACAGAAAGCTCCCTATGGTCCCTCGGTGCAGTCCTTCGCTCCGGAGCACCTTTGCCGGAGTAGCACACCTTGGAGGCTGCAATTGTGACTAGTTCTCGTTTTGGGTAAAATCAATGGGACAGACTTGGAGAGCAAGTCTCTGAATCCAAATAGTTGGACTAACAAATGAGAACATCAAACGTTAAGAACAATGTATGGAAAGCAAATGGATATGCTTGTTTGCTGTCTAACACCTAGTTCCTCAAAGTATGCAGGCTGCCTTTGCAGCTGGATGTCAAGTAAGAAACTCTGCTGTGATGGTGTCACTGAAATCGGGAATCAAACCTCTTAACACCAATGTAGTATTAAGAAGCAGTCACTCCTTTATTGCAGTGCTGGGTGCTCGCTGGCATCTCCACAAATCAAGCACACCTGTGTAGATTTTACCATTACATTTATACACAAAATTACAAGGTCGTACACTCCCAGTTACAATGATTGGTTAGTAATTTGCATATAATTATAATATTTGCTGTGTCATCCTTTTCTGATACGATTCTTGTGCAGGGGAAGGGTCTTCACCTGGGCAAGGGTCGTCTTGACCTGCAGGCGTGATTTTTAGTATTATAATGAAGGTAGTTCAGTTCAGGACACCTTAAATGTAAGTTTTGTTGCCAAGTTGGATGGCTGGTAATCGGCCTTGCCAAGCTGTCCAATAACTCATCCTATACACAATAGAACCTGGGTGCTCTGGTTATGGTCTAGAGAATATTATGGCCTATAGCATAGGGACTTCAAGTAACAGTCTCGGATAACAAGCAGCACAGCAATTCATACGTCATTGGTTAATAAGTGCTAACATAATTCTATCATGGAGAATAACTCCTTAAAATCAAAATGCTCTTATAACTAACTGTTACATAAACACAAAATATAGAAAGATTCAGTAAAATCTTAAGATAATCTGCAACAATGGCCCATGAGAGCAGATGTGATAATCTTATGGTTTTACTTCAAGCCTTTCCATAAGGTTCAAAAAACTGGTACTTGCCCAGCTAATTCAATAAATCCTGGCTGGGTTGGGCCACTCTCATCTGAAACGAGTAATTCAGTGTTGCTAGTGTATGCATAGTCCAGAAAGAGGACTTATCCCTCACAGAATCATAAGCATTGCATGTCTATTTATTTTGTGTTTTAGCACCTTTTTACAAATCTAGAAGTGCTTTGAGATTATAAACTATGCATGCATAACTCCTTTGCCAGCTGGTTTCTAAGAATTTTCTACTTTTGACCAATGTATCAGGAGAATTTGGGAATTCAAGATAGTGCTGCTTAAACTTTGGCTAGCAGCCCACAGTGCCATGGGGATCTCTGAACAGATTGTTAACAAAACAATCTGCCTACTACTTTTAAAACATGGTATAAAGAATTTATGCTATAAACTGTTAGGCTTTTTTTCCTAAATATGTTGGTGAAGCAAAATACCATGAGAATGTACATACACAGCTAGATGAGTGTGATTATCTGCAGCTAAAATTTTGCTCTCATATTTCCTTCTGGGCTTTAGAAGCAACATCGCTTGCTTGCAAACTGTATCCCCTCATTTTTTTGCCTTTTTCTCCTTGGATTGTTTTTTTAAAGGCATTGTAAACCTGCTTCACTCCCACTCTGCTCCCTATCAAGTGAGATGTCTTTGGTGCTCGAAACTAGCAAAGACTTCTTTGCCAGGTCTCAGCGATCCTTTCCTTTTTTATAGGAGGACAACCTGCAGTGTTGAAGCAAAGTCAAGGACCATAGTTTGTTATATGGATTAGTTTTCCTCTGTGAAAACTGCATCTTTGTTTTCTGAAGTGGCCTGCAAGTTCTTGTGAGAGGAAAACACATAGTCAGTGCTGTGATTTCAATTTTGTAAACAGTAGTTTGAACTGTTTCACATGACCGTACAAGGGAATGCTAGGGGTCAAGTGCTTAGAAAGCTTTGGCTTTTTGTACTTGTAACAGGATATGTAGCTTGGGAACTAGTATGTCTGCATTTTCAACATCCCAAAGGCAGAATGCTTGAGTGCCCCAAGATGGGGATGCAGTCACACAGTGCAGGATTTGGAGTAGAAACTTGGCCTTTAGGTCAGGAGATTGGCATGCCAACAGCTTTCTAATGCCCAAAGAAACTGTAGGTTTCAAGTAGGCCTTAAATCCACTTTGTTTGTTTGTGTTTTTTTTCCTCAAGCCTAGTTTAGGCTCATTTCACACCTGTTCAATAATGTTATCTTTTTAAAAAAATTGATTTGATTTCAAATATAAGCTACATTGGCTTCCCTCTGTTTGTCAGTCTCTGATAGCTCCCAGTGCTGTAGCATATACAGATTGTTTGCACAAACTTCTTCAGAGCTGCAGTTGTCAGCTTTGAAATTGATCCAGCAGCTTAAAGCTTCCAGGGCTTTTGTTCACCAGAGCTGTGTGGTACATCACTACAGCTATGATTTTGCGAAAGAAGCCTTGGTGCAAAGCTAAGAAGAATTTTGGAAAACTATAGGGAAATAATGTTTCGTTACTTATATCATAGCTTTATTTTTCTTCTTACCAATACATATCCAGGTGCTTAGGTGTTATTGGACATCCCTGCAAACTTAAAGTGAGGAAAATTAACTTTCAGAGATAATTTTTCAACTTGTCATATACAAGCTGAGAAAATATTTACTAGGAACATATGGGTTCACTGTCTGCTTTTTATTTACCACCAATGAGTGATGTTTAGTCTCGTATATGACATGTTCCAAAACTGGGTGCAAAGTAATCAAAATGTAAACACTTTTTATTAATGGTGAGGGGTTTTTAATTAGTCCTTTTCAAGGTTCTTAATATCTCAAGGGAACTTTTTGGTGTGTATGTGTGGGTTTATTTTATTAAGCTCTAGCTGAGTGAAGTGGAGGTTTGCTAGTTTATTTAACATTTTTTCTGAGTGTTGTGATCTGCAGTAATTGTAACGCTGACTTAAGGACTGGTAAAGATTTCAGAATTGTAAGAATTTAATTGTAAAATAGTCAACAGCTTTGCCTTTTTAATGTTTTTTATGTACACTTCCTTTTGTATACTAAGTGAATGTATTGTTATGGATTTAATGTTTAATGGACCAATAAAGTTTTTCTTACATTTGAAATTAATTGTTGTGATATATACAAGTTTAAAAGTCAACTTATTTTAAGAGAAACTTTAAAGATATATAAATATATAAGCTAAGCAGTTACTGAGCCAGTAAAAATAAATTGGTTGATCTTTTTGTTTACTACATTTGGATGTTGTTTAACAAAAAAAATGTTGGCCTATGGAATATTACATGGCTTTGCTATCCATATTATTTTTATACTCCTCCAGAGCATGATCTCAGAAGATGGCAGGTTGTACAGATTTGTCCATGGCATCTACTCTACAATCCAGCTCTTCTAGATGTGTCAGATACCTCTGACAGTAATAACAAAATATTTTCAAGGCCAAGTGTAGCACTGAAACCCCTGCAGTTGTTTGAAACAAGGATTTCTGATTTATTTCTCATTTGCCCAGATGGCGGAGTGGCCAGCTGCTGAATTTGGCACCTATATCTGCATCAAGGAAAGTGCTGTGTCTCCAGGGGTCCTGGTCCCTTGCTTCTCATTGGCTTCGTTCAGGCTGTCATGGAGTCCTGTTTCAGCATATGCTGCAGCCCACCTGCCCAGTACTGATTGCACACATGCCATAGAGCTGACTGGACCCATGCCAGGACATGGGATCCTTATCATTATGAGAAACTGCTGACTGAGTTTCAAAGGGTCGAATGGTGGTCGCTATTCTCTGTGCAGCTGTGGTGCCAAGCTGGGAGGCTACATGTGGTAAATGGGGTGCAGGGCAGAGACAGTGGTTCCTGAGTGGTGCTGAGGATCTGTGAAAGCCAACCACCTTTGCTCAGCAGCCTTCCACTGGTCTGCACATGCCTGCCTTCCTTCCCCCCACCCTGCAGGGTCCTATCAGGATGTTGTTCTCTTCTGGTATTTCAAACCAGGAGAGGGTCTTAGGGAATGCAAGCATTTGAAGTGTGTTTGTCATGGTGTTTGTAGCACTCAGGAAAGAGTTAACCTTTGGTGAGAAGTTAGACTCTGGTGAGCAGGAGCCCCAGGACTCTGAACTCCAAAGTAGTTGCAGCTGCTGCTCCAGCTGACTGCAGCCCAGCTGCACAGGCAGTGGGGGCAAGAGAGAACTATGTGCTCACTTTTAAAAATGTGGGATTACAATGTCTTTACTTGCCAGAGGCCACACATGGGGCTCTGCCTGCATTGCACAATAGTCCAGAAAGAGGCGGTGGTGCAAGAGGAGCTTGTTTAAATACACAGGGACTGCACAGTCTCTGATGGAAACGTGAGGGGCAGGAGGTTTCCCAAGCCCACAGTATGACCTTGGGGCAAATCTTTGTCTGTAACAGCTAGGCTTTGCTGTTCCTGAACTTGCAGGCTACCCAGCAGTTGGTGTGTCAACACAACAGACATAGTGAGCTCTAGCATCCCATTGTAAGGCACCTGAAACAAAACCAAAGGTTTTGGCTGTTTAAGCTATGACTGGTTTCTGTGGCTACCAGTTGAGCAAGCTAGTATGCTTTTTGTCAGGGGAGGTTGGAAGCTCACAGCACAAGAGCCAAAGCCTATATCTCATTGCCCAGCCTCCAGTGGCTAAGGACTGTGGCATAGGCTGGAAGAGAGCCTGGAAATGGGCAAGTTTGAAGGTGACAAACTGGTATGGCAAACAGCCAGGGTGCTCCCTCTCTGCTGTTGTAGCAGGAGGAGAGCTTTTGACCACAGACAGGAGGACTGGGTGGAGGTTTTGAGGCTGGCAGGGGTTCAGAGGATAGCAGGGGTTCAGAGGCTGGCAGGGGTTCAGAGGATGGCTGTAGTCATGTTTTCTGATTGATCTGATGTGTGCTGAGCTGCACACACTGCAGGCAGGTCAGGGTGGGCCTGGCATGTTGCATTCACTGTGTGCAGCACTTATGCAAAATATATTCACTGCAGGCCAGATGTACCCCCTCTGTGCTGTGCCCACGGTGTGCCTTTGTGCGTGCTACAAGTAACTGCCTTCTGCCCAGGTTGCACCCAAACCATTCAGACAGGACTTCTGCCTGGAGAAGGAGCTGTATCCAGTGAAACAAAAATGCATGATAGGGAAGATGTAAATTTGCTTTATGGTCTGTGTTCTAGTTCATAAATGAATGACACTGCAGTTACAGCTTATGTAAAGCTAGAAGAATGTGTCTTTTCTCATCTTTTAAGCATAATTTGACAAAAGCCGTGTCAATACCCTCTGTGTTGCTCCAAAGTAACTAGCCTTTCAATCCTCTGTTGAAAACCTGGTGAGTGAAGTTGGGTTGGGTGAACCCAAGGGGAAAGGAGGACTGAAACTGGAGCACCTCTTGTAATAAAGTACTGTGCCAGGGGAGTGCTCCTGCATCAGTGGTCTTTGCTGTGGGACTCTGGGCTCCCTCGTGGGACAGGTCCCAAGGCTGCACTGCTCCCAGAAGCCTTGACAATGGTGGACAAGCCTGTGGTGAAAACTCTTCCTGTAGCCCAAGCCTTTGATAGCATCATAAACCTTAAGGGTATTTTTATTGTCGTGAGAACAGGAAACTTCTCTTTGTGTGTGTGCGCACGCGTGTGTTTTGGTTTTATACTCTCATCTGGTAATTTAACTCAATATTTCTCCCTGTAATCTTGTGCTGGGAAACAACCATGGCTATTCATTTTCTCAGGGATACTTCTGATTTTTAATCACTGTATTCCCCCTCTGTCTCTATGTCATGTTGCCCCCCTCCCACTGAAGTATTGTTTCCTATTGTCCTTTTTAAAGTAATTGTCCTGTAGCCTGCAATATCCTTCTCTTCAGGTGTCCTTGAAGCTTGTTCTCCCCTACTTTCATAGCTTCATTTTGAAAAATGACATAGTAGAAATGCACGTGGTATCCAACATCTTTCTATACATTGAATTATATAGTACATTGTGATGCAATTTTTTTTGCTTTTTGTTTTCTAATCCTTTCCTAATGTTTACTAACGCTTAATTGAGTGTTTCAGTTGGTGGTTTTTTTTAACTTAGTGACTTATTTTCATAAGATTGCAGTACCTGCTGAGAGAGCTCGGCTCTGAGTGGGGACAACAGGTCAGAGCCTTGCTTTGTGTATGTGAAAGTGAAGATTATTATTATTTTCTCTCTATGGGTAATTCTCCATTTATTGCCATATATCTCTCTTGGTTTCAGTCACATGCAAGTCATGCACTGCATAAGATGTGACTACAACACCCTGCAGTCAGCTTTTTTGCTTTTATAGGCTGTGATAGTGTTACTCATAGTTTTCTGGGGGTGGGAGGGTAGGGAGGTCTGCCAAAGATAACTAAGTCTCCAGAGGAGTTAAACTGCTCTAAGGAGATGATAAAACTTCTTCCTAGCAGGGACTAAGTATGACTGGAAAGGTACTGAGAAGCCCTTGGTTTGGACAGACAGCTCCCATCTTTTCTAACATCCACTTCATGTTGGATGCAACCTGTTGTTTCCAACATGCACTTACATGTTTCCAGCATTTTTTGTTAGTCACAAAGGGCTTCATCAGAATTTAAAACACATCAGAAATCTCACTGGCTTCTCACCTAGGAGCAGTGAAAGTTTTGCTAAATAAGGTCATCAGGTGCGACGAGCGAGGGAAAGCAAGCAGCCGACTCAATGTGAGTGATAAAGCAAGCTTCGATTTATTACGGCGCAATTATGTCTTATATACAGTTCCAGTTAATTATGCCTACTAGTCATCTGCTGATTGGCTAAGCTCTAAAGGGTTACATTTTCATACGTCCTCCTACTTGCGGTTTCTGCGGATAGCTAGCTACATATTTTTTTTTCCTCTCTTGTCTACGCGAATTCCTCAAAGTTATTTACAACATTAGGCACAAGGTCAGTGTTTTTCTCAGCTTCCTTATCAGCATGCCTCAGCATAGCTGCAAGGCCTGCTTCAGCTAACTTACGCTAACTTTGTTTCACAAAGATCTTTAAGGGAGTCATGGCCATGATCACACAGCCATTCTGCAACAATCAGGATGGTCCTAATTAAAGAAATACTGAGTGTAAATCACACCACTGTGTGTAGTGTGGCACTGGACTCCATGGGACTGGAGCAGGTCCACGTTTCAGAGCATTGTGGTAGAAGATACTGGTGGGGGAGAGGTGCTAAGAACATCACAAGGTATGAGAATACACCTGGTGGCTCCCCTTTCCAATGTTGAAAGAGTTTGAAGCTCCACAATTTTTTTCTGAATACCTATTGTTAAAAGATAAATACTGTGGCTGCATGGGCTGTCTCATTCTCTTGCATCTTTTTGGATCTTGGCAGTCCCTCTCCCTAAAAGAGGATATTTTTTCCTTCTGTCTGCTAACCTGATTTGGGTTGCTGATTGTAGGGTAATTGTCACAGGCATCACCAACACCATCATTATCCTTGTCCTCCAGGTCTTGGTTGGGGATCCTCTGACAATTATCAAAAAGGTTCTTAATACCTAGAGAAAAGTGGATTGGATGTTAGTTAAAAACAATTCCCATTATTTGTTATTAGACAACATGAGTATCAAGAATAGTAAAAACACTATTCCTTTTCAGCAACTGCTTAATCTTACAATGACATTATAAACCTGCACAACAAATCTTTCTTACATGTGCATCCATTCATTTAGTAGAAGTAAGAAACATCTTGCTAAAGAACAGCTTTCAATCCAATCACATACACTTCATTAATATTACACACACTTCATTCTATCCTCTTCCATGTATCACAGCTTACAGGATGGGACATTTCATCTTTGTTATTACATCTGAAGGGTTATGATTTTTTTACTTCTTTCAAGCCTCCTACAGGTATGAAAATAATACATTATGTAGCTCTTGGGCATCTGGGACAGGCAGCAACTGGATACTCTGGGACATGTTTCTACCTTCAAGGAATTGCTGAATGACCAATGACCTTAACTTATACATGAAACATGGTTTGGTTTATCTGTTATAAAGTGTTCAGTGCTTCATATGGAGGCTAAAAGATATCGATTATTCTAAAAAAAATAAAAATCCAAACAGAGGTTTCATGAAGAAAGGCAATTACATGGTACTTAGCAGTTGGTGACAGAAAATCTCCTAATGCACAGCACATTCTGGGCAAGTTTCAAGAACCTCAGAGAAGCTGAAAGTGAAGAATTACCATCTCCATTGATGTCATCATCACAAACATCTACTTTCCCATCATGATCCATGTCCCTCTGGTCATTATTCAGGACATTGCAGCAGTTGTCACAAGCATCTCCAAAGATATCTTGGTCACTATTTCTCTGGTTAACATTGGGAGCTAAGGCACAGTTATTCTGCAAGACACAGATGCAAATCAGACATGAACTGGGCCCAAAATCTTTAATTTCTACTTTAGTGGATTTATATAACTCTTGTATTTATTTCTGCTTTCACAAAAAAAGTTTGCTGTGAACAGTTTGACATTTTATGTGAATGTTAGCTCTGGACAAGATTTCACTGGCTCCCTCAAAGCTCTGCTTTGAACCACACCATGGGAAGACTAAAACACCCAATAAACACCCAATATCATAAGGCTTTATTTATACCTTTGACCTCTGGTTCTTATTTTGGATGGGTCTGTTGCAGATTGTCTTAAAGTTTTACTGAATCTATATTTTGTGTTTGTTTGTGAAACGGTTAACTATAGGAACAACTTGATGTAAGAAGCCAACCTCTACATCAGCATTATGTTAACACTTATTAACCAATGATTTATAGGTTACTGTGCTACTTGTCATTTGAGGCTGTGTTACTTGAAGTCCTTATTCTATAGACCAGGGATCCTCAAACTTTTTAAACAGGGGGCCGGTGCGCGGATGAAGGGGCAGGCAGTCATCTGCGGCTGCTTGGTTACCCCCCCCAACCCCCGGCAGGAGGGGGGGCGGGGTGGTTCTGTAAATACCAGGGGCCGGATTGAGGACCCTGGGGGGCCGTATCCGGCCCGCGGGCCGTAGTTTGAGGACCCCTGCTCTAGACCATAACCAGAGCACCCAGGTTCTATTGTGTATAGGATGAGTTATTGGACAGCTTGGCAAGGCCGATTACCAGCCATCCAACTTGGCAACAAAACTTACTTTTAAGGTGTCCTGAACTGAACTACCTTCATTATATTACTAAAAATCACGCCCGCAGGTCAAGACAACCTTTGCCCAAGTGAAGACCCTTCCCCTGCACAAGAATCGTATCAGAAAAGGATGACACAGCAAATATTATAATTATATGCAAATTACTAACCAATCATTGTAACTGGGAGTGTATGACCTTGTAATTTTGTGTATAAATGTAATGGTAAAATCTACACAGGTGTGCTTGATTTGTGGAGATTCCACTGAGCACCCAGTTCTGCAATACAGAAGTGCCTGCTTATCTACTTTGTGTAGATGGGTTTTTTGTTCCCTGGCTAACAGGTCCATGGTGAATATGGTTTTGATGCCCTTGCTTCCTTACATGGATGGTCCTTCTCAAAAGCTGCAATTGATAGACCCTGAAAAGGTTTGTAGATGTTCTCGGTGAAAGATGGTTGCTCCCTTCTGGTAGAGACTCAAACCAAAGCTGAAACACTTAGAAAATTAAGACTTTTTGATGCAAATAGGTACAAGTCTTATTCTTTTGTAACCAAGAAGTTATTGACTCTCTAAGACCATCAGGAGGCATATAGGGAAAACTTTATTTCAAAGTGTTGTAAAATTTCCCTTCCCATCTAGCACACCCATTCAATTCAAAACATCCATTCAATTCAATAACTTGAAAAAAGATAAATACATCTAGTCATCTTTTGTTGGCACGGAAGGCTTGGACACAACTTACACGACCAATGTGATCAAGTTAGTGCCCCCTTATTAAGGGATACACAGCAATTTATACACTAGCACAAAGCACACACATTGCTTCTAGATTGCTAATAGGCTAAAGCTGCTTGTCTATTCACTCTCCTGCACTCTATGATTGGTCATGGCGTGGTATCCATGCTCCTTGCCTACATTCTGTTTTGACATTCTATTTTCTTATTTTTCAGTCCAACTCCTTTATATCTTTCCCACGTACAGTTGCTTAATAGTCTAACTTTCTTATCTCTCTGCCAGTACACAGCTTCTTTGTCTCTCTTGGCCTTGCATATGACCTTCACAACAGCTGCAGCTTGTTGCCTGCTTGGCCTGCTATTACAATAAAGTTACTTGGTCTGGATTGCTCATAATATGCCCATTTTTTTCCAGCCACTCCACAAATCCCCCTTTTTGTTTTTGAGAAATCCAGACCCCTTTTATCATTCTATTCATAATTATCATAAAGCAATTCCACACACAGCCCAATATCATTGAAAAGATTACAATGGCAACTAATACCGTTATCCCATGAAGAAACAAATCTTTTTAGCCACCCAGTAATTCCCGAACTCTGTAGCAAATTCATTAACCCGTTCTCAATCTTTATGGCCTGTACATTTTTTCTCAACTCAGCAAGCTGCTTATGAATAGAGTTTGAGTGATCAGTCAAATTCATATGCTTTCCTTAGCGCTGTTGACTACAGGCTACTCTCTGCTGTTCATGCTGTTTCCTTATCTTCTAGAGGTGAGATCACATTCCTCCTTTGTTTCTGTCTCATCCTAGTTTCTTCTCATACTCCCTCAAAGTTATTTTACTCTTTGCTGCAGGATCTCAGCTGCACATTGTCAAAGCAAGGCCAAAGCTGCAAATTATCAATGTCAAAACAACTCACTGTCTCTGTTCCGTACAATTCTACAATTCCCCCTTTTTGTTTTTGAACAGCTAGTACCAGGTTTGCCATGTTCTGCAGGGCCCTTGCAAACATGACAGCAACCAAGGCAATAGCAAACAGACAATACTGCCAATTGAGTGAATGGATGCCAAAAAGGCTGACATTTTCTCAGATTTTGATAACATGTTGCTGCAATGGGGCGCCTAAAATCCATGCAGCACATACCATCAAAATCCTCACAGCCATGTTTGAGCCAATCAACAAAAAGCAAATAGTTGCTCTGTTTTATATGTAATAGTGGCAAATTTGACTCACATTCTTAACTGCCTACCAAACAAGGTGATTTAACTCTTTAATGCTTTCCCTGCTGTTACTCTGGATAAGAGAAGAACCGCTGCAATATGTTCCCATCAGTTCCGTAAATCAACTACATCATTACATGCTTCATCCAAAGTTATATTGCATTTAAGTGCATTATGCTTATCAACAGGTTCACGTGTTGATTTATGCGAGTGTCATGGTCCCATCATAGCTTCCTACTACATTAGCATCTACATAAAGACAACTATCGACATTCAAAGTGCAAATAATATCAACTTCTTTTGGCTTAACATTATACAGAGGTAATCAATTATCCCAAATATCAAGGCTTTCAGTAAGATTCTTCATTCCCCGCATACATTCACTTCTTTGCAACAATGTCTGCAAGTCAGTTTCAAGGAAGGGCACACCAGACAAGGACTGGTTCAGTAAGGAGACCACACATTAGTTGTTGGGTTGACTGGTGGCAGAAGTGCTCCCACGGTCTGGCATGCTAAGCTCAGGCCACACACAGTGAGCAGGTATCAATCGTGGACCTTCATCTGTAGAGACACAAGCATAACCTCTCCCCCAAGCTAACAATTCATGCGGTCCTGACCAATGCCTGGTACGAGGGTCTTTCATGTGTACTAAGATGCCTTCGTGCTTTTGCTGTTTGTCACCAATTGACACAAAATGTCGCACAATGGGAGGCACCACATGGTCAGCAGAGATTTTCAAAAAGTTCAAAACATAGCATGCTTTCTCTAATCGTGCCTCCTGGGTCATTCCCTTCATTTCCCTTTTTTTTTTTTTTTATATGCAACCAGAGACACTTTACTGTAACAGAGAAGCCCATATTTACATCTTTGCGCCTGGACACAAACCGCAGATGCATGCACCACCAGGAACAGGGCAGAAATCATTCATGCAGTTACATAGCTATATATCACTACAAGCATGCAGACACCTATTTATCACTAGATAACCATGTTCATCTTTCCTATTCTCCTTCACAATACCTAGCTGTTCTCTCATCTCTTGTTAGGTCAAATATTCTCTATCTTCCTCTCCTATATCTCTCTTCAGACATTCTCTATCCTCCTCTTTTTTGTTTGTTAATTGCGATGAGGCAAAAGTTGTGTGTAGCTGGGTGACCATGACCTGATTTATGTTACAATCAACTAAATGCTGAATACAGGAAAAAAGGCATGGGAGATATAAGGCAAACATCAAGAAGGTGGCTAAAGTAAGTATAATAAATCCTGTAATACTTTTGAGTCATGGACCAAAGTTTCCCAGCTGTGAGAAGAGACCAAAGGCATCCCACCCCTGGCTCTGCTGCAGATCTTTGTTTAAGGCTTTTAAGTTTTGTATGCTTTTGTGAATTAATTCAGAGTGGTCACTCAGATTCACATAACACATCCTATCAAAGTCTTCACACAGGACATCCCTGTGCTAATAATAACAATCAATAGCAACTCGGTTCTGTAGCAAGATATGACAGACAGAATCACCATCTTTTTAATAAGCCAGAAAAAAAAAGAAATACTATTTGAAGTATTACTTTCTTTAGCAAGCTAGCAGCCTAATTTACTAATCAAGTTAGGAGTGTGTACAATTCTTACAGAAGAGATTAGAGAAGCAAAAATGTGTTAACGCTGCATTCCAAAACTCAGCCTGAGAGTTATAGTCTGCTTTGAGTTCTGTGTTATAATCATTTGACACATGTTGGGGTCGCGATTGTGAAAGTTGCCCGTTTACAATTTTCATTTGCGTTATCATAGCTAGTTCTTTAAAAGCAACCCTTGAACTTCCTCATACTCGACTTATTTTTGCAAAATATTCTGAAGCTGATCAATAAAGTTAGTACGTGACTCTCTAGGACCCTGCAAGACTGTGGCAAGACTCCCGCATACGGACTGCCTTAATAGCCATCTCCTTCATTTGCAAATAGTTGTCCCTGGGATACCTTGCCTGAGTCACAGAATCGGCACAATTATTTTCTCCAGCCAACTGCTCATAGTTAACAGCAATTCCCCGATTAAGGTTTTCAATCAAGGCCACTACACATAGCTCACAAAAATCAGATAAACACATCATATACTGCATCAGAGTTAGTACCATACAAAGCAATGACTTCAAATCATGTGATGTGAGTGTATAAGGCTCTGCCATCACTTTAAGAAGGGACATAGCAAATGCATTATGAATCCTCCCTTCCCGCACTGCTTTGCTTAACTCTATACGGTTATTTCTTCTTCACTGTCCTGCCTCTGAAGCAATAATCTCTACATAGGCATTTATTGCTTATGTAAATTCTTCCCTGATGCTATCGAAAGTCACAAGCTTAGGGTATTTCACACTGAAGCCTTTATACAGTACCTGTTGTCTAAGAAGGTCTTTCACATCTCCCAGTATTTGGTTCATCAGCAGCATCTGACCCACCAGCTGCCTATTAAAATCACCTGCAGGGAAACAGCAATAAAAATGTACACAATGCACATAACTCACCTTTATTTGTCAGTATGATTTCTGAAATACAAGATGGAAACAACTTAAAGAGCTAAGGAAGGCAGTCATTACTGTTAACTGAGCCCTGTAGGAATGCTTAGAGCAAACACAGTGTCCAGGTTTCAGCAGGGATAGAGTTAATTTTCTTCCTAGTAGCTGGTACAGTACTGTGGTTTGGAATTTATATGAGAATAATGTTGATAACACACTGTTTTTAGTTGTTGCTCAGTAGTGTTTATACTAAGTCAAGGGCTTTTCAGTTTCTTAGGCCCTGCCATCGAGAAGGCTAGAGGGGCACAAGAAATTGTGAGGGGATACTGCCAGGTCAGCTGACCCAAACTAGCTAAAGGGGTATTCCATGCCATGGGATGTCATGCTCAGCATATAAAGTGGAGGGGGAGGGGGGCGGGGAGTTGGCCAGGGGTTGTTGGATAGCTGCTCTGGGACTGGCTGGGCATTGGTCAGCAAGTGGTGAGCAATTGTATTGTGTATCACTTGTTTTTTGTTTTTTTTCTGGAGTTTTATTTCTCTTTCTCTTTTTGTGATCTCTCTTTTCATTACTATTATTATTAGTAGTAGTATTATCACAGAATGGTCAGGGTTTGAGGTGACCTCCGGAGATCATCTAGTTCAACACCCCTGCTAAAACAGGTTTACCTAGAGCAGGTTACACAGTTGCGTCCAGGCAGGTTTTGAATGTCTCCACAGAAGGAGAGTCCACAACCTCTCTGGGCAGCCTGTTCCAGTGCTCTGTCACCCTCAAAGTATAAAAGTTCTTCCTCATATTCAGATGGAACTTCCTGTGTTGCAGTTTGTGCCCATTGCTCCTTGTCCTGTTGCTTGGCACTACTGAAAAGAGCCTGGCCCCAGTCTCTGGACACTTGCCCTTAAGATATTTGTAGATATCGATAAGATCACTTCTTGGTCCTCTCCAGGATAAACAGGCCCAGCTCTCTCAGTCTTTCCTCATAAGGGAGATGTTCCAGTTCCCTAATCATCTTCATAGCCCTCTGCTGGACCCTCTCCAGTAGTTCCCTGTCTCTCTTGAACTGGGGAGCCCAGAACTGGACACAGTACTCCAGATGCAGCCTCACCAGGGCAGAGTAGAGGTGGAGGATAACCTTCCTCAACCTGCTGGCCACATTCCTCCTAACGCACTCCAGTCTCCCATTGGCCTTCTTGGCCACAAGGGCACACTGCTGGCTCATGGGCAAATTGCTGTCCACCAGGACTCCCAGGGCCTTCTCTGCAAAGCTGCCTTCTAACATATCAACCCCTAGCTAGTCCTGGTGCATGGCGTTGTTCCTCCCTAGGTGAAGGGCCTTGCACTTGCCTTTGTTGAACTTCATGAAGTTCCTCTCCACCCAGCTCTTTAGCCTGTCCAGGTCTCGCTGAATGGCAGCGCAGCCTTCTGGTGAATCAGCCACTCCTCCCAGTTTAGTATCATCAGCAAACTTGCTGAGGGTACACTCAGTCCCTTCATCCAGGTCATGGATGAACAAACTTGACAAGACTGGACCCAGTACTGACTCCTGGAGAACACCACTAGCTACAGGCCTCCAGCTAGACTGCGCCATTGATCACAACCTCCTGAGCTCTGCCATTCAACCAGTTCTCAATCCACCTCACTGTCCACTCATCTAGTCCACATTTCCTGAGCTTACCTATGAGGATGTTGTGGGACACAGTGTCAAAAACCTTGCTGAGGTTAAGGTAGACAACATCCACTGCTCTCCCCTCATCTACCCAGCCAATCGTTCCATCATAGAAGGCTATTAGAGTGGTCAGACATGATTTACCCCTAGTGAATCCATGTAACTTTCATCATGTCACATTCATCACACTTGATCCTGTAAAGTCATGTATCAGTATATCATGAAAGCAGGTAGTTTCTGTTGGAGCAGGTTACACTCAAGAACATGAAACTAAAGGAAACTCAGAAATAACACTGAAATTGGAACCCACGTTTATAAATGTACTTTAAAATTATTAAAAAATGCAAGGAAGGTACCTTTTGGAGCTCTCTAAGAGTTATTTATAGCATTCACTGTCAGGGGAGCACCAGAAAATTTGGCGTAAGCCTGCAATAAAGATTGCGGGGGGGGGGGGGGGGGGAATCTAGTCAGTATTTGTAAGAAATGTGAAAAATTTCACTTTAAAAGAGCCATCCACAAGAGAAATCAGGGTACTCTGACTAGTTGTGTTGGATTTAAATTTGGGAAAAAAAATAATCCGTCACCATCAGTATATTGAACTGGTGTGGTTTTGAACTAAGAGAGGGCTCGCATTTTTAAGGATTTTGGCCAGAATTTCCTGCTGTGACTTGTGTTAGCATTGTTTAGAGCTTTCTGGCACGTTTTCAGGATATGCTACCCATTAAGGCCAGGGCCATGCAGCCCCCAGGAAGGCATGACACCCGGCTCCATGGGGAAGGGACTCAGTGGTCCATGGAGAAGTGGCTCCCTGCGGACTCCTGCCCTGGGCCCCTCACCCAACCTCAGGATGACAAGGGCAGGTGTGCCCCTCGGCAGTGGCACTCCCTTCCCCACTGGGAAAAGCCCCAGGAACAATCCTTCCGCCTTCCCGGGGCAGGTGGCGGCCACCAATATGATGGTCAGAGACTCCGAGTGTAAGGACAGCAGCCCCCAGTCGCATTCCTAGCAGCTTAGCTCCATGGGAGCCGCCATCTTGTCCGCCATCATCGCAGACCCAGGAAGTGTGGTGCTGATGCTCTCCCATGGCGGCACTCGAGCGCCCCCAGTCACGCTGCAGGGAGGGAGCGGGGTGATGCGCCACTGAGGGGTCCCTCCCATTACCCTAGTCTACTGCTGAAGCTGCTCGAAAGTCTGGGGGCGAGGCCGCTGGAGGCGTTGCTGAGGGGAAGGAGCATTGGTGGCTTCTTGTTGCCCTGTGTTGTGGTTTAACCCCGGCCAGCAACCAAGCACCACGCAGTCACTTGCTCACTCCCCCCTCATCCAGAGGGATGGGAAGGAGGATCGGAACGTAAAACTCAAGGGTTGAGGTAAGACCAATTTAATAGGTAAAGCAAAAGCCACGCATGCAAGCAAAGCAAAGCAAGGAATTCATTCACCACTTCCCATGGGAAGGTAGGTGTTCAGCCATCCCCAGGAAAGCAGGGGTCCATCACGCAAAACAGTTACTTGGGAAGAAAAATGCCATAATGCCAGATTTCCCCACCTTCCTTCTTCTTCCCCCAGTTTATATACTCAGCATGACACCATATGGTATGGAATACCTCTTTGGGTAGCTTGGGTCACCTGTCCTGGCTGTGTTCCCTCCCAATTTCCTGTGCCCCTCCAGCCCTCTGGCTGGCAGGGCCCAAGGAACTGAAAAGTCCTTGATTTAGTATAAACATTACCCAGCAACAACCAAAAACATCAGTGTCCTACCAACATTATTCTCACACCAAATCCAAAACACAGCACTGCACCAGTTACTAAGAAGAAAATTAGCTCTCCCAGCTGAAACCAGGACACCCTGAAACTGCCGCCCACTGTGAGGCACCGTCATTTTATTAGTGAAATACTTCTGCTCAAACTACTGTATTGTCGAACCCCAGCTCTCTGGCTTTGTTATTTCACACAAAGCCACGACTTTTCACAGGTGCAAAAAATTTTACTTTTGATGAAATGTAAAGAGAAATTGTCAGCAATTTGGCTTAAAAAATAAGGGATTCCAATCATATGGTACCAGTATTGACCAAGTTATAATGATAACCCATTCAGTGTATTTTTTTTTTATGTGGACCTTTAAAGGCATCCAGTTGTCTGCCATTTTGATGCCTAAATTCCCAAATTATCAAACTCTGATTTAGTATTTAACTATGTTACAAAGTTTAGGTCAAACTTGTTGGAAGAAGGGTTCGCCGGAGTCAAGAAGACACTCAATATGAGTTATGCATCTTGCTCAACTTTATTAGTTTCTAACACTACTTTTGTAGTGTTTTGGATTAGCATTTTTAAAAGCTAGCATGTGGAGCATTTGTACCTTAAGGTCCTCTGTCATATTATAGGTTTGGTCTAAGGCTTGCACTAGCCGGTTTACAAAACTATCAAAAGGCTCCGTTACTCCCTGTTTCACCGCCGTAAAGGAAGGGGCCTTACGGTCTGAGGGAACAAGCATCAGGGTGTGCCGTGCAGTCAGGGCAGAGGCACTATGCATTTCCATAGAAAACGTTAATTGTACCTTAGGGTCGGCATAAATGTCCCGACCTAGAAGCATGTTTTCCTTAACATCGCACAGGGGATGCCCCTGAGCCCTGGGCTGCAGCAAAGTCTTACGCACTTGTCATTCCCATTCCTTTTCAAAAAGTAAATACTGCACCAGAGTAAGAAGCAACCTAGCCAGCGAAGCACAGTCACCGGGTGTCATAATTCAGAGTCAAACAAATGATTCAACAAGTGTTTGACCGGTTCAGATTGTAATCCATATTGTGTAATGGCTTGTCGCAGCTGCTGCATAAATTTCCAATCTAAAGGTTTCCCCACAGCGGCCGCTGAACCAGCATATAAAACAATAGATCGCACCGGACAAGCAACAGCAGAAGCAACTTCCCACTCTCCCTCCAATATAGCGTCTCTTACAACCCCAGACCAACGACTTTGGGGAGCGGCAGGGTGGAGGATAACACCTTCCTGGGTCAGGATCTGAACATCACGACCGGCAGTAGGCAGATGGCGTTCAGTCAATTGCTGCTGCAAGCGGTTTAGGGGCCGGTCAGAGGGTTTGGTTCGGGGACGGGGGATCAGGGCAGGTGCAGGTGGGGTGGGTTCAGTTTCTTTAGCAGACTCCGCATTCTCATTCAGAGGCGCACTTGGACCCACCGTAGTACCCTCGTCCTCATCTAACAGGGGGGGCGGCTCTCGGTAGCTGTCAGGGCAGCGCGGAGTACCCGATGCGGCGGCACCCTCCGGAGATGGTGTCGGGTGTAACAGCTTGGTCGCAGAGTTTTAAATGGACACAATTATGCCTTTTGCAGACAGAGCGCCAAGACCAAACAATCGGGAAGACTGCGACTTGGCTTCCTGACCGAGGAGGTCTGAGGCAGCCATAGCCATTTATTTTTCCTCAACCAGGGATCGTAAATGGTTTATGACCTCCCGGCAGGCAATCCCCAAGTCCTTGGCCGATTTGCTGCCGCTAAGGATCGTATCGCAAAGGGAATCCCCGACCTCTTGCCACTCAGTCACACTAAACAGCAATTGCAGGTCTTTTAAGTGTCCGTTTTCAGCCACCCACCTACAGAGCTCATGGAGCTTCTTAGTGCTCACGCTAGCTCTCGCCTAGCAAGAATATAAGTTAATAGCGTGAGTGCCGCTTCACTTTCCATCATCGAGGAAAAAACGGTCTTACCGGTGCAGGTCTGCGCACGACGTCAATGCCAGATTCAGACGCCTTTACTCCTTACGGACGTCTTCCTGCTCGAACTCTTCACAGCGACTCTCAGTTACCACCTTTCCCGTGGTTCGGGCGCCAATTGTTGGAAGAAGGGTTCGCCGGAGTCAAGAAGACGCTCAATATGAGTTATGCATCTTGCTCAACTTTATTAGTTTCTAACACTACTTATACAGAACTGATACACATGCATATTCATAAAGCAGAAATATAATTGGTTAGTAGTCTCTAAACGCACGCGGTTCTCACACCCCTAATTATCATGACTAAAATAAGCATTCTATCCATGTAGCTAATTGTGTTGCTGTGCTTCAGCCTTGTAGTTTGTTACTCCCTATATTCCCATACCGCTCCCTATCTTTCTTGGCCCTGCACCTGCTTTCCCAGCAGCTGTATCTTGTTACAGCCACGGCCTGTTGGCACAACATAATTCTTGGTCTCAGGATTCAAGAATAGCTCAAGGCTACCTTTCTTGTTAACTTCAGCACAGCAACTTCAGTACAATTCTGATTACAGGCCTATTCTAATACCAGGCCTGGATTGTGCAGATCTTCAGAGATTCTAAAGCCATGCTTCTGCAGCCATTCTTCTGCACAAACTGACCCACCCTCTCAAGTCATCAAAACTGATGAATGAAAGGACTTCTAATCAAGGGTGTCAACCTTGGGAAACAAAGAACAGATGGAGAAAAGAGCATGGTTATTTAAATTATGCAGAAAGAAGCCTCCAAGTGAGAAAGTCCTGGCTGCAAGAGGAGACAAGCAGATAAGGTGTTGCAATCCACAGAATATTAGTTGAAAGTAAGACAAAGATAATTGTGGTAATGGGAGATTGTTACCTGCAACTCTAATAGCCCTCCCTAAAGAGGGCAAAACCCCGCTTGGGGAGCATATGTAGTTGGTAAAAAATTTCAGTAGTACTACCTGAGGATGCGCACTAATTTGCATTAGAAGCAGGAAACTTGTAACCAATTCTGTGCATGAATGAAAATGAATATGTAATGTACTATGAATATGCAAGTACTCTATTGTATATACTGTGTATCCTCGAGTAACTTGGTGTGCTTGTTAGGAGGAAAAATCCCCCATGCACCCAGCGCTGCAATAAACCAATGTCGGCTTTCTAAACTATCATTTGGTTTGGAGAGTTTTCTTGGTTACGATTTTCAGTAACAGTTTCATTTCAGCATTCATGCAGATATGCCACAGCACTTCTAAATACTAAGTCAAATCAAATGTTTCCATGCTTCCCACACAAGGAAAAATATCAGTCTACCTAAAAAAACCCAAAACAAACCCCAACAACAAACAAACTGCACTGACTGCCCTTATTTGAGTCCTCTGCACATAAAGAGATGAGGAGACCAAGGGCAAAGCTTCTTCCTTCTTCCCTGCTGTGCCCTACCGCCCCCCCCCCCCCCCCCTTAATCTGTGGTTTCAGATCTGCATGGAATTTGTGGCGGAAAGTGTCATCATAAAAATCTACCATGCAGATCTAAGATCATTCTGTTCCAGTTAATGAGGAACATGGGAGAGGAAACACATATCCATTTTTTTCTCAGAGAAACACACAATTGGCAATTTTATCAGTACTGAAAAATGTTGTTGGTTTGGGTTTTTTTTAATGGCTAAATTACATTTCTCCCTTTAAAGAGGTATTTAAGGTACAGATTCTTAAGGACACTTTTCTTCTCTTTTTCTCCTTACAGGGACCAGCTAACTCCTAGTCAGTCTGTCCCCCCTCACTGCAGGATCACCTTGCTGAGATGTGCAAGCTCTGGAGGCAAGGGTGGCTCTTCACAGCTATGATTCCAAACTTCTGTATCTATAAGGAGCATGAGCCACCTTATGGCTTTTCTTAAGGCAGACTGCAAGAAGGCTTAGGAAGTAAACAGTAAACTTTCTTTACATTGCCTTAGGGCCCAATTCATCTCTGCACTGTTGAGGAGTCCAGACCAAAGACAGAAAAAAAAGGCAAACTGCATCTTCCCTCCTGCATCCAAAAGCTACTCAGGAACTTTTTCCTGTTGATTGCTTGAGTGGAATTCCTATTAGTGTAAATGAAAAGTAAATAGGTGCATTGAGAATGGATATATGTCTTGACTTGAAAAAGTGGGGCTTCAATTTGTGTTTCTGAAAAAGCAGAACTTCCTCAGAAACCCATGTTTGAAACCTTATGTTCTACACACTTTTTATGAAAATGTGGCAGGATCAAACCCATAAGTGTTGACAAATATGGAAGAATATGGTTTAGAACTGTACTTCACTGAGATTTCACTTGCATATATCTTAATTTCCCATGAATCCTGATTTTTTATATATTGTGAACATTGTGAGCAGCATTCTCTGTTTGACAAATTTTTCTTCCACGTGCATGCTTGGCGAATAAGCAATTTAGGGAAGTTCTGTCAGTATAACCATGAATTAAGTTGCTCAGGTTGTGCATCAGTTACTTTAAAAGCCTGGCCCTTTGCCCCTTATGAAAACTTCAGCTTAGTTCTTTTATTTCCATCACATTTTTATGTGTAATGAAGTCTGCTTTCACATGCCCACTAACTTGTTCCAGCAGGGCCATGCTCACAAATAATAATTCAGTGACATACTCTCTTTATAGACTCATCTTGCATAGATTTTTCAGAATTGATGATGCTTTCCTTCTGAAAAATTAGGTCTCCTAAAGATAAACTCAAATAAATTACATAGTAAACAGTTGCAAATAATTGATAGTGTTTCCTTAAGTGAAAGCAAAACTTTACCATCCTTTTATCTCTCTTTTTTGTCTGCTATAGTCACTGAATACATTAATATGGAAATGTGATGATTTTTCAGACCTTCATGATGTTTTTGTGTAAAGGCATTTAAACCTATGTTTTCCAAGAATGCTCTTTCGTGATGAAGGGCTTCTCCTTCTTCATAGATAGTAGAGCAACATCAGTGCTTTTCTAGGTCCGTGTATTAGCCTCTGCAGTGTTTGTGCTGTCTCCATCCTTTAGATTGGGGACAAGTTCTGGACTGAGACTCCTTTCTAGGAACTTGTGGTACCATAAGTTCTTCCTTCTTCCTTTTTTTGTTCCATATCCTTGCCTCCTGCTTTGCCCTCCTTCAGCCTCCCTCTTTCTCCCTGCTCCATAGCACTCTGAACCTGCTGCTGTTTTTCTCACTCCACTGTGCTGCGCTCTGCCAGCCCGCTGACACCACCATGTCATCCTCTCACTTCCACTGCAGGGGCAAGGATGGTGGGAGTGAAGCCAAGGCATTTCTTGTGTGGAGACTTATATGGAAGAGCAGCGGGGTGAGAAGGTGGAAGAACACTATGCTGGACCACACTGGATATGGGGGAACATCCTCCAGCCTGGCCATGGGCAGAGGAAGAAATGTGCAACTAAAGGAGTGGGTCAACGCTTACACAAATAAGCTAAGAAGTATGATGTGTTATAGGGTATATTATATGCAGGGAGGGAAACAAAAGAGTAGGTGAATAAAGGCCAGCTGAAAGTATTTGAAAATCCCACTGCACCTGCCTTGGAGAGGAGCCCATACCCATGCTCTGTGCGGTGGTGGAGCCACTCTGGCAGACCCTTTGCAGCACACTCCGTAGCCCCAGCCCTGCAGCGTGCTGTGTCTTGCCTTGCACACAATGAGCCCCCCAAGGACTGTTCTCTGTGGTACTTGTTAGATGTATACGCCAAGCCTGATGTGACAACATTAATCAATACTACTTTGCTCAATTAGCATAAAATTTCCCACCTATTGTTGCCCTTCTTTTTATGATGTAAATACTATCAGACAGTTCCGGTTATTCCAACTGTGTTCTGCGTAGCAAGCTGTGAGGGAAGCAGCCACGGCTTCCTGGGTTTCTTCTGATATGACAGAGGTTCATCTGAAGGATTTGGGGCACAAAGAGAAACATAGGACAAAGAGGGAAGTATAGCAGGTTGGGAAGCCCACCACATGCTATCAGCTCCCGAGAGAGAGAAGCACCTTGCATCTCTTCTGCTACAGGGTCCCATGGGAGACCCCTTCCTTTGCAAGCAGAAATTGCAGAGGGGGGTGGCCTGCCTGATGGGTGGTTTCACATGGGCATGGAGGAAGCCAGTTGCATGGCTGCTCAGCCCCGGAGGGGCTGGCTTGCTTGCCCCTTGCTCCCATGCTTTCTTACCATCAGCAATGCAGACACTAGGATTTTCTGGAGTAGAGGAGAAACAATGGAATAATGACATCCTGGGGGGCATGCACAATACTGAAAATCAATGTAGTTGAAAGGAGAAGGTTTTTTTAAAAATTGAGTGTGGGAAAATCACTTGGAGGGGAAATTAGAGGAAACCGGGGTCCAACAGAATTGTAGTATTATAAAAACCTTTTAAGGTTAAAATACAGTTGCCACTTTCAAGACAGTTAGCATGCATGGTGAATAGTGAATGCTGTATCACTTATCTAAAGGATGACGCACCTATGTTTAGTTAAAAGTCAGGAAATGTCCAAGGACCCTTATTGCCACATGACGGATGTACAGACTGCTAAGTCCTTGGGTTGGTTATCTTTAGAAAGGACATTTGGTCTTAGATTCCTGTTGTACATGCAACGTGGCGAAGATGAAGACTTTAAACATGGCCGCTAAGGAATAGAGTCTGTGCAGAGACAACTCCTCAAGGACATTGCGCAGGCACGAGATATGTAAATGAATTCACAGAATTGTAATAAATATGTAAACAATTTCTTGGAAAACTAATGAATAGGTGTGAGTAGCTTGTATAAAGGGGGGACTGAAAAGTCCCCTCAGTGTGCGTGACTTTGGTGGAGTGATCCCCCATGCACCCAGCGCTGCCAAATAAAGATAACCTCCGCTCACTCGAATATTGGTAACTGATTCTTTAAATCAATGGAATCTACTCCATCATGGTTCCCAAGCAACACAACCTGCTATCCTAGAGGAGCAGTGGAGGGTGGAGTGGAGACACCACAGGTTCTGCTGTACTCTCTGCAGGACTGGGAACTTGATGGTACCATACATCTGATAAGCTGCATAGTGGCTGTCAAATGGGAGATACAAGAGATGTCTGTTGCTGAGCCAACAACTGTGGCAAAATCATTTTCCTTAGATGAACCTTGCTCATTATAATCTCGCAATAATAATAATACCAATGGACACCTCCATCCCAAAGTTACGCACCTCCAAGGCATGATCACCCCTCACTGAGCATGTGCTTTATATTTTTTATCAGCTATGTCTTTAAATTAAAAGCAAGAGAATTTTACACTAATCAATAATAAAAGAATGTATGACTAGAGTCACTGAAGCTCCACCTGAGAGTAAAGAAAAGTATAAAAAGAGAATGAATGAGGGAGAAGTTAGGGAAGACTCCATTGTAACTTCTGGGATCAGTCAATGGGCTGAACCTGTCTTCTCCCTCATAAGGATGCCTATTGGGTAAGAACTTTCTTATGCACGCTGAATAACTAACTCATGCTAGCTGTTATTAGTGATTATAGTTTTGGTTGTATATAGTTTGGTTGTATATCACTTCAGGCTTGTTTTTGCAGACAGTCCCTATCACTAGCAGTCACAAACCTTAATTAGTCACAATTTTATATTAATAAAGAGTTTTATTTCGTAAACTGTTAGTGATAGTCCTTCATTGGCGCTAGCAGTCACCAGCAGCAGGTAACACATCCAAATAAATTGGAAAGACCAGTTGAGCAGTCCCCCTTATGCTGTTGGCATGTTTACCTGAACAAGTCAGTCAAATCGCCCTCTGACCCAGTGAGACTGTTCAGTGAAGGGTCCCTATAATGGGATGCTGACAGACTGGTCAGGCACAAGGGTCTCAGCTTTCCTGGGGCACTGATAGACAGATCAAACACTAGGGGTCGATAAAATCCCTTCCCCCCCCCCCCCCTTCCCCCCCATGACGTTAAATTGGCATAGTTAGCAGGATTGCCATGGATAAACTGCTGCAAAAACATAAATGTGCCCATTCCCAGGCTGGGAAGGAGTGGGTTTAGCGGTTTTGGGAAGATGAAGAGAAAGTGGTAGAACGTATTAAAAAGTGTCAAGCTGAGCAGAAGTTTAAAGGGGAAAAAGGTAAAGGTGTTATTTGTGCAGTGTTAGGAGCCTGTTTAGCTTGTGCACCAAAAGAAGCTAGAGATGACCCTTCTTCCAAACAGATTTCTGATGTAGAACATGCTGCTTTGAAATCAGAGAATGAGGTGTCAAAGACATCATTAGCCTTTGAGAAGGAGGCAGGAGAGAAACTTGTGACTGAGAATAATAATTTTAAAACTGAAAATAATCATCTTAAAACTGAAAATAACTACCTTAAAACTGAGCTGGACCACCTTAAAAATGAGGTGGACCACCTTAAAACCCTGTCACCGAAATCGGGAATCAAACCTCTTAACACCAATGTAGTATTAAGAAGCAGGCACTCCTTTATTGCAGTGCTGGGTGCTTGGTGGAATCTCCACAAATCAAGCACACCTGTGTAGGTTTTACTGTTACATTTATACACAAAATTACAAGGTCATACATTCCCAGTTACAATGATTGGTTATTGATTTGCATATAATTATAATATTTGCTGTGTCACCCTTTTCTGTTATGATGCTTGTGCAGGGGAAGGGTCTTCACCTGGGCAAGGGTCATCTTGACATGGGACTTCAAGTAACAGTCTCGGATAACAAGCAGCACAGCAATTCATACGTCATTGGTTAATAAGTGCTAACATAATTCTATCATGGAGGTTAACTCTTTAAAATCAAAACGCTCTTATAACTAACTGTTACATAAACACAAAATATAGAAAGATTCAGTAAAATCTTAAGATAATCTGCAACATTTCCCCCCTTTGAAAGTTCTGAAAATCATTTCAAGACTTTCATCCCTATTTTTAAAATTTATCTATCAGTTTATTTTCACTTATTATGTGCTAGTGGGAGCCTTAAAATCACTTATTTTTCATCTTATTGTCTCGTCACTGCCTGGATTAGCAACCAATTAAAGGCAGCCTTGCTGTTTATTTGTTTCCTTAGACAATAGTAAATCAGAAAAATTGTCAGAAAGATTATCAACAAAACTAATGCAGTGTTAATCAATGATTTAACCCATGAGCTCAAATTGTGACACATTTTGTAAATTGGCAAACTCTTTGATTAACCTTAACATTAAGTTTTCTTCCTGAGTTTTCCTTGGGAGATATATTAATTGTTCTGTTTCTTTTTGTCTTTTACTTCTAATTTTTTTCTACCTAAAGATCGGCATCTCCATATCCTTTTGACACTTCATTTTTTTTGTCTCAAACCAGGCTCCTACTAACAATAATTCCAGAATCAGTATTAATTCCACAAGCATTACAAATTGATATCCAAAATTAGACATATTTCAGGGTCAATTTTGAAGTTTCAGCATCCCTTTTAACAATCTTCTACGCTGGCAGAACTTTCTTCACTCTAGTATAATGTATCCATGCATCCGATTCAGCAATTTTGATGGCGGTGAATGTAGTTAGCAACACCTGGAAAGGTCCTTTCCAACATTCTTAGAGAGGTTCAGAAGTCCAGGTCTTTACATAAATGTAATCTCCCGGTTGGAAATCATGTACTGGGCTTTCTAAATACAGTGGTCTGTTCCACACAATCACACTCTGAAGTATAGTTAGAGTTTTTCCTAGAGAAAGCAGATAGTTATATACATCTTGATTCCCTTTTAAATGCATGTTTATATTTGGTTCAGGAGATTCATAAGGTTTTCCATATAATATCTCATAAGGACTAACTGATGTCTACACTTTTGGTTGAACCCAAATCTGTAAAAGGGCCAATGGAAGAGCTTGAGGCCATTTTAAGTTGTTTTCTTGACATATTTTACTAATTTGCCTCTTCAATGCTTGATTCATTCTTTTTATCTTCTCACTAGATTGCGGCCTTCAAAGCTGTATGTAAATCCCAAGTAATTTCCAATGTGATAAACACAGTTATGATTCATGTCAAAATAGAATATAGTGTGATAAGTGTAATTGTTGTACCCTGTGTAAATCAAAAATAGTTTGTGACCATTATAACCTGTATCACAATTGTAATGAATAGGCGCATGTGCTTCTCCTTTAAGACAATGTAAAAACTCCCCCTTCCCCTGAGGCAATCGCTACTTAGAAAAGCCTGCCAAAGGAGACAAAGAAAGCAAGCCAGGGAAAGCCCACCAAAGGAGACAAAGACCCTGAGACTCACAAAAGCACGCCAAAGGAGACCTGGATAGGAGAAGAAGGTGTACCCTAACGACCCAATGGAAAAAGAGCAGGACGAACATCCGTCGAGAAGAGATTGGTCAAGATGCTGGTATAAAAGACGCAGCTTTTAGGACTCAGGTGTGCGTGTGGTGGAGCTAATTGAGTTCTCCGCGAACCCAGCGCTGTTTTTGCTTATTGTTTCTCAATCTAAATTGATTGAACTCAAAATAAAATTGTTTTAATTGTTATCGTTTATAACACCAACACCTTACTAATATTCTGTACTATTTCTGCAATAAAATGTGGGCCTCTATCTGATGAAATTCCAATAGGTACTCCAAATTTCGGAATGATTTGTTGTAACAAGCATTTAATAACTTCTTTTGCTTGGTTGGTCTGACAGGGAAAGGCTTCTGGCCATCCTGAAAAAGTATCAACCCCTACCAGAATGTATCGATACCCATTTTGTCTGAAAAATCTATTTGCCAATAATCCTCCTGTTCTATTCCTGATCTCAGTGTTGCCATCTGTGCTTTTTTTCTTCATTAATGAATTATTTTTTTAAAACAAATTTCAAATTTTGCAATTGTTTTCTTTGTCATTTCTAACATCTTTACTGATACAATTTACCTTTTCAGGAAGGTGATTAATGCTTCCGCTACCTAATGACATTCCCTATGTTATCTCTGTATTATTTCTCTCATTAAAAGTGGTGGGATCACTACTTGCCCTGTTGTCCTCACCAACCATCCTGTTAAATTCTTTTTGCATTTAGTAATTTTCCTAGTTTTTCATCTTCCTCTGAATACTTAGGTTTTTCTCTGGGTAGAGTAATAGTTTTAGTAGGAATTAATGCCATTTGAAAGGCATCTTTCTTTGTTACCCTTTTAACTATTCTATCTGCTAGTTTGTTTCCTAATATTTCTTTTGTATTTCCTGTCTGATGTGCTTTACAGTGCATGATTGCCACATTAGTTGGCTTCTGAACCGCTTGTATTAATTTCAAAATTTCTTCCTTATATTTAATACTTGTTCCCTGGGAAGATAGTAATCCTCTTTCTTTCCACAGAATTCCATGGACATGTACTACACCAAAGGCGTATTTTGAATCAGTCCAAATATTTACTTTGTTTTCTTTGCTCAAATCTAATGCCCTTCTTAAGGCTATCAATTCTGCCTTTTGAGATGAAGTTGTGCAAGTTAAAGAATTTGCTTCTATGACAGAGTTTTCAGTTGTCACCACATATCCTGCATATCGAATTCCATTCTCCACAAAGCTGCTGCCATCAGTATACAACTCCCAGTCAGGATCCTCCAATGGTGTATCCTTTAGGTCCTCCCGACTGGAGTACACATGTTCGATGGTCACTAGACAGTCATGTTCCAGTTGTTCTTCTTCCTGTATAGAACTCAAAAAGACTGCAGGATTGGTCAGGTTAGTTGTTTTCAGAATCACATCATCTGTTAGGGGATAGCCAGTGAATAATGGGCCATATATGATTTATTTAAATAACGGTGTGCTCATGTTTATCTGAGGAGACCCTTATTGTTGACTTGAGGATGTACTAAATCCTTGAATGGGTGACATAGGGAGTGTGCTAATTGTCCAGGCACAAGATATGTTAATATTGTTAACTTGAAAATATACTAGGTCCTCAAAAGGGAATGTGCTAATTGTCCAGGTGGGAGATATGTTAATGAGTTCCTGGAAAGCTAATGAATAGACATGAGTGACTTGTATAAAGAGGGGGCTGAAAAGTCCCCTCAGTGTGCATGACTTTGGTGGAGCGATCCCCCATGCACCCAGTGCTGCCGAATAAAGATAACCTCCGCTCACTCGAATATTGGTGACTGATTCTTTAAATCACCAGTAACCCCCCTTTTGTTCTAAAACAGTGATTACCATATGTGGTACATATACCGTTATCATCCTTCCCAGGGTTAATTTCCAAACTTCTTGTATCAATATTACTGTAGCAGCAACCACTTGAAGGCAACTAGGCCACCCTTTACTCACAACGTCCAGCTGTTTGGAAAAATATCCAACCGGTCTTTTCCAACTTCCTATCTTTTGGGTTAGCACCCCAAGTGCAAGATGTTGTCTTTTGTGAACAAACAACTGAAAGTCTTTGGTTAGGTCTGGCAGTCCCAATGCTGGTGCTGTCATCAAAGCCTGTTTTAAGTCCCGAAAGGCCCCACGCAAATGGTACAATCTTTTGGGCTTCATATAATGGCTTTGATAACAAATCATAATTCATTATCGAAAGTCAACACCACCTCATCATTCCTAGAAAGGCTCTCAATTCATGTACATTTTTAGGTTCAGGGATACCACATATTACCTCTTTTCGGTCTGTTCCCAATTGACGTTGTCCCTTAGAAATCTCAAAGCCCAAATATATGACAGTTTGGCTCGCTATCTGAGCCTTATCTCTAGATACTTTATATCCGCTTAGTCCGAGAAAATTTAAAAGGTCTATTGTTACTTTCACACAAGTGGATCTTGTTTCTGTAGCAATCAGGATGTCATCCACATATTGTAGAAGTAGATGTCCAGGCTCCAGTTCTGACTCATTTTGTTTCCACTGTTCAAGTTCCTTTGCTAACTGGTTACCAAAGATTGTCGGACTGTTTTTGAATCCTTGGGGTAACCTTATCCATGTCATCTGCATCTTCTGTCATGTCTGTGGATTCTCCCATTCAAAAGCAAACAGTTTTCGACTTTCCTTCTCCAAGGGTATGCAAAAGAAAGCATCTTTTAAATCAAGCACTGTAAACCACTGATAGTTCTCTCTTAATGCAGTTAAGAGTGTGTATGGGTTTGCAACAACAGGATATATATCTTTAAACAATTGGTTTATAGCTCTCAAATCCTGAAGGTTTCTTTACTGAGATTGGAGTATTATATTCTGATTCACATTCTTCAAGAATCCCATATTTTAGAAACTTATCAATTAGCTTCTTAATTCCTTGCCTCACTTCTGGCTTAATTGTGTATTGTTTAATTCTTACTGGTTATGCCTGTTCCTTTAATTCTATCATTACAGGCTGTGCTGCCTTAGACTTACCAGGTATGTCTGTGTTCCAGACTATTGGTATGACAGCTTCATCTACTTCTTGTGGTATCTGAATTTCTTTCACTTTTTCTTCTATCATCAGTATTTCTCCTGGTTTTGATTCTGAGATTTTTAAGAAAACTTCTCCTTCCTCAAAAACTATCTGTGCATTTAACTTAGATAGTAAATCCCACCCTAACAAAGGTATCGGATAATCTGGTATGTATAAAAATTCATGTGTAATTATTTTACTTCCAAATTTTAAATCCAAGGGTTGTAGGAATGGCCTGTTTTCCTCTTTCCCTGTTGCTTTAATTATTTTTGCAGTTTTATTTCCCAGTTTCCCTTTACAAACATTTAAGACAGAATATGTTGCCTCAGTATCAACCAGAAATTTAACTCTTTCATCTCCCAGCTTAAAATCCTCTTTATATCTGGTGCTGATTGTCCCATAAATATTAAAGCCAGTTGTTGTTCTGCTTCTGAATGTAATTTCAAATCAGTAAATTTTCTGGCTGTTTCTTTCAATTTCTCTAAAACACTGAGTGTGATCATCCTCCCACGGTACTGTACATCTAATACATCTCTTTCCAATGTCACAAGCAGAACAACAGCTTTTACTTTTACTGTTCTCTGAGGCTAATGTCATTATTAGATCATCCCAACTGATCAATTTACATTCTTTTGCCAATACATTTGTTGCCTCAGATAAAAGAACATCCGCCTGAGGATCATGCTGATATAGACTAAAACCAGCCCAGTGGGCATGTATTAGCTTGACATGTTTAGAGTGGACAATAAGGAAGGGCTCATCCTTAGCTAGCAGATAACAGAAACTAAATAACAAAGACTGCTAATGTATGCAAAGATAAGGAAGAACTTCAGGTAACTGCCCAAGAAGATGAAAAGTACATCTTGAAGAGGCTCCAGAGGGAGGGGATTCTGAATGTTCGGAAACCTTATGTATATGCATGACTTTGTATAATAAATATCGGACTGCTTGTTGAAACGTTGTGCAAGTTAGGAGGAGCGATCCCCCTTGCACCTGGCGCCACAATAAGCATATCTGCTTTATAACTTTCCTCGAGTTGTAGAGTTCGATTCTGTACAAGAAGTACAAGTACTTTTGTACAAGAAGTAGTTGACTACGGATGTCTCGTGGGCTGGACCGTAAAGTCATCTACAGAAAAGCTGCCAGACCATACACGGCGAGTCTGCCAACTCAACACTCCACAGTCTAAATTTGATGAAGGGTTTAAAGAAAGACCCAAATATGATAAGGAGCAGAGTGACCTATGGCATCAGGCTTGGGAACTGGGAGTCCTCTGTAAATTAGTCCAATCTTTATTGCAGTAAAGGGAAATAGTGGAAATAAGGGAAAACAGAAAATTGATGTAGTCTTCTCACAATCTCAGAAAAAAATTCTGCCTCAAAACATGTGCTTATCTTCGGCATCAAGACAGGACTTAAATGATCTGACAGAATCCCCAGCAAAAAACTTGTATCCCTGGGTAGCATTGTAAGCTACCCAACCCAGTGGATACAACCAATATATTGTCTCTCTGAGAAATACCTCAGACCTCTTCTTAGTATTCCAATTGGACCTAGGAAAATTTGTGTGGACTTTTTGATGGACACAGGAGTCCAAATGTCAGTAATCACTACTGAAACAGTCAGGGCATTGAATGTGCGACCTGGCTGCCGCAAAGTAAAACATATGGGAATAGAGGGAATAGTTAAGGAAAACCCCGTGGCTAAAATTAATTTATGGCTACCTGGAGAAAAAAGAATGACCCGCGCTGAAGTATTGGTTGGGGCAGCTGATACTATCATTTTGGGATATGATTTGTTGTATGGTTGGTGTTGGGAAATGCTTGATGGGACTGTGTGGAGTTTTGCTGCTCCAGGGATGGGAGATGATGATGGGGACCCCCACATAATTTCTGAGAGAATGTGGGAGAAAAATGGAACAGTGAAATGAATTTTTCTATTGCAACCATCCATACCTCTTCCTCATTCTTGAGTTACCAATGTAAAACAATACCCCTTGCCAGCAGCAGCAAACTCGGGTATCGATGGGGTGGTAGCAGACTTGGAAAAGAGAAGTATCATCACTGTTCCTGCAGCTGTTTCTGTGCCATGTCACACCACACCACCTGCCCATGAGGTAAGTCCCCCCATTTGCCACTGCCCCTGCTTCCCTTGTTATAATGAACTTTTCTTTCCTCCTTCTTTCATTCAAGATGGCTTTGGGTTTGCAGTGCCCTGCCCCTTCTGCTGGGAGCTGTGCTCAGGGGCCCTGTGCTGGAAGGGCAAGGGGGGCTGGGGGGGTACCCATTTGCGAACCCACGCATGGAGCTGAGGAGCCATCAGCTCTGCAGGTGGCCTGGGACAAGCTGCCCCATGCCTGCAAGGCTGCCCCTGCCCCTGTGTTGCCCCTCCAGGCTCACGGTGGGAACCAGAGGAGGTCATGGTATAGCTGCACTATCAGCCACCCCCTCTAAAATCAGCAGAAAGTGGCCTGATTTTTATAGAGGTGCTAGTAGATGTGGTGAACGTCTGAAGAGCACTTTGCAGTGGCAAGATGCAAGTTCTCATAAATTAGATGTAACTTACTAAGCTATGAAAACTCATTGGGAAAACTATATTTCATAAAGTACAAAGGAAAAAAAATAACTTCTAAATCCAATATTACTTTGTATGGCAATATTATGCACATAGTAAGCCAGGACCTGCTTTATTTTAGAGTCTACATAAAGTGAGTGGTATCACTCTCCATTAGTGGCTTGTGACTGGAGCCAACTCAGCTATTGAGTACAGGCAACAGTTAATGCAACTTGGTGCCATTCCAGGAGCCTTAAAGCTGCTTCTGGTTCTCTGTGCATTTTTAGCCCTCTCCATTGTCTTATGAAATTATGTTTGATGTTTTGATTTGTTGTTCCTTGGTTAGTGTATTTGGTTTGTGTGGCAAAGTTTTGGTATCAGGTGGGGGAGAGGCTTACAGGGGTGGCTTCTGTGAGAAGCTGCTAGAATGTTCAATGGAGCCAATGCCAGTCAGCTCCAAGATGAACCTATCACTGGCCAAAGCCAAGCCAATCAGCAACAGTGGTAGTGCCTCTGAGATAACATATTTAAGAAGGGGAGAAAACTACTGCACAACAGCAGCTAGAAGAGAAAACTGGGAATATGTCAGAGAAACAACTGCAGACACCAAGGTCGGTGAAGAAGGAGGGGGAGGAGGTGCTCCAGGTGCCAGAGCAGATTCCCCTGCAGCCTGTAGTGAAGACCATGGTGAGGCAGGCTGTCTCCCTGCAGCCCGTGGAGGTTAATGGTGGAGCAGATATTCACCTGCAGCCTGTGGAGGACCCTACGCCAGAGCAACACATGCTGGAGCAATTTGTGAAGAACTGCAGCCTGTGGGAAGGACCCATGTTGGAGAAGTTTGTGGAGGACTGTCTCCTTCGGGAAGGACCCTACACTGGAGCAGGGGAAGAGTGTGAGGAGGAAGGAGCGGCAGAGAAAATATGTAATGAACTGACTGCAACCTCCATTCCCTGTCCCCCTGTGCTGCTCCAGGGTGGGGTGGGGGGGAAGGAGGAGGAAGAGAAGTTGGAAGTGAAATTGAGCCTGGGAAGAAGGGAGGGATGGGGGGAGGTGTTTTAAGTTTTGGGTTTATTTCTCATTACCCTACTCTAATTTGATTGGTAATGAATTAACTTCCCCAAGCAGAGTCTGGTTTGCCTATGACTGTAATTGCTGAGTGATCTCCCTGTCCTTATCTCAACCCATTTGTCATATTTTTTCTTCCCCTGTCCAGCTGAGAAGGGGAAGTGATAGAGTGGCTTGGTGCGCACTTCATGTCTAGTCAGGGTCAACCCACCACAGTTAGTTAGGTAACTAAAAGAGATCCAGTTAGATTAATTTAGCTGTGTTTCCAAAAGCCTTTATTAATGTCCTTCTTGATTTAAGAACACTTCAGAAAATTGTCATATTGAGAAGTAGGATATTTGCCATATTTTAAAAAATAGAGGCAGAAAACCCACAGTTCAACAAAATGCAGATTTCCAGCTTGGCAGGGTCAGTGGCCGGTGAAAGACCTTACTCTCAACCTGTGAAATTTTTGCCTCGTTAGAGTCAGAAATTGTTGCAGTGTGGTTAGGGTTTCACTCCAGGTATCTAAGGCATCATTATCTTGAGAAGTGCTGAACAGCAGTGAAGTGTTTATATTTACAGTTATTATGGTTAACTGTGAATGGAGAAGAACATTGGAGGGTCTCAAAAAGTGTAACATGTCAGCAGAATTAAAGGAAAGAAAGGTTCTTTTATTTTGTGTTTTCTGCTCTCCTGTGCCACTAATTTCCATTCTTCCATGCCTCTTCCTCTTAGGACTTTTAGCTCTCATCTGCAGAGCTGTCCTTGATGTTTTTGGGTAGATCTCCAAAGAGTGGTTTGCCACTGTCTCTAACTGTAGCTGATCCCTTGTTAGCATTTTCATAGGAGGGTGAGCAGGTCCCTTCTAAAAATCATGGAGAGCAAGGGGGAGAGAATTCCTGCACCATTTCACAAGTGGGCTGGGTATGCATACATGCACTCATGCTTGGAGGCATGCCCCAGTTCTCACTCTCATTGCATGGATTGAAATCAGCTGCTTGCACCTTTCATCTTTGGCAGTCCTTTTTTTGTTGTTTTATCAGTTTGTTTTCAAGTCTGCCTTTCCAAGGAGAGGAACGAAAAGATGAGATGCTTCTAAAAATGAAATCTGAAATCCTTGTGGATCATTTTTTATGAAATGGTTATTACCTTTTTTTATTTTATTTTTATGAATGGTTATTACCTGCAAAATGCTGTTGTACAGAGTAATGAGTTGCATTTCAGTCTCTTGCTTGGGCAATTGCTTTGCTCTCTGTGGACTAAATGTGATAAAATAGACTTTCACCTCTGCTGTCTGGATCACTGGTTTTGGTGGGAGCAGTGGCTGACCTGGTCAAATTACTTCTTTTTCATTCAGTTAATATTTACAAGCATCCCAAGACAATCTCAGATATGTGTTTCTTAGTTGTTTGACAACAATATTACAAGTGCATGCAAATCAAGGGCCTGATTCATTTTGAATAGTGTTCTGAAAACTCTCAGTAGAATTGTAGGATCCTCAGACCCAATACAAGTGTAGACTTAAGTGATGCTATATTTTAATGCTTTTATAAGATGAAGGAGAAAATTTCTTCATTTTTCTTTTTTTGGAAATGACATTAGTGTCCAGATGGATGGATGCTCCAAAATGAGCAATGGAAGCAGTATGAATCCAGGCTCTAAGAGAAGGGAACAGGGAATCCCACACTGCTGTGGGTAAGTCCATGTGCCCATTGTGGAACACTGGAGTTGTTGGTGCTGATTACAGAAGTTACCGTGAGTCAGCAGGGAGTAGCAGTGTTTGACTTGAGTGACATGCTTATCTCACAAACCAGATGTGATGGATGCAGTCTAACACTCAAATTGACTGAGTGACACCCGGGGTGAGGCGGGGGCCTCACAGCCTGGTGTTGATTCAAGTAAAAGCCAGAAAGAACCCCATATATCTGTACTGAATCCCCTGCCCCATGCTGAACTGTTGGGCCCCACTGTCCTTCCAGAATTGACAATCCTTGCTCAGAGCCAATCAGTACACAATAATTGACTTAGTCCCACCTCGCCATGAGTATAAATCTGGCATTTAGAATCCTTTATTTTGAGGACAAGAACTCCAACTACCAGATGGGTCGATGGGCCTGGACCTCTCTCCTCCCCAAGCAGAGATGCCTCTTTGGTAAGACTTGCATCTCCGACTACATCAGATGTTACCCAGGAAAGTATTGTTAACAGAAAGAGCTGAATTCTTAACTCGAGCTCAATTTTTGCAGTAAGTGCATTTCTCAATGGCAATTCCAAATTTGCTATATCCGTTGCCTTAATAAATCATCTATCTTTTCGACTTTGTGAAATTGTTTCTGTGAAAGTCCTTGAGAAGGCTCTGACAGGCAAACTATAACTCTGATGAGTGGTTGTGTACATTTAATCCTTTAGACCTAAACCATTGACCAAGTCTGAGACTAGGACTGGGTCTAGCCACACCTAGACTCCTGTCTGAAAAGGAGTTTAGAAAACAAGGGGATCCTTTCTGAACCTTGTGACTCAACAGAAGGACAAAACCCCTGGCTACGTGTCAGACTCATACCCATAACGCAACACCCATATGATTGTCCTCTGAGCACTCTTGAGTCTCCTCCTGCTCATGGTGTATGGAAACACTGGATTGGTAGGATGACTCCATCTCCTTAATCAGTGGGCTCACTATGAGGTCGTGCTAGGTAGAAAACTCATCTACAAAGGTCCACCATATTCTGGCTAAATAAACTAAATTAAACTCTGTGGTACAACTGCAGGCTTGAATCGGGGTAAGGCACAGTATGCTGTCATGTGCCTTTGCTGTCTGGCTGGTGTTAGGGCTCTTCTCTGGTGGCAGCTATACAGTATTGTGCTAGTGTGGGAGGAAAAATATGGCCAAGCTATGATAGACCTGTTGGAGCAGCAGTGGTATACAATGGCTAAATATACTCATATATTTAAATAATGCTTGTGCATAGTCATTTACCAGACTTTATTGGAAAGATATAATATATACTACTTTAATAGCAGTAGGCTGAAAAAGGAGATTATCAAGAAACCTAGCATAATAGTTTACTGAGTTTGGACACATCATGGATTTAAGAACACTGAGGAAAAACTCATTTTGTTGCTTCAGTGCCGTAAGGGGGGGTAACTGACATACTTGTAAATATGTTTAGACTCTTTGCTGATACATTGTGCAAAAATTAAAAAGAAAAATTTGAAACCGCTTTCACTATGTCTTTGGGGTTATTTTTTTGTCAGACCTGTCTGTTATCTGTGCCAGAAGGGAAAGATGAGTCTTATTTCTATGATGTATCTATGATTGCTCTCCTGGCTTTTTAGCATTTTAATTGATGCTCTGCAAATGCCATCAAAATGGTTCTTGGAATAAGCACACTGGAAATCTGTCTGAAAATTTTAATGCTGGATTCTGAGTCTAATTGAAATGTGAACATAAGGATCTGAATTTATGAAAGCAGAAACAGGTTAAAAACCCTTCTGTTGAGGTATATCTCAAAAGCATTTGACACTTCTGCACGACATCCTTGTCCCTAAACTGAAAAGACTTGGATTTGACGGATAGACTACTCAGTGGATAAGGAATTGGCTGGATGGTTGCACTCAAAGAGTATCGGTTCCCAGGGCTTGCTCTGCAGCTGGCTTCCTGTTTGTGCATAGCTTGTTTTCTTTCTCGCCCTGCTTGTTCCAAGGACAATTTAAAGTTGCTCTGCAGCTTCAACTAACAGGCCTGGGTTGACCAACCCGGACAATGGTAACATGTTGGAAGAAGGGTTCGCCGGAGTCAAGAAGACGCTCAATATGAGTTATGCATCTTGCTCAACTTTATTAGTTTCTAACACTACTTATACAGAACCGATACACATGCATATTCGTAAAGCAGAAATATAATTGGTTAGTAGTCTCTAAACGCACGCGGTTCTCACACCCCTAATTATCATGACTAAAATAAGCATTCTATCCATGTAGCTAATTGTGTTGCTGTGCTTCAGCCTTGTAGTTTGTTACTCCCTATATTCCCATACCGCTCCCTATCTTTCTTGGCCCTGCACCTGCTTTCCCAGCAGCTGTATCTTGTTACAGCCACGGCCTGTTGGCACAACATAATTACTTGGTCTCAGGATTCAAGAATAGCTCAAGGCTACCTTTCTTGTTAACTTCAGCACAGCAACTTCAGTACAATTCGGATTACAGGCCTATTCTAATACCAGGCCTGGATTGTGCAGATCTTCAGAGATTCTAAGGCCATGCTTCTGCAGCCATTCTTCTACAGCATTCCTCACGTTGGTATTGGGACCAGCACTGTTTAATGTCTTTGTTGGTGACATGGACAGGGGGATTGAGTGTACCCTCAGCAAGTTGCTGACAACACCAAGTTGTGCAGTGCAGTTGACACGCTGGAGGAAAGGGATGCCATCCAGAGGGACCTTGACAGGCTTGAGAGGTGGGCCCATGCAAATCTCATGAAGCTCAACAAGGCCAAGTGCAAGGTCCTGCATGTGGATTGGGGCAATCCCAAGCACAAATATAGGCTGGGCAGAGAATGGACTGAGAGCAGCCCTGAGGAGAAGGACTTGGGGGTTTTGGTGGATGAGAAGCTCGACATGGCCCGGCAATGTGTGCTTGCAGCCCAGAAAGCCAACCGGATCCTGGGCTGCATCAAAAGAAGACTGACCAGCAGGTCGAGGGAGGTGATTCTGCCCCTCTACTCTACTCTCGTGAGACCCCACCTAGAGTACTGCATTCAGCTCTGGAGCCCCTAACTTAAAAAAGGACATGGACCTGTTGGAATGAGTCCAGAGGATGACCACGAAGATGATCAGAGGGCTGGAGCACCTCTCCTATGAAGACAGGCTGAGAGAGTTGGGGTTGTTCAGCCTGGACAAGAGAAGATTCTGGGGAGACCTTGTAGCAACCTTCCAGTACCTAAAGGGGGCCCTACAAGAAAGCTGGAGATGGACTTTTTACGAGGGCATGTAGTGATAGAACAAGGAGGAATGTCTTTAAACTGAAAGAGGGTAGATTTATATTAGATATTAGGAAGAACTTCTTTACTGTGAGGGTGGTGAGGCACTGGAACAGGTTGCCCAGAGAAGCTGTGGATGCCCCATCCCTGGAAGTGTTCAAGGCCAGGTTGGATGGGGCTTTGATCAACCTGTTCTAGTGGAAGGTGTCCCTGCCCATGGCAGGGGGGTTGGATTCTGTGAAGAGTGTAGAGGTGAAAGAGGGAGAGCACACACAAGGAAGTGTGAGTCTCTGCAAAGATATGTCTTACCAAAGCAACCTTTGAGTGATGGAGGTGGGAGTCCAGCTTCACCTCTGTTGTCTATTCACTGCAGTGAATGATCATTTATTAGTTACTGACAGCTGATTTAGCTGTTGGCACAATGGTAATTGTGCAAATGGTAATAATGGCCATGTTGGGAGCTGTCCTTTGCTATTTGAGGAATAGACTGTTGTCCTTACTGTGCTGCAAACAGCATCCCCTTGCCTGCCCTCTTACCTTTGATGTATCACTCTCTATTGACTTCCACATAGCAAATGTGGCCGATTTTCTTTTCCCTAGGCCTTTTAATTGCTTTTATTTAAAATCTTAAGTAAATCTTTCACCAACTTTTTTTCATTCCTGCAGTTAGTTATATTTAACTTGCACTCGAATGCCATAGCATTACAGTCAGATGCTGAAGGATAAGTCTTTAGGGTTACTTGTGGGGTCCAGTTATGGGGTGGCTTTGTGTTTTGAAAATTATCAAAAGCACCCCCCCAAAAAATGGAGAAAGCTTTTCTTCTCACTATTAAAAGTCAAGACCAATATTTGATTAAACTGGGTTGCATATGTTCATGTCAGGATTTCAGAAAGTTTTGCACTTAGTTTTGATCACAGTGAGAAGCATCTCTAGAAATTCCTCCAGTAGCATGTTCCACTGCTCAGCAGCAGCTGTGGGGAAGAGGATGGGCTGCAGCACCTCTGAGTCCAGCAACGGATGTTCTGTTGAAACTGCTACTGTTGGAAATTGCAAATTTTTGAAACCTATATATTCTACAAAAAAAATGTACTGTTTCAGACAGGAGATATTGCTCCAGATAGGAATTTGGAGAGGGAAGAAGGGAACTGATGGATATGGGACAGGCACAAATTCACCTGGAATAGCTGATTCTCTGTGATTACGTGGAAGAGAGATTTCAACTTAAGGAATGTGAGAACTCATACTGGGTGCTCCACAGCTCTACACATGGTCATTTTAGGGCCTTTTGTCAGTGTAGGCTTTGTTAAGAATATTTGCCCACTGTGTTTTCCCTTTTATCAAGATGATGTCAGTCCTCTGCACTGATTATTGCCAGTGCTTCTTTGCTAAGTTTATGAGAGGGCCAGATTCCTGGAAGGAGGCTTCTGGATGCTGGCTGAATCATTTGGTTGCAGGAGAGGTGGGTGTTCCTCAGAAATGAGAGGGGCTGATTTCCAGGGTTCAGTTAAAGCACATGATGAATTTCTAAATTTATTTGTAATCTGGAAAGCCTTTGCAAAGTATGAGTTTGCTGGTTTATCTGGCAGATTTCTTTGCCTCCTTCACAGTAAGGGCATGTGTTTGTAGAAAAGTCCTGCCCACATCTGCATAAGACTGCATTTTCCACTCTCAACTTTCTAACTCACAGTTCTGACATCCAAAATTCTTGCATGCCTGTTGGTTTCTTGTGCCTGGCAAAGTCTGGCATAAATGAAAAATCAGTTCTGAGAAGTGCTTTGTTCACTATTTGAGCGTGGAGTGGCTGGAAGACAACGGACATATTATGAGCAATCCAGACCAAGTAACTTTGTTGTAATAGCAGGCCGAGCAGGCCAAAGCTGTAACAAGCTGCAGGTGTTGTGAAGGACATATGCAAGGCCAAGGGAGACAAAGAAACTGTGCATTCACAGAGAGATAAGAGAGTTAGACAGAAATATGAGAAAAAGCAGGATACCTGCATAAGGGGGGAGCAGCGTGTGGGCGCCACACCGGGACCGATCATAGGGGAGGTGGAAGCATGTGAACGAGTAGTTTTAACCTATCACCTTTTACATAAAAAAGTGTGTGTAGCGTGTGTATTTTTAGCTGGGGGTATAAAATGGTGTGGGTCTATTAATAGCACCGGTAGAGTATAAATTGCTGTGTATCCCTTAATAAAGTGGCACTAACTTGATCACATTGGTCGTATAAGTTGTGTCCGAGCCTTCTGCGTCAACATTTGAGTAAGAAAATTGTCCACTGGCATAAAGGGAAGTATCTTATTTTCTGTATCATGAAAGGTACACTTGGAGAATGAAACGAGTGCCAGAATGACTCTCTGTATTGTTGGGCTATATGAAGGGTTTTCAACAACCTTAAAGCCTAAGTTGTTTCACTGCATCTGTTGCTCTGTTAAAGTATTATTGAAACTGTGTATTGCCACAAGGGAGAGGGTATAGAACAAAACCAGGCCACATTTCTTCCAAGATTATTTGAATGAAATAAAATAGGCTACACTCCTAGAAGTTACCCACAGGATACAAATAATCTGTTTTTCATTAAGCAGTTAGCTGATAGTTCTTAACAATCCTTTGCATTCTGTTTCATTCAGTTCAGTGTGGTCTGAGATTTTAATAACTTTCTTGTGTGTTTTCAGCTTCACTGATTAACACTTTCTTCAGTTGTAGGTTTACCAGATGTATTATTTGGGCTTGATTTGAGATATTTCCTACAAAAATGTAGGTAATCCAGCATATGAAGGTGACAGACTCTGGAAGGAATTTATATAGATTCAATTTAAAGATTTGCCTACTTGTTTCTTCTGACTACATCTGATGGCACATATATTAACTTGCCCCCCACTTTCTCCCCCCCATGTTTTTACAAAACTAATTTTTTCCTGGTGTACTTTTACAAAAGCCTCCAGTGCTGTCACAGGTCAAGCATCAATGCCTTTTGAATAGATGAGATAGCTTGACCTAGCATAAGCATTTGCACTGCTTATGCTCCTCTGCTCTTCAACCTTTTTCAGGACCTTCCCAGTTAGTCACTGACTGAATTCTGCAAAAAGTTACCAGTAACTTCAGGTGCATCATGGGAAGGAGAATAGCATTTTTTCCTAGGCTCTCCTTTACATTCTTTCCTAGGCTATCCTTTTAGGAAATAGTGAGCTAAATACTTTGTGAAGAAATGGATGCACTTCTCTTGTTTAACTCTCAGAACAAAATGACATGAGTTCTGACATCACTTGTCAGGCACAAACCTTTAGGAAAGTTTTTTGAAAGGGACAATATTATTTCTTGGATCTGCAGCTTATAATATTATCCTTACAAAACAATATGCACTTAGGACTTACCTACATTGTTTCTAATTGTGTTTTAATATCTCCTCACTAATGCACTTGTACATTGAAGCAAAACTAAGAAGAGTCTTTAGTGCTTAGTTATGTCTATCTATCTGAGCCACAGACCTGTAGGCTGGGCAATGTGACAAGATTTTCCAAAGGTTGACCTCTGTATCTCCCAGCCTGATGTGCAGTTGCATTACCTCTGGAGACTGATCCCCAAGGTGCCCTTGGAGGGCCCAGCTACCAATGGGATCCAGCAATGATGAAAGCAAATAAGTTGTTTAATAGCTCACAGTATTACTTCACAGAAGTTACAAAATGAGCTAAAGAACGCTACTGTACTGGGAGGCTGACATAAAAGAAAGACTTGAAGCAACAAGCAATATGTCCACAAATATGAATAAATGATCCTGCATGAGGACTTGACAGCATGTCCATCACTTAGAGTCAGAGCAGTCTGTAAATGTATCGCCTGTCTTTTCCAAGGTGTGCTATAGCACCTTGGAAAGTGTGTTCAAACTAAAAGTGTGTTCTTTTTCAAGTCCTCTGAAACAAGACAAAGGTACTTGGAATACTGGAAAGGAGAGTTGAAATTTTGGTTTATTCCTCAAAATAGCTGCCAGGTAGATATTCTATAAACCATGTGTTATGTTTGTTGAATAACATTTTATGGTAAGAATTACCTACGGCTTTTGACAAAATGATTCAGAGAAACAGAAGGATTATTTCTTGATAGAAGCATTTATCTTGTTACTTCATAATGATTTAATATTTGCCCTCTGAATTTCTTCAAATAATGTTAGTTGTGTTAGAGCATAACACAAGTTTTATTTTATTTTTATTTTCCTTCCTTTCCAAACCTCTTCCTTCAACCAAAACTGAGCATAGTTGTGACTTCTAATATTCTCTATTCCTGAGGAGTCAAGCATATGAGGCAGAGATGTAGGTTTTTTTCTAGAAGTTATTTAAAAGTATATAAGGCTTTGGAAAGAAGAGCAGAACTTTAGTTGCTGTGCAAGTGCCAAACATGATGATGCCTTGTCACAGCAACTAGTCTCAGTTCTCAGCAAGCCTTTGTGGGTATGCCTCGAGCTAGCTCAATGGCGTCAGTGAGTGAAAACAGACCTTGAGAGAGAGACACAGTTATGCTTGTTGGAAGGAAGCCATGGGAGCAAGAAGAGAAACTTTAAGATACGGAGTAGTCTGCAGAGCTTGTGGTCTTGTAGATAAAGGGAGTTGCTAAGTTGCTGTGTCTGCAATAGAAAAAATGAGCCAAGAGTGGAAACTTACTGAGCATAGTTACAGGCTGACACGTCAGCCTCCTGTAAAGGTATAAAAGGCTTGCTTGATTTTAATAAAGTGTCTTCAAGGTGTCTTCGAGTGTCTTCGTGTCTTGGATCCACTCCCAGAGTCTGTGCATCATATGCTACAGCCTTGAGCAGAGCTGCTGAAGATTTTCCCAGGAAACAAAATGCTGACTATAATGATATGAACAGTAAATGCACTTTGATTCTGTTCAGATTCCAGAAGTCAAGCTCTCAGTCATATTAAAATTCAATACTTATTAAACAAAGATCTATTGTATGCAAATGAGGTCAGTTGATCAGACCCTAGGTTTTGTGTCCTAAAAGTAAACCAGAGTGTCACATTGTTTCAGTACTGACTCAGAAAAAAATACTTTTTTTCTCCTGAATCACTAACTCTATAAACAACCAGTATACCACTCATAGGACATTTTATAGTAACTAACACCCATGGCTTAGTTTAAAAAATTCAAAGTAAAGGTTATGTAAAAAAGTCTGTTTGCAGCCTAGAGCCCATTACACTATTTTCCTCCAAATTTCAACCTTATAACTACATTTATAGCATAGATGCTTTCATCTAGTAGCATTTATTTAACATGAAATCTTTTCTTCTAGGTCAATTTTCCTATAGACTAATGAAATAGAACCTATACGTTATAGTTAATGAGTAGTAGTGATATTGGAGCAGATCTATTTGGACTATTAAATGAATCATTAAGCTGATTTTAACAGACTGAAAACAAAGCTCTTTCACATTTTCAAGTATCGAGAAGAAGCTATGGAAATATTACAACTGCAAGGGAGAGTGCGCTACTCATTAGACCTTTCACTTTGTACAAGTGTGGTGGGTTGACCATGGCTGACTGCAAGGTGCCCACCAAGCTGCTCTATCACTCCTCTCCTCATCAGAACAGGGGAGAAGAAAATACTTTCCATCAGCAGGCAATGTCTGGTGACTTCCTGGGAAGAAGGCCTTCAGTAAGCATAGTGGTTGCTCCAGAAGACAAACATCGTAAATAACAAATGGCCCCCCTTTCTCTTACCTTTTATATCTGAGCAGATGTCATATGGTATGGAATATCCTATTGGTCACTTTGGTCAGCTGTCCTGGCTATGTCCCCTCCCAAGATCTTGCCCACCCCCAGCCTACTGGTGAGATGCAGTGGGGGAATGTTGTAGAGACAGCCTTGATGCTGTGGGAGCACTACTCAGCAGCAGCCAAAACACTGGTGTTTTATCACCACCTTTCTAGCTATCAATACAAAGCACAGTACTATGAGGGCTGCTATGGGGAAAATTAACTGTATCTCAGCCAGACCCAATACAATCTCCACCCTTATTCCATACCACTTGAATCATTCATAGGTCCCACGTAACTTTATATATATATATATATATATATTCTAACCATTCCATTCTATTTAATTCTCATTACAAAAATTCCTTCTCACCAACACTTACAACTTAAACTACATACCTAAACCATCTTTATACCTAACTGTCGTGGTTTAGCCCAGCCAGCAACCAAGCACCACACAGCCGCTCACTCACTCCCCCTCACCCAGAGAGATGGGAAGTGTCGCAGCACTCTCCAAACTAGCCGGCTACAACAAGGTCTTTTACCATCTCATACCAGCATACTCTTCATGCCAGTCCCTCTGCTGCCTTCCAGGGAATATGTGTTCTCTCTCTCTCCCCCCTAAGTCCTTGACTTAGTATAAACATTACCCAGCAACAACTAAAAACATCAGTGCGTTTTCAATATTTTTCACACATCAGAGCCAAAACACAGCACTATACTAGTGACTAAGAAGAAAAGTAATTCTATCTCAGCTGAGACCAGGAGAGTATCTACCCCTTATTCCATACCATTTATGTCATGCCACACTTTCCAATACAACCACATTAGCCAACATCACCCTTCCCATCCTTTGATATAATACATTGTCTTGGTTTCAGCTGGGATAGAGTTAATTTTCTTCTTAGTAGCTGGTGCAGTGCTGGATTTTGGATTTGCTGTGAGAAAAAATATTTATAGGACGCTGATGTTTTCAGTTGTTGCTGGGTAATGTTTATACTAAATAAAAGACTTTTCGGTTCCTTGGGCCCTGCCAGCAAGAGGGCTGGAGGGGCACAGGGAATTGGGAGGGGACACAACCAGGACATATGACACAAGCTAGCCAAAGAGGTATTCCATACCATATGATGTCATGCTAAGTATATAAACTGCGGGAAGAAGGAAGGTGGGGACATTTGGCATTATGGGGTTTGTCTTCCCAAGTAACCGTTTAACGTGTGATGGGGCCCTGCTCTCCTGGGGATGGCAGAGCACCTGCCTGCCCATGGGAAGTAGTGAATGAATTCCTTGCTTTGCTTTGCTTGTGTGCACAGCTTTTTCTTTAGCTGTTAAATTGATCTTGTCCCAACCCTGGAATTTCACATTCCTTTCCGAATCCCCTCCCCATCCCTCTGGGTGGTGGGGAGTGAGCAAGCGGCTGCGTGGTGCTTAGTTGCTGGCCGGGGTTAAACCATGACATACACAGGTATCATCCCCCTAGTCTATGGACCACCCCTGTAAAAATGTCTATAATATGTCCACAAATGTCCACAAAATGTTCATTTATTCGATGAACACGATTTCTTATGGTGGTCACTCAAGAGAAGAGAGGTTGTGTGTTCTATGGGGTTGTCAAGCATCAAAGCCAGCTCAGGTCAGGTCACCTGCTGCATTTGCACTGCTTCTTGTAAGGCTTGTCCTCTAACGGTTCAGGTGGTTCCTGCTATAGTTATTCCTATAACATGAAACTTAAATCATGGGTTACAACAATTTAAAGGTATATCCATTACAGTCTCCACCCCTGGACCCTTTGGACCAACCCATAGGGTTTTAACATTGCAATGAACTCCTCCCCTTGCCCCTGCTTTGGCTTGGACTTACCCACAAACTGCAACCTGCTCCAGGTGGAGCCTCAGCTACGAGCCACAGTCTCTCCAGGGCTATACCTGCTGCGGCATAGACTCATCCACAGCCACAGTCACTTCGAGGTGCACCTGTTCCAACATGGCCTTATCCATGGGCCATCACCATAGACCTGCTCCAGTGTGGCCTTAACCAAAGGCCCAGTCCCTTGAGAAGTAAATCAGCTCCAGCATGGCCTTATCCCTGGCTGCCTCCAGGCCTGTACCTGCTCTGTCATGGGCTTATCCATGGCCACATGCTTTGAGGTGCTCCAGCATGACCTCATGCACAGCCACTGATGCTTCAAGGTGTACCTGCTGCAGCATGGACTTATCCACAGCCACAGATGCTTTGAGGTGTACCTTCTCCAACATGGACTTGTCCTTGGGCCACAATTACTTCAGAGGCATACCTGCTGCAGCACAGACATAACCATGGCCACAGACATTCCAAGATATACCTTCTCAGGCATGGACTTATTCACAGCCACAGGGGCTTTGGGGTGGCCTGCTCCCACGTGGACTCATCCATAGGTCACACAGTCCCTTTGACTCGAGTTCACACTGGAGTTCCAGCCTGTCCAGTACAGCAGCACAGAAACGGCAGCCATGCCCTGGCCAACTGCCAGCCCAGGCGCATCACCATTGCTGTTATCAAAATGTTCCTGGGCACAGCACAGTGAGATAAGCAGTGCAGCAAGCAGAGAAAGCAGGAAGCAGCCACTAACGAGCACTAGACACTAATGTACAGTAAGGTAAGCAAGCCCCATGGTAAGCACAGAAACATGCCCCTTAATAGCTAAACAGCAATTACAGCTATTAATTTGAACTAGCACATACCAATCAAATCTGTTGTTATCTTGAACCCTTCAAGCCCCACGTTGGGCACCATAAACGACTGTTATGGTTTAACCCCAGCCAGCAACCAAGAACCACGCAGCCGCTCGCTCACTCCCCCTCACCCGGAGGGATGGGGAGGAGAATCAGAAAGGAATGTAAAAATCGAGGGTTGAGATAAGAACAATTTAATAGGCAAACAAAAGCCATGTATGCAAGGAAAGCAAATCAAGGAATTCATTCACCACTTCCCATGGGCAGGCACGTTTTCGGCCATCCCCAGGAAAGCAGGGCCCCATCACACGTAACTGCAGGAGCAGGCTGCAAACTAGGACCATGCATGGCAATCAGTTAGCTGAGGGGAGTGTGCTCGAGCTTGTCTAGACAGCAATCAACATGATGAGCTTGTCTAGACAGCGATTAACATGATGAGGTATGTTTGCAGAGCACAGGGGAGTGGGAAACGGATGGCGCCAAAGTTGGCGCCAAGGAAAGACAACACCTTGCTGTTAATTAACCACCAATCAGAGATTGCCTAGTATGCAAGGCTTAGCCTCAGGAACCAATTAGTTTAAGACGCGCAGCCTTTGAAAGTGTATATAAAGTCGTGCTCCTGTACAATAGACCGACATTTGCTTGCATCAAGCTGCGTCCCGTCTCCTCATTCGCCGCAAATTGGTGACCCCGACGTGATACATTTAAGGATCTAACGTGAAGGGCTCTCGAATCGCCTATCTGAGCGACATGCAGCGAATCCCACAGAACTTTGAATGATCTGCTGAAAGGAAGCAGGAGCCGGCCAGAAATCCCTCCGGAGGTGAGAGGTGAGCTGTGGGAAATCCGTAATGGGGAATCAGGTTTCGTCCCCAGAAGGAGACGTTTATGAGCTTATGAAAGGTCTTCTTAATAAACATAAGAAAAATATCTCTGGACAAGACCTTAAAGCAATGCTCAGGTGGGTGCAAGTAAATATGCCCGCAGTGACTGCATCTACAATTTTTACGCGGGAACTTTGGGACGATACAGGGGTGAAATTGTGGGATTCTGCGACAAAAGGCAATACTGAGTCCCACCGTCTGCTTTCTTCAGGGAGAGTTATTTTTGAGACTATGAAAGCAGAGGAAGGAGAGGAGGAGGAATCGCAAGCTCCTACAGCTCTTTCCTCATCAGCCTCTAAGTCACAGTGCTCTAGACCCCTGGGTGTCAATGCAGTGGAGTATCCGCCAGAAGACGACCCCTTTGACCCGGGACCGGTAGACCCTGAACAAGAACCTGATTTACACCCTCCTGATCTGCGTGATGTGTGGACAAAAATAAAGAAACAAGCCTTAAAGGAGGGGGATTTGGACATGGCTAAAACTATAGTTGCTCCGGTCTTGTATTCTCAGGGTCGAGCAGGGGGAGCACGATGGGAGGCTCTTTCTTTTTCGGTTGTTAAAGAACTGCGCCGCACAGTTACAGAACATGGTATTTCTTCTCCCTATTTTATAAGCCTGTTATCTTCTGTGTTTGATACTTATATCATGACTCCTCATGATTTGAAATCTTTAGCACGATTGTTACTAACCCCGACTCAGTATACGTTGTGGGAGTCGCATTGGAGAGGAGGACTGCAAGCACTCCTGCTCACGTATGTTAATCATAATGATCCTGTATTAGCTGCACTAACAATAGAACATCTCATGGGCACCAGGGCACATGTTGATCCGGTAACACAGGCTCAAAACTGTCCCCGTGCGGCTCTCGAGGCAATTAGAGAAGAGGCAAAAAAGGCTTTTTTCCAGGTTCCTGACGTACAAAAGCCACAAAAAGCTTTTACTAACATCACTCAGGAGTCTCGAGAACCTTATATGCAGTTTATTGATAGACTAAAACAGGCTTTGGAACGTCAAGTAGATAATGCGGAAGCTCGGGATATATTGCTAACAAAACTAGCTGTTGAAAATGCTAATGCTGATTGTAAAAGGCTACTGAAGTCTCTTCCTAACCGTAACCCCACTCTGGTGGAAATGGTGGAAGCATGTAACCGAATCAGTGTGGTTGACCATAAGTTTGAAGCTATGGCTGCTGCTTTTGCAACAATGCGTGGTGTGGGGAATTGCTATGGTTGTGGTAAGCCTGGCCATTTAAAGAGAAATTGTCTTGCGCGGGCTGCAGGGAATAAACAACAACCTCCTGGTCCTGGAGTTTGTCCGACATGTCGGAAAGGGCGTCATTATGCTAATCAATGTCGAACTAAGTATGATTTCCAGGGACAACCGATACAGGGAAACCGACCGCAGAGCGCGGGGCAGCGACGCGCGCAGACACAAATGCCACAGCTGACATTTCAACAAGCTCAGAGAGAAGTACCGACACCTCAAGTCTCTGTCCAGCAACCTCAGGCAGCGCCGGATTGGACCTGGCAACCTCCCACACAGTAACGTTGCTCGCTTCCTCGGTTCATTTATTAACAACAAATGTCAAAGGACCATTACCCCCCGATACACAAGCTCTATTAATTGGTAGATCTTCCACAACATTGTCTGGTCTATTTGTTTTACCAGGTGTTATTGACTCTGACAGTGTGGACGAAATTAAAATTATGGCATGGACTCCATTTCCACCTTGTACGATACCTCAAGGTAGTAGAATAGCGCAATTGATTTTGATCCCGGCAGGGGTAAGCTCTCTTACCTCTGATCACCCTCCGCAGAGGAGAGGAGGTTTTGGATCTACAGGGTTACCTCACATTTTGTGGGTACAATCTATTTCTCCACAGCGACCTATGTATCAGTGTACCCTTATTTACAATGACCAACAAATAGCACTAAATGGAATCATTGACACTGGAGCTGATGTCACAGTAATTTCTCAAGCCAAATGGCCTCCGCAATGGCCACTGACTAATGTCTCTCAGGCATTGGCTGGGATAGGGGGGACCGGTAACAGTCGTCAGAGTTTGGAACTAATTCAAATTCAAGGACCAGAGGGACATGTGGCTTCTGTTAAACCTTTTGTGCTGCCTGTCCCTATGGTTTTGTGGGGGCGTGATGTATTGTCACAATGGGGAATGTCTATCCGTACACATTTTTAGATGGGGCCATTGAAGTGCGCAACACCCTAAAAATAACTTGGAAGACTGATGCTCCTATTTGGGTGGATCAATGGCCTTTGGAAAAACTTCGCGCACTTCAAAACTTAGTCTCAGAACAACTGTCCAAGGGACACATTGTGCCCTCTACCAGCCCATGGAATTCACCAGTTTTTGTTGTTTAAAAACAAACTGGCAAGTGGCGCTTGCTCCATGATCTCAGAAAAATTAATGATGCTATGGAAGATATGGGAGCCCTCCAACCCGGGCTCCCGTCTCCAACTATGATCCCTCGACACTGGCATCTAACTGTCATAGATCTTAAAGATTGTTTTTTCAGTATCCCATTGCATCTAGATGATACCCCAAAATTTGCCTTTTCCATTCCAAGCATCAACATGCAAGCTCCGTTGCAGAGATGTCACTGGGTTGTACTGCCACAAGGTATGAAAAATAGCCCTACAATGTGTCAATGGTATGTTGCGAAAATACTCAGTCCTGTCCGAAATGCTATGCCTACTGTGTTATTGTATCATTATATGGATGACCTTTTAGTGGCAGCACAACATCATGAAGTCATGGAGAAAGCTGTAGCCCTTGTCACAGATGCCGTGAATTCGGCAGGTCTCTGTATAGCACCAGAAAAGGTCCAAAAGTTTCCCCCTTGGAAATATCTGGGCTGGCGAATAAGAGCACAAACTATTATTCCTCAACCATTGCAGATCAATACCAATGTAAGAAATCTGCATGATGCAGAAAAATTACTGGGAACAATAAATTGGGTTCGACCATTATTGGGAATTTCTAATACAGACTTGGGTCCTTTGTTTGACCTACTAAAAGGGGACACTAATCTTTGCTCTCCACGTAATCTTAACTCTGAAGCAGATACATCTTTACAAAAGGTTGCCTCAGCTATCGCTTCTCGACAGGCCCAATGATGGGCCCCTGAACTACCTTTTTACTTGATTATTTTAAACCCTGTATGACAGCCTTATGCCCTGATATTTCAATGGGACCTTCAGAACTCAGACCCCTTGTTAATTATTGAATGGATCTTTTTACCTAACCAGTCTACAAAAACTATTTTGACACAACATGAAATGTTTGCCTCTCTGATTGTTAAAGCTAGATCACGCCTGCTAACCTTATCAGGGAAGGATTTTGTCTGTATTTGTCTACCAATAACAACAGTATACTTACAATGGCTTTATCAGCAATCAGACACCTTTGTTATGGCACTTGCTGACTATACAGGCCAAATAACTTCTCATCCACCTTCACACAAACTGTTTAACATTGATTTTCGTCTGATGTTAAAACCCAGAAGAAGCGAACAACCCTTACAGGCGCTTACTGTCTTTACAGATGGATCAGGCAAATCACATAAATCTGTTCTTCTATGGTGGGATGATCAACGGAGACAATGGGATTCGGATATAGAGACAGTCTCCGGTTCACCTCAAATAGTAGAACTGAATGCAGTTGTTCGTGTTTTCCGAAAATGGAATGTACCACTCAACCTTGTTACTGATTCTGTTTATGTTGCAGGTATTGTTACACGAGCTGAAGCTTCTGTGCTGTGGAATGTTTCACATTCACAACTTTTTACCCTGTTACAGGAACTTATTTTCCTTTTGGACTCTCGATCTGCACCTTATTTTGTTATGCATATTAGGTCTCATACCTCACTACCTGGTTTTCTTGCAGAAGGCAATCGACGAGCTGATCTATTGACATTACCAGTTCAAGTACTGCCAGACCGTATTGCACAAGCTAAACTAAGTCACTCTTTTTTCCATCAAAATGCTGGAGCTCTTAAGCGACAGTTTGACCTTACTTCTCAACAAGCATCAAATATTATTGCTGTCTGTCCTGATTGCCAAAAACATTCTTTCCCATCAATTGCTACAGGAGTTAATCCTAGAGGATTACAAAGCCTACAATTATGGCAAACAGATGTTACACATTATTCTGAATTTGGTAACCTTAAATATATCCACTCCTCCATTGATACATTTTCTGGTGCCTTGTTTGCCTCTTGTCACACAGGAGAAAAGGCACGAGATGTTCGTAGACATTTAATGCGTGCTTTTGCTACTTTGGGTATTCCCTTAAGGATAAAGACAGATAATGGTCCAGCTTATGTTTCAACAACTATAAAAACCTTTTTTGCCCTATGGGGTATAACTCATATTACTGGCATTCCTCATTCCCCCACTGGTCAATCTCTCATTGAACGGTCTCATCAGTCTCTAAAGCGTTTATTACAACAACAAAAAGTGGGAATGGGAATGGCTATTCTGGAGGAACGGTTACAGAAAGCATTGTATGTTTTTAATTTTTTGAATTGTTCTTTAATAGATAACAACCCACCGATAGTTCGACATTTCACTGCAAATGCCTCCTTCGAGGCACGGGTTAAAGCCCCAGTATTGGTCCGAGATCCAGAAACAGGTAAAATTATGGGACCATATCCTCTTGTTACATGGGGAAAAGGTTATGCTTGTGTCTCTAAAGAAAAAGGACCTAGATGGATCCCAGCGAAGAATGTAAGACCTTTCCGTGAACCTTTATTGCAGACAACTGATACCGACACCGACCCTACAGAATGAAATAAAAACTGTGTGAAGATTACTGTTTAGATATATAGTTATGTAACTACATGAATGGTTTCTGCCCTGAGCCTGGTGGAGCATACAGCTGAGGTTTGTGTCCTGGCTCAGAGATGTAAATAGGGGCTTCTCTGTTATGGTAAAGTGTCTCTCTTTGCATAAAAAAGAGAGGGAATGAAGGGAATGACCCCAGAGGTATGTTCAGAGAAGGCATGTGATGTTTGATGTTTCGAACTTTTTGATTGAACCAGTTCTTGTTTGGTGTGCCCTTCCATCTATGTATAATGTTAATTTAAAAGAAGCTGATATTGTTTACACTTTGTCGATAATTGTTTTTCTGTAGATGTTAATGTAGTAGGAGGCTATGATGGGAACATGTCGCAGCGGTTCTTATCTTACCAAAAGTAACAACAGGGAAAGCATTGAAGAGTTAAATCACCTTGTTTGTTAGGCAGTTAAGAATGTGAGTCAAAATTGCCACTGTCTTTGTTGTTGGTTCAGGGATATGGCTGTGAGGATTTTGATGGTATGTGCTGCGTGGATTTTAGGCGCCCCACTGCAGCAACATGTTATCAAAATCTGAGAAAATTTCAGCCTTTTTAGCATTCATTTACTCAATTGGCAGTATTGTTTGTTCGCTATTACCTTGGTTGTTGTCATGTTTGCAAGGGCCCTGCAGAACATGGCAAACCTGGTACTAGCTGTTCAAAAAGCAAAAAGGGGAAATTGTAAAATTGTACGGAACAAAGACAGTGGGTTATTTTGACATTAATAATATGTCTTAGTTAGTTTTTTATTTGTTCTATTACTTGTGCCTTGTTTTTGCTCGGTTTCAGGGGTTCTTTTGTGCAACAGGAAGGGGGAGATGCAGGAGCAGGCTGCAAACTAGGACCATGCATGGCAATCAGTTAGCTGAGGGGAGTGTGCTCGAGCTTGTCTAGACAGCAATCAACATGATGAGCTTGTCTAGACAGCAATTAACATGATGAGGCATGTTTGCAGAGCACAGGGGAGTGGGAAACGGATGGCGCCAAAGTTGGCGCCAAGGAAAGACAACACCTTGCTGTTAATTAACCACCAATCAGAGATTGCCTAGTATGCAAGGCTTAGCCTCAGGAACCAATTAGTTTAAGACGCGCAGCCTTTGAAAGTGTATATAAAGTCGTGCTCCTGTACAATAGACCGACATTTGCTTGCATCAAGCTGCGTCCCGTCTCCTCATTCGCCGCACGTAACGGTTACTCAAGAAGACAAATGCCATAATGCCAAATGCCCCCCCTTTCCTTCTTCTTCCCCCGGTGTATATATATACTCAGCATGACACCATATGGTATGGAATACTGCTTTTGCTAGTTTGGGTCACCTGTCCTGGCTGTTTCCCCTCCCAATTTCCTGTGCCCCTCCAGCCCTCTTGCTAGCAGGGCCCAAGTTATTGAATAGTCCTTGATTTAGTATAAACATTACCCAGCAACAACTGAAAACATCAGTGTCCTATAAATATTTTTTTCTCACAGAAAATCCAATATCCAGCACTGCACCAGCTACTAAGAAGAAACTTAACTCCATCTCAGCTGAAATCAGGACACTAATATACAAATTTATACATTCTCATTAACTACTATCCCTTGTCTTTTAACCGAGAGATATTAGTCTTCCGTTCCATGAGCTTTCCTCTGCTCATTCAGGTGTTCACAAAAGGATATGACTTGGGCCTCATCTGTTAAGATGGGTGCTCAGGACAGGAGAAGCAGTATGTAATTTGTTGGACACCAACAACAGCTTGGTTTGGGTCATTGTTGCACTCGCCTGCTTCCTTGCAAAACATACTCTTTGTCATTTCAGGTCCTTCTTGCTACATTACTTCCTACAACATACAACTCACATCACAGATTATTGTTCCCCCAAGGTTAAATCTCCTTGAGGCACACACCAGGTGACCCCATCTTTCCACATTACCCACCAAGTACATCCAGGTCTTTGAGCAAAGTCAATCCCACAAATGGTTTTCCCTTTTCCCATGGGAGAAGGAATCCACACATCCTTCCCCAGCCACTTCCCTATGTGTAATATGGGGACCTTATCTCCTCCCACAGTATGTAGGGGTTTGGTTTGTAGCAGGAAGTTTAGCAGATCCTCTGGTGTTAACCAGCCAAGTTGCTTCTGCTAAATTTGTATCCCAATGCTTCCATGCCCCATTGCCCAATGCTCTCAACATATTCTTTAAAAATCTATTATATCTCTCAATCTTTCCAGAGGCTTGTGGGTAAAAGGGGTGTGATGCACCCATTCAATGCCATGTTTCTTAGCCCAGGAGTTTTGGAGGTTATTTTGGAAATTAGTCCTGTTGTCTGATTCAATTCTTTCTGGGGTACCATGCCACCACAAAATTTGTCTTTCAAGGCCTAAGATGGTGTTTCAGACAGTGGCATGGTTTACAGGGTATGTTTCTAGCCACCCAGTAGTTGCTTCCACCATGGTGTGCATATAGTGCTTGCCTTAGCGTGCTCGTGGCAGTGGTCTAATATAGTCAATTTCCCAGGCCTCATCATATCAAAAAACCATCCACCACCCTCTATTCCAGGGAGATTTTACTCATGTGTTTTTCTTGATTGCAGCACATGTTTCGCAGTCAGGAGTAACCTGTGTGATGGCATCCATGGTCGAGTCCACTCCTCAATCACGAGCCCATCTGTATGTTGCATCTCTCCCTAGATGTCTCGATGTTTCATGGGCCCATCAAACTACAAATAGCTCACCCTTACACTCCCAGTCCAGGTCCCCTGAGCTACTTCAGTTTGGGAAGCCTTGTCCACCTGTTCATTGTGTTGATGTTCTTCAGTGGCACGGCGTTTGGGCATGTGAGCATCTACATGATATACCTTTAGAGCCATGTTTTCTACCCAGGCAGTAATGTCCTGTCACAATGCAGCAGCCCAGATGGGTGTACCCCTGTGCTGCCAATTAGTCTTCTTCCACTGTTGTAGCCACCCCCATAGGGCATTACCCACCATCCAGGAGTCAGTATAGAGACAGAGTACTGGCCGCTTTTCTTGTTCAGCAATCTCTAGGGCTAGTTGGATGGCTTTCACTTCTGCAAACTGGCTTGACACACCTTCTCCTTACAGTGGCCTCAACGACTTTTCATGTGGGACTCCACACAGCAGCTTTCTATGTCCGATGGTTTCCTACCACACAACAGGATCCATCAGTAAACAAAGCATAACGCCTTTCATCTTCTGATAACACATTCTATGGTGATGCCTCTTGGGCACAAGCCACCTTCCCAGGCAATGCTCAAAAATCTCTGCCCCCTGACCAGTCCATGGTCTCTTCCAGGATTCCTGGGCGGTTGAGTTTCCCAATTGAGCTTGTTGCATGATCAATGCTACCCACTTACTCCATGTAGCACTGGTTGCGTGATGTGTAGAGGGGGTGTTTCCTTTGAACATCCAGTGTAGCACAGGCAATCATGGTGCCAAAAGGAGATGTGCTTCTGTGCCAACAACTTCTGAAGCAGCTCAAACCCCCTCATATGCTGCTAGTATCTCTTTTTCAGTCAGGGTGTAGTAGGCTTCTGATCCTCAATACCCCCGGCTCCAAAACCCTAAAGGTTGACCTTGGGTTTCTCCTGATGTTTTCTGCCAGAGGTTCCAGGTGAGACCATGCCCTCCAGCTGCAGCTTAGAGTACATTTTGCACAGCTGGTCCTGTCCGGACAGGCCCAAGAGCTACCACACAAGCTACTTCCTTTTTGATATGCTCAAAGGCTTGTTGTTGCTCAGGACTCCACTCAAAATAGTAATTCCTTCAGGTTACTTAACAGAGAGGGCTCACAAGCTGGCTATCACCTGGAATGTGCATTCTTCAGAACCCCACAAAGCCTAGGAAAACTTGTGTTTCCTTCTTGTTAGCTGCTGTAGACATAGTTGCTATCTTGTTGACCACATCTACAGGCACATGATGGCACTCATCCTGCCATTTTATTCCCAAGAACTGAATTTCCTGTGCAGGTCTCTTGACCTTGCTTTTCTTTATGGCTGTGGTGAAAGTTTGTTAAATTGATTACTACTTATGAAAAAGTCTTTTTATTTAATTAGGAAATTTTTAACTTGGACAGGGAGCTCAGGTGATATGGAGAAATAGTGTGAAATGGGGACAATGGACATCAATCGTGATTGTATATGTCTGCTCAAGGAATGTGGGTATGGTGACTAGTCATGGGTGCGGTGTCTGGTCACATAGGCACACAGCTTTGAGGAGACGACTACAGTTTTGAGGAGACGCCTGCCCTTCTTCCTCTAACAAAGGGGCTATTTAAAAAAGAATGAGAAAAGGATGAGAGATATTCCAATGCTATCTAGAGGAAGGGAGTGCTAAGTCTCCTTGCTGGAGAAGATCAGATGGTCACAAGAACATGAATCACCTACAAACCTGCAAGACCACCACATTCCAGGCAAAGGACTGATAAGCTAATTAACATACAAAGTGGGTTTAGGTAACGAATATGTATAGGCGTTAATTGAATATTCATTTGTTTTATTTTATAAATGTGAGATGGTTCGTCACTTCGGGCATGCACGCTTGTGGAGGAGCGATCCCCCGTGCATCTGCGCGCAATAAACATACCTACTTTATAACTTTCGAGTTATAGAGTCTAATTCCGCACGTCATTTTGGTGAGCCAGCCAGGAGGATTTCTGCTCGGCTGAGGGACCAGCTGTGGAGCGGACGCTCCTAGGCGCGCCCCGGGAGATTTCCTCGGAGGAGCCTCCTCTTCTCAGCTGTTCACCCAGGAGCAGAAGAGAAACACCTGGATCCACGGATAAAACGGTATGTTTAGAAACGGGGCGGCTGGTTAAGTCGCACGGAGACGTCCGGCGCGCAGCGTAGTCCCCAGGAGGAAAGGTACCTTGGGAGGGGGTTTGCTGACCAAGGGGTGGCCGCTAGCGATCTTGAGGGCAGATCGAGCAAACCCGAGGTTACTGCCATTCCTAAAAGCCCGGAGGCCTCGTGATGGAAAGCGGGGGGCGGGACGGAATAAGGCGGAATCTCACAGGAACAAGAGGGACCTCACAGCAAAAGTAAAAGGGAAACTTTTGCGTAGGAAAAAAAAAAGAAAGAAAAAAAAAAAGGGGGGGAAGCTAAAAACTTCCTTTAGGTTGTCTTAAGAATTGGGGAATTCCTAGAATGTAACAACTGAAATAGCGCTCTGTGTCTTGTTTCTTCTATGTGTTGTCTTGTTACATGTTCAAAACTTGGAGTTATGAAATGTATGTTGAAAAATAATAATATTCTGGTAATTCTAGGCAAATAGCAGAAAAATTAACACTCTGCTTAAGACCAGGAAAAATTTAGGTTTTTGTTTGTTGTTTCTTTTTGGCAATTGTTCATTGAAATGCATACTTTGTGAACTGTCAGTGTTCCTAAAAGTTGCACATAAGTGCACGGTACCGTATAACATACTGCTTGTGTGACTGAGGGCTGCCCGGAGAGTGTGAATGGTGTGATTGAGATGCGCATTTTGATTTTCCGTGTATAGCTTAATTATTTTGACTGAGTGTGAGTGCAAGAGTGCTTGAGACGCGCGTTTGAGTGCAAAATGAGTAAGTAGCTCTATCCGCGTTTCCGACCTTGGGTGGCTAAGGCGGCCCGAGAAAAACAAAGTAATTAAAATTGCAAAATGGGAAATGGAAGGAGTAAGCCCTGTGAAAAATCGCCCTTGGGTTGTATATTAAAACATTGGAGGGATATTGTAGGACAGGGTGGCACCGAAAATAGAAGGAAATTGATTAAATATTGTAATCAGTGGTGTCCTTTGTATAAATTGGGGAGTGATGCGAAATGGCCTCAGGAGGGAGGAACGTTAGATTATAACACTCTCCTGCAATTAATGTTGTTTCTGAGAAGAGAGGGATAAGTGGGACGAAGTATCATATGCAAACATGTTCTTCGTCCTCCAGGACAAACCCGAGTGGCAAAAGGACTGTGGATTAGTACCCCCTCGGGATCCTATGGTACTAGCACTAGAAAGAGTGCGGGATTAACATCACCTGATCTTTGATTATGGCTCTAGAAAAGGATAGGAAAAAACCTGAGACCTAAACTAGAAAGATGTTCTTGTTGAAATTTTTGTGTTAAAAAGCTCGGGTTGCGGTTCCTTCTGTGGAGCAACCAGAATGAAACACGTTGTAAGATAAAAACTTGTACTGATGTATGTAAAACCTGAGGGGGGGTGGGGGTGGAGAATCAAAGACCTTGTGAAAGTGTTAAAGTATTGGGGTGAGTTTGTACAAACCCCCGTAGCCCCTCGAAGGTGCGGCTGAGTCCTGCTGGACGCATGGCAGGGTGTTTGCTGTTTGCCTGCAAAGGCATGGTATGTAAGAACACAGACTTAAAGCAACAAGTAGCAGTTTTGCATTCAGGGTAAGAAAGAGTTAAAACAGAAGTGCTGTTGCAGAGGCAGGCTTGTGTAACCTGCAGAGCAGGAAGAGCATCTCCTGCCCCAAACCCTTCTGCTGGTAAGGAGGAGGGGGTTGCTCTTGCTAACAATTGAGCATAATGATCAGAGAGCATAATGATAGTTTTTAGAACAGGGGGGATTGAATAATGAGCTACGTACAATGAGGGATGAATGAGATACTACTTTTTTAGAAAATGATGTGCTTATATATCATTATCCAAAGTTGGGAGGTGTTCAAGGACCCTTATTGTCAACATGATGAATACACCAAGACCCTTAGTGTCAGCACCACGGATGTACTAGACACAAGGTCCTTGGATTCGTTATCTTTATAAGGGCCATCTGGTCCTAAGTTTCTGTTGTGTATATAACGCTACCTAAACAAGGAATTTGAATCATGCTCATTAGTCTATCGAGGAACAGAGTCTGCGCAGAAACAAGAAGGTAAAAAAGGTTCACTGGAGGAAGACTCCTGATCTTCATCCTGAAGACCCCCAGACGACCACTCCTCAAGGACATTGCGCAGGAGCGAAATATGTAAATGAATTCCCGGATTTGTAATGAATATGTAAATGATTTCCTGATGGAAACCATAATTGGTGGGATACTCTCTTTGGTCACCTTCTGCAACAGGAATTCTTAACACTATGGTACACCCCATTGTGATCGTATTGATCAGTTTAGGAATTTCCTTAATACTAACCATTATGTTATATTTGTGGGTTTGGAGAATGTTTAAAAGGGTAACACTTATGTATGATGCTTTATATCATTCAGGAAGACTGCTTAAGTAAAAGAATTTACTTAGTTTGATAGAAAAGGGGGAATTGATATGGAGAAATAGTGTGAAATGGGGACAATGGACATCAATCGTGATTGTATATGTCTGCTCAAGGAATGTGGGTATGGTGACTAGTCATGGGTGCGGTGTCTGGTCACATAGGCACACAGCTTTGAGGAGACGACTACAGTTTTGAGGAGACGCCTGCCCTTCTTCCTCTAACAAAGGGGCTATTTAAAAAAGAATGAGAAAAGGATGAGAGATATTCCAATGCTATCTAGAGGGAGGGAGTGCTAAGTCTCCTTGCTGGAGAAGATCGGATGGTCACAGATGGTCACAAGAACATGAATCACCTACAAACCTGCAAGACCACCACATTCCAGGCAAAGGACTGATAAGCCAATTAACATACGAAGCGGGTTTAGGTAACGAATATGTATAGGCGTTAATTGAATATTCATTTGTTCTATTGTTTAAATGTGAGATGGTTCGTCACTTCAGGCATGCACGCTTGTGGAGGAGCGATCCCCCATGCATTTGCGCACAATAAACAAACCTACTTTATAACTTTTGAGTTATAGAGTCTAATTCCATACGTCACAGGGAGCTCAGGGAGCTTAAGGACAACTTTAGTGAACAGGTGGTGTTTGTCCTGAGCACCCTGAACAAACAAGATGTGGGCATAACTATCCAGACAATGTTGTGTGCAGCTGTTTCATGACAGTAACTTGATCACACTCAGGCATCTAGCTAACAACCCTGGCATGTGTGGACCTTATGCATCATGAGACAGTGCAGGCCTGTATGGCAAGGCCTCAAGGCCAAGAATCTGAGCACTATTAGCCTGATGAATGGAGACATGTTAGGACTTGTAGGGCATAAGCCCTGGGAACAAAGGAACAAGTTAACAGCAGACTCTTGAGCCATAGTGGTTGAGATGATAACCAGATGGACAAAGAGGAGCAAACAGCAAGATAAGGGAAAGGATAGTGCTGAAAAGGAACACTGTTATTCATGAAAGTCAAGTAGGAAAAAAAACCCTAATCTTAGAATAGAGATTGTTGCTAAGATAAGATAAACTAATCAGTACCTATTGTTTAAATGATGTGTCTTAGAAGATAACCAATCGGTGTAGTTCACGCTTAAGATTTAACCAATCAGTGTGTAACATGTAGAAGGTAGAAATGTATATAAATGTAAAAGAATCACATCTTGCTTGCATCAATCTACATCCCGTCTCTTCATTCCCCGCACACGCCTGCACTTGGCACAAACTTAAAGTTTGCATACACTAGGTATGTAAACTGTTTTTCTTTTCATTAAAGTATAAAGGCAGGCAAGCTCTGGGACTGGGACAGAAGTCTCACCTACGGATGGATGCACCGTGTAGGAATTTCCCAGTTACTGAGAGACTCCTGGCACTGGCTGCAATGGGGCTTCTCAGTCGTAGTGTGGGCCTGGATGATGTTATTGAGGTGGTAATTGGTGATGTATCCTTTTCTTAGTTTCTGCCATGCTTTGCAATAATGATTTGATGCTTTACTCCTATTGCTCTTTTATCATATTGTGCATAATAATTAGTACTATTTCCTTTTATCATATTGCATGCTATTTTCCTTTATTATAGTGTAATATAATAAACTTAATTTATTATTATATTTGATTTGGAGTCCATTTTTGCTTGGTATTCAGTTGGTCAGCAAAACAATGGCAAAACCAGCTTTCAGAAGAATATGAATTACCCTTTTTCCTTTCTCAAATAATTCCGCTTTGTTGCCTCACATGATGATATTATTGATGTATTGTAGATGTTCAGGGGCATCATCCTTTTCCAGTGCAGTTTGGATTAGTCCATGACAAGTGGTAGGGCTGGGCTTCTGTAAGAGTCAGTCTAAAGAGAACTATATTGTCTCAACATTGCCAACAGAGACCTGGAGATGGAATATGGTCCTCGTGGACACCTGTTATAAATGATAACAATTAAAACAATTTTATTTTGAGTTCAATCAATTTAGATTGAGAAACAATAAGCAAAAACAGCGCTGGGTTCGCGGAGAACTCAATTAGCTCCACCACACGCACACCTGAGTCCTAAAAGCTGCGTCTTTTATACCAGCATCTTGACCAATCTCTTCTCGACGGATGTTCGTCCTGCTCTTTTTCCATTGGGTCGTTAGGGTACACCTTCTTCTCCTATCCAGGTCTCCTTTGGCGTGCTTTTGTGAGTCTCAGGGTCTTTGTCTCCTTTGGTGGGCTTTCCCTGGCTTGCTTTCTTTGTCTCCTTTGGCAGGCTTTTCTAAGTAGCGATTGCCTCAGGGGAAGGGGGAGTTTTTACATTGTCTTAAAGGAGAAGCACATGCGCCTATTCATTACAATTGTGATACAGGTTATAATGGTCACAAACTATTTTTGATTTACACAGGGTACAACAATTACACTTATCACACTATATTATATTTTGACATGAATCATGACTGTGTTTATCACAATCCCCCCTTTTGTTTTTGTTTATCTCATTGATTCATGTCTTAGTTTCCAATTCAATAATAGCTTTTCGTTTTGTTCCTTATTTCTGGTTGCATAATCTGTATTGCTGATAGTATCAATCAAATAAAACATTGAATCAGATGGGGGATAAGTAACAACCCCCCAAATTATTAATCAAATAAAACATTGAATTTAACAGGGGATAAGTAACAACCCCCCAAATATTCCCAGGAGTATAATACTCACTTCGGTACCTCAATTACATACAACAATTGGTAAGATTAAATAGTTACTCTTTGTTATATTTTTGACAAGTTTTACAAACACATTTTTAGCAACTGTGGGAACTTCATATTTGACTCTCGTTTTCATCTCATGATAAAACAAGCTAGATAATTAACGATGTTTTTTATCTTCTCCTTTCTTTATCCATCCCTCTGTTTTCTTAATATAAAGTTGGAAGTATAAAGGGTGTCCACACCTTCCCAGAGGGTTCCAATCAGGAGCCATATCAAGAGAGGTCCGGTCAGGATCATAATGCTCTGCGGTCATCATCCCAGGGGTTGCAGCCCTCGGCAGACCTTGTCAGCTGCAGCACCGATTCCCTCCAGTCTTGCCCTCTCCATTTTTTACAAAGGTGTGCCTTTCTTTTTAAGACTTCCAACATAACAAACACCAACAGAGGTCTTGGAAAATTGGGGAAAAGCGGGTTCCATCAGCTACTAAAGATAACATCGGTTCTTTTGTACTTTAAATTTTTGTAAATTCAATTAGAGTTTTTAACCTTTTATGGAAGTCAATATGAATTTCTCCAGCCGTTACATCAAGTTCTTTTAAAAGTAAGTTTAGTATCCCCAGGTTCAGTTACGACTCTCCATTCCTTTATTGGTCCCTTTACCCTTGAAGCACGTGTCCACCCCTTTTCAGCCATCCTTATTGCCATTTCTGTAGTTTACACCCAAAAAATTTTAGGAATTGATCCACAAGGGCTCTAGTTCCCTTTGCTGAGTTTCCCGGACTGCCGCTGAAAGCATTCTTGCTTTCACTTTTTGTTTTTCCTCATCCCTCCGTACATACACTTTCTGAGCTTCCTTCAACATTTCTTGTAATCCTCGATCTTGCCAACTGTACAACTTTTCCAGCTTCTTTCTTATATCCCCCCATGATCCGGCTACAAATTGGTTTTTTAGAAATGCTTCTCCGATTGGAGAGACTGGGTCTAGTCCCGAATACATTTGTAAATTTTTCCTCAGTTTCTCTAACCAATCCATAGGGGACTCGCCCTTTTCCTGTTGTTAACTAAAAAGCTTACTAATATTCTGCCCCCTTGAGACTGCCTCCCTGATTCCTTGGGTAATCAACTCTCTCAAATCTGACATATTTTGTCTATCATGGGCATTTTGGTTACGCCAATTTGGGTTCTGGTTAGGCCATTTCTGTTCCCCAGGAGGGCCTTGTTGATGCCTTCTTTCCCACATCCGTATTCCTGCCTGTCTAATAATAGATCTTTCTTCGGCTGTAAATAATATTCCTACGATAGATTGTATTTCTTCCCAAGTATAGGTATTAGGACCTAGGAACTGGTCTAATCGTTCAGACTCCCAAAGGATCATCTAACAGATGACCCATTTCTCTTTTAAAGAATCTCACATCTCCTGTATTCAAAGGTACTGATACAAATCCAATTCCTCCTATATCTCCTCCCATCGGTACCTCTCGGAGGGGAGCCAGAGCCACTGTTCCTTCTTTTTTATAAATTTCATCTCTCTCTTTCTGTACTGTTTTACTCCTGGTGTGACTAGAAGGAGGAGAGAGTAGGGAAGTCGAAGGATCGGGGTCAGGAGGTAGTGGGGGAGTCGACGGAACAGGGTCAGGAGGCAGTGGAGGATGTATCCTCTCCTGACGGCCTTCTGCGTCCTGCCTTAAATAAGGTGGGGGTAAATTGTCTAATGGCTCCCATGATGACGTGGTTGTTTAGTTTCAATCTCCTGTGCCCCCCTTTCTTTCTTTTCTCTCAAAGGAAATAATGAAACCAATCTTCCCGTCTCCGACCCTTTCCACAGTGCAGCATATTCACTTTCTTCCTGACTAAAGGGCTCTTTATTATTCATATATAAATTCAATGTCTTACAAATCCAATCATCAAAACATCCAAATATCGGCCAATATACATAATCAGATTGAATTTCCTCTCTTGTCCACACTTCCATACAGTAATGGACCATTTTTGTTTTAGTTTTTCCCTCTTGATATGGCCAGTGACCCCAATGCCTGAGCATTGTTCCCAAGGGACTATCTAGGGGAATAATTTTTGGGTATTCCTTTTCCTCCTTTGTTTCCTCTTCAAAGCTTGACTCATATTGGCCCATTTTTAGGAATTTTGCGGCAATTCCTATCGCCCTTAGCAGCTAATAAGCGTCTTGCAGGGGGTCTGCACCCACCTACAATATCCAGGAGTATTACACCCTTGGTTGCCGATACCAATGTCTACAGGGGGTTTTGGACCTACCACCCACCCGCGAATCCTAGGACTTTTACAGTGGCTTTCCTGGCTCTCCACCCCTTCCAATTCCCTTAATAACAGTATTGGAGAAGGTCTTTGCAATGCGGCTTCCCAAGCTTCTTTGTCGGCTAAGTTATTTCCACTTACAAGTAAATTTGTTCCTTTTCAATGTCCCCTTACGTGTACTACAGCAATTTCTTTGGGCAGTCTCAGTGCCTGTAAAATCTTAATAATTAGCGTTTGGTGCACTAATCCCTTTCCATGTGTCCCAATAAGTCCTCTTTCTTCCCAAATTTTCCCAAAGGTATGGGTTACCCCATAGGCGTATTTAGAATCCTTATATATTGTACCATGCTTCTCTTTTAACAACTCCAACGCCCTCAACAAAGCATATAATTCACAAGCCTGTGCCGACCAAGTGAGACTCAGAGGTCCAGATTCCACCAAATCCAGTTGTCCATTTACTATTGCATACCCTCATCTCCTCTTTCCCTCTATAATCCTGGAAGATCCATCTATAAACAGCTTTTCCCCTTTTTGCAATTCTTCCTCTCTTAAATTGGGCCGTATTTTAGTTTGCATTTCAATTACTTCTGTACAACCATGCTGAAGCCCCTCTTCTGGTTTCCCGTAAAGAAATTGAGCTGGACTTTGTACTGTAGTTACTCTTAGTTCTAAGTCTGGAAAATCCACTAGAATAGCTTCATATTTCGACATTCTGCTATCTGTCAACCACTTTTCCGCTTTTTGTTGTAATAACCCCCTCACGTTGTGAGGGGTGTACACCTTCAAAGGTGCACTAAAGGTAACCTTCCTTGCTTCCTCTATTAATAATGCGGTGGCCACTATCGCTTGCAAGCATACTGGCCATCCTCTGCTTACGGGGTCCAACAATTTGAGCAGTACCCTATGGGTTTCTTAATACCAGCCCATTCCTGCGTCAATACCCCATAAGCTGTCTGATTTGAAACGTTTACAAATAGGTAAAAAGGCCTCCCTAAATCTGGAAGGCTTAATACTGGAGCCTCTATCAGTGTTCGTTCCACCATCTCCAACTGTCTCTCATCCTCCTCATTCCATTTGATTTTCTCCGTTGTTAATTCCTCATATAAGAGTTTCACCTTTTCACTAAATCCTTCAATCCAAGGTCTGCAATATCCCAGGAGTCCTAAAAATTGACTGACCTCTTTCTTGGTCCTTGGTGCTGATAGGGCCAGTATTCCTGATACTCTTTCAGGATCCAGTTTCTTTTTCCCATAACTCAGCCAGTGCCCTAAATATCTTACTTCATTCTCCACGAACTGCAGTTTTGATCTTGACACCTTCAGTCCCTTTTCTCCCCAAAAACTGAGTAGTTTAACAGTGATTTTCCACACATCATCCTCGGTTTTTCCTTCCACTAGTAGGTCATCCACATATTATAGTAACTTCACTTCCCCCTCTGTCTTAAAAGATTGTAATAATTTTTCCAAAGTTTGTCCAAACAGATTAGGAGACTCGGTAAACCCCTGTGGTAATACTGTCCATCGCAACTGCTGTCTCCTTCCTGTTTCTGGATCTTCCCATTCAAAGGCAAAATAGTCCCTGGATTTTTCTTCTAATGGACATGCCCAGAAGGCATCTTTCAAGTCTATTACACTATACTAAATATGTTGGGGGGTCAAATGATTTAATAGTGTGTAAGGATTTGCCACTACTGGGAATTTAGTCACCGTTCTTTGATTCACAGCTCTTAGATCTTGGACTAATCGGTATGTCCCATCAGCCTTTTTTACGGGTAATATAGGCGTATTATGGGGGGACATACATGGATCTAAAGTCCCTCCTAGTAATAGCCGATCTACGACTGGTTTTAATCCCTTCCTTCCTTCTAATGGAATGGGGTACTGTTTTACTCTTATAGGTTTCTGGGGTTCTGTTATTTCTACCATTAGGGGTTCCATTTCCAACTTTCCCAATTCCCCTTCCTTATACCATACCTGGGGATCTATATCTCCCTCATCTTCTTTTGTTAATGTATATAACCGGACTTTTCTGTTTTCTCCTTTAAGCTTTAAGCCCATTTTGATAATCAAATCCCTCCCCAATCGGTTATATTCTGCTTCTGGAACAAGTAAAAGATCATTAAGACCCACATAGGTCTCAGATTCTACCTCAACATTTTCCAGTATTGACACAGGGAAGGATTCCCCTTTTGCCCCTACCACGGACATTTGCTTATTCCCCCTTTTGAGTCCATCTGGTATATTCCGGATAGTCGATCTTTTGGCCCTTGTATCTACCAGAAACAAAACTTCTTCCTTGTGGGGACCTATTAATAACTTTATCAAGGGCTCTGTAGATGTTTGGGTCCCCAGAAGGTATAGCCCCTGACACCCCTAATCTTCCTTAAACATTTTCTCATCTTTCTGTCGCTTCCGACAGTTTCTCTGCAAGTGTCCTTTCATCCCACAATAATAACAAGCTGGTAAGTTCCCGTCCTTTTTCAGTCTGTTGTCTAAGCTACCTCCCTTATCTTTTCCTTTTTCCCCTCCTTTCTGGCTTTCTCTGATAGCAGCCACAAAAATTTTTACTTTAGCTTTCTGTCTTTCTTCATCACGCCTCATGAAGACTTTTTGAGCCTCTCGCAACAATTCCTCCAATCCCCTGTCTTGCCAGTTATCTAGTTTCTCTATCTTTTTCTGTATATCCTCCCATGATTTTGCCACAAACTGAGTTTTCAATAGCGCCCCCCCCCCCCCCCCAACGGGTGAATCTGTATCCAGGCCAGAATACATTTGGAGGCTTTTCCTTAACCTTTCCAGCCATTCCGTTGGGGACTCCTCTTTCTTTTGGTGTTCATTGAAGGCTTTTATTCTGTCCCCTCGGTACCACTTCCTTGACGCCTTGAATTATTATAGTTCTAAGATCCCTCATGTTCTGTCATCCTGCCGCCGTTTGATGGTCCCAGTTAGGGTCCACATTCAGCCATTTTGTATCTCCGGGTGGTCCGGGTTGATTTTGCCTCTCCTATATTCTCATTCCCGCTTGCCTAATCATTCCCCTTTCTTCCGTTGTGAAGAGGATCCCCAAAATCGACTGCATTTCCTCCCACCTATACATGTTGGGTCCCAGGAATTGTTCTAATCTCTCTGTGACCCCTAGAGGGTCATTCAATAAATTACCCATTTCCTTTTTAAAATTCCTCACATCTGACCTATTGAGGGGCACCGTCACAAAGCCTGTTCCTCCCTGATTACCTCCCAAGGGTACCTCCCGCAGCAGGTATAAACCCCTCTGCTCCTCAACCCCTTCCTGTTCCCTTTCCCTGTTCCTTTGTTGACTCCTTGTCCTTCGGGCAGGTGGGGATGGGCTAGGGGTTGGTGCAGTTGGGGAGGGTTGGTTATATGGAGGGGGTAAATTATCAAGGGGCTCCCACTCCTCCTTATCTTCCTCACCCTCCTTTTTTGTAGTTAAATTAAATATCCGAGTGGCAGGTGCTTCTGTTAGTCCCAACCACGCTGCAGCATACTTGCTCTCTTCTGGATCCATGGATGTTCTGCTATTAACATAAATGTTCAAAGCCTGACAGACCAAGTCCTCCGTGGTACCGAACATTGGCCAAAATATGTGGGGTCTTAAGGGTTCTTTTGGCCATTTAACCATACAAAACTGAATCATTTTCACCTTGTCCTTATGTTTAGTGCTTCTTAAGCTATTCCAATATCTTAACATTAGCCCTAAGGGACTATCCAGTGGAATGTCTGGTAATTTTCCTCCCCTTTTAAACCAGAGACCCCTCCTTGAACCTTCCAAGTCTAAGGATTTGCTTTGTCCCTGACCCATTACTGGAACCTTTTATACAAAAAGCTCCAAACTCCTGGCTGTGCCTGTATCTAAAGGTGTCTTGCAAGTGTTATCCCACCCACGAACACTCAGAACAATCACTTCGGTCCTTCACCATCCGAGTCCCTCGTGGGATATCGGAACCGCGGTTAAAAGACCTCCGCACTCGCTTCGGAACTGAATTCCATCTCAGTCACACCCCTACACACAGTCACAAAACCGTATCCACTCACAAAACGATAAGGGGCTCCCACTCCTCCGTATCTTCCGTAAACCAGAAGCCTGTCCTTGAACCTCCCAAGTCTAAGGATCTGCTTTGTCCTTTACCCATTACTGGAACCTTTTATACAAAAAGCTCCGAACTCCTGGCTGTGCCTGTATCTAAAGTTGTCTTGCGAGTGTTATCCCACCCACGAACACTTAGAACGATCGTTTCGGTCCTTCACCGGCCAAGTCCCTCGCGGGATATCAGAACCACAGTTAAAAGACCTCCGCACACGCTTCGGAACCAAGTTCCGTCTCAGTTACACCCTTACACACAGTCACACAACTGTATCCATTCAACTGAATGGTATACTCATGAAATGATAAATATTTGTTTGGATCTTCGCGCGCAGAATTACGGGTACCGGAGGAGGGGAGAGCTCTTGTTCTTTACTTGCCTCTTATGTTTGTAATCCTGCTGGGCTCCGCACTGCTCCTCATAAGGGCCACAACGAAACCAGGGTGGGGGCGCCTCCCTTAGCTGTTCACAGAATCGGGACCCAAGAGGATCACATCAGGGTCACCAAATTGTTATAAATTCCAAGTCAATTTTTAGTTTTATATGATTTACTTATGGGGTTAATAAAAGGCAAGTTAACAGCACTGGGTGCACGGGGATTCAGGGCTCCTCTAACACGCACACGTGTTACATCAGGCAGCTGGTTTTTATGTTCCTAAGCTAATACATATTCATCACTACTTCTAAGAAAGGCAGGGTTATTACAATTAGTTTCCGGAATTTGACCCCTTCCAATGGCGCATGCGTATCAGTTCTCAGTGGTCCCTCTGGGGGTCGTTTGGGCTGAAGGCTCGCAGTCTTCCTCCCAGGCTTTGTCCTCCAGTTGTCCTTCAGTTTCCTTTTCTTCCTTATTTGGTAATCTCTTGGCTGGATGTCAGAGACTTGTGTAGGGTCCTGTGCAATAGTTAACAGTCATTTTGAAACTCCTTTGTTCTCCTGTCCCCTAGATCCAGGACCCAATATTTACCTTTTAAACCCTCTATTGACACGTATTACTGGACCATTGACACGAATTGCTGGACCATTTCTTACAAACACCAAATAAGTTGGTTTTAGATTCACTAAAAATTCCACCTCATTTTTCCTAGTCCCTAGTTCACCAGAACCCCTTGATGGTTCTTTAGCTTAGGGCAATCTCACTTCCAGTGTCCACTTTCCCTACAATATGCACAGTGATCCGATCCCATAGGAGAGGGATTCACTCTTTCACTTCTGCCTGACATTCCTCCTCTGCCAGTTTAGCGCAACCCAGTTCTTCTCTATCAACGTTCCCTGTTCCTTCTATCAACTTTTCTACATCATAATTACCTAGTAACAATCAACTCGAACCTTTATCTAGTCCTATTAGATCATCCTGACAGTCCTTCACAACCAACTTCCAAGCATCTAAATTTCCCCAAAGATTCACCTTTATTCTCCTCAGACCCATCGCCTGCCCTAAAGGGGCCAGTTACGGGTCCTGTTGTACTACAAATTCGTGCAGCACTTGGGGTGACATTGTCAGGTCCTTCTGCTCAATTGTCAGCAACAGCAACCCCCTCCTCCTCATCATCAGAATGATTAGGGGAAGGAGATGCTCTTCCTGCTCTGCAGGTTACACAAGCCTGCCTCTGCTACAGCACTTCTGCTTTAACTCTTTCTTACCCTGAATGCAAATCTGCTACTTGTTGCTTTAAGCCTGTGTTCTTACAAATCATGCCTTTGCAGGCAAACAGCAAACACCCTGCCATGCATACAGCATGACTCAGTCGCACCCTCGAGCGGGTAATGGCGGTTTGTACAAACTCACCCCAATACTTTAACACTTTCACAGGGTCTTTGATTCTCCACCCCCCGCTTCAGGTCTTACATACATTAGTACAAGTTTTTTTCTTACAATGTGTTTCATTCTGGTTGCTCCACAGAAGGAACCACAACCTGAGCTCTTTTTTCAACAAGAGCACCTTTCTAGTTTAGGTCTCAGGTTTTTTCCTATCCTTTTCTAGAGCCATAATCAAAGATCAGGTGGTGTTAATCCCGCACTCCTGTTACACAAACATAGCTGCACACATTACTTCATCCCACTTTTGTTCTCTACAAAGAAACAGCATAAGCTGTAAAATTGTGTTGTAATATAAGACTTCCTTCAAGTGGCCATCTTTCACCATCACCAAATGTATACAAAGACCACCAATTCTGACAATATTTTTAAAATGTCTTTTTGTTCAGATTTCCACTGGGAATTCCACCATATTCTTTCCAGTGCTTCAAAATACATCCCAGGCATGTTTTGGTATTTATTTCTTGGCTCAGTCTGCCCCCCATCTTCCTAATAAGTCTGGTATTTGTCTACAATGTATTAGTTATTACTGGAGGCACCATACTTATCTCAGAACACACACCACAGTTCAAGACCTCTATTTAGCCTTATTTCTTGGTCTCATTTTTTTTATTTTATTTTTTTTTGCGAGGAGATAATATATCTTAGACACTTGCCACCCTTTTTTCAAGTATACAGACAGCACCTATGACACTAAGGGCAGAGGTTAATTTGTGCTTTTTCCAAATGATGTTAGTTCTAATGTTTTGTCCACAGTCTCCCGCTCTAATTTCTAATTATGCATTCCAACACTTCATAAATTGATTTTTCAATCGCTTCATCTGTCTCTGGCTAGCTCCCTTGCAGGGAACACGGAAACGCAGATCGGGACTCCCCACTCACTTTGCATTGACACCGCATCTCTCACACACATCACACTCTCCAGGCAGCCCTCAGTCACACAGGCAGTATGTTACAAGGTACCGTGCACTTACATACAGCTCTAGGAACGCTGACAGTTCGCGTTATCACACAAAGTACACATTTCAATGAACAATTGCCAAAAAACAGATTCTAATTTTTTCTGGCCTTAAGCAGCATGTCAAGTTTTCAGCTATTCGCCTAGAATTATCAGAATTACCAGATTTATTTTTTTTTTCAACATACATTTCATAACTCCAATTACGGACATGTAACAAGACAACACATAAAAGAAACAAGACACAGAGCGCTATTTCAGTTGTTACATTCTAGGAATTCCCCGAATCTTAAGACAACCTAAAGGATGTTTTTAGCTTCCCAAATCTTAAGACAATCAAATAGGGCTATTACCCTTTTCAGAAGGCGTCCCTTCTTCTCAACCCTGCAAGATGGCATCCCGTCTTTCGTCTTATGTGGTAAAACCAAATCTTAAGACAATCAAATATTCAAAACAAAGAATAAATATAAATACCTTTTATGTTGTGCAGAAGTCCTTGTCCAACTGTGTGAGAAGCTGAGGGGTAGGGGAGTCTTGCCGACAGAAGATGCAGTCGGGGGCCCTCAGGGTCCCCAGGCCCCTGGATTCCAGCCCTGGTGGAGAGTTCTCCTGGCTGGCTCGCCAAATTGATGCCAAAACGGCACAGACCAACTGCTCAGAGATGAATTTTGTCTTTAAGCAGCAAAGGTATTTATTTCGTGCAATGTTGGGGAGCTAGCCAAATACTAGCTCCAAAGTTTTCAGTGAAAAGTTAGGTATTTTATACAGTTTTCGTGAGGAGTTACACAACATCTTTACATACATACTCATTTGATTTTGACACCTAATCATTATATTCACAATAGGTGGGATCCAGGTGGAGTAGACCTTTCAATTTTCTTTGTTGAATGATTTCCTGACTTGATGGTCTCCTTATCTCCTTCAGGTGCCCACCTTATCTTTTCTAATTATGCCCACCTTATCTTTTCTAATTATTCAGAGTACATTCAGTGGAACCTTTTCTACTTATTCAGAGTACATTCCTTTCTCAACACAAACAGAGCATCACCCAGAGCATTGTACCAAACACATCCTGACCAATCTTTTTATTCACGCTCCCTCCAGGTTGCTCTCCTATTTCCTTCCAATGACTTAAAACACATTCCAGCGGCCTCTTTCTTAATATTCCGCCACTCTGTTTCCCCTCCATAACACCTTAATCGCTATCCCAACCACAAATCACTCTAATCTCACTTACAGCTCTCTCTCTCTTATCCCAGGGAGTCCAAACCTTACAATTAGGGCATTTAATTTCTTGCCCCCACCATATACTCAATAATTCTTTACACTATATGCACTTTAAAACATATAGAGGTTCACACTCACCCCTCAGATGCTCAAGACAGTACTCACACACCAACATTCACATCTAATACAGAAATGTTCTTATATTTACAACATAAAGTAAGTACAACAATTAATATTAGTCCTATAATTATCAATCTTATGTGTACGGATTGACTCCAAATCATCAAAGGCCTTCAGACTAAAACACAAATTTCTGATGTTACCTTAATATCGAAACAAACACTAAATCAAATGTATACCTGCAGCGCTAGCTACCCAGCATACACAAGTTACCTTAATATCAAAACAAACACTAAATTAAAATCAAATATCAATCCTATGTAAACGGATTGACTCCAAATCATCGAACGTTTTAGTCTCCAGACTAAAACACAAACTTCTGATATTACCTTAATATCAAAACAAACACTAAATAAAAATCAAATGAATACCTGTGATATGGAGAAATAGTGTGAAATGGGGACAATGGACATTGATCGTGATTGTATATGTCTGCTCAAGGAATGTGGGTATGGTGACTGGTCATGGGTGTGGTGTCTGGTCACATAGGCACACAGCTTTGAGGAGACACCTACCCTTCTTCCTCTAACAAAGGGGCTATTTATAAAAAGGATGAGAAAAGGATAAGAGACATTCCAATGTTATCTAGAGGGAGGGAGTGCTAAGGCTTCTTGCTGGAGAAGATCAGATGGTCACAAGGACATGAATCACCTACAAACCTGCAAGACCACCACATTCCAGGCAAAGGACTGATAAGCTAATTAACATAGGAAGCGAGAGTAAGGGGGTTTAGGTAATGGATATGTATAGGTGTTAATTGAATATTCATTTGTTTTATTGTATAAATGTGAGATGGTTTGTCACTTCGGGCATGCACGCTTGTGGAGGAGCGATCCCCCGTGCATCTGCGTGCAATAAACATACCTACTTTATAACTTTTGAGTTATAGAGTCTAATTCTGTACGTCACCTGCGGCGCTAGCTACCCAGCATACGCCACCCTGCATAAGCATACAGTAATCTTATGTCTTACGAACAGCTTTACAAACGGACCAGTCCCCAAAAGTAGAAATATCCAAACCAGTAATATTCTTAAATACAGTATTTGAATAAAGATAATACAAAACACTAATATTCCTAAATACAGTATTTGAATAAATATAATACCTTTTGCTCAGTAGGATAGAGTCCTTGTCTGCTCCTGTGGTGATCCAGATGAGATGAGGAGCCCCTCCAGGAAAATCCCCGGGAGTACCCTAGGGAGTCCCCGCTCTCAATGGGTCCCGCAGCCAAGCAGAGCAGGTCCCATCTGGGTCGCCAAATTGATTTAAAGAATCACTTTACCAATATACAAGCGAGCAGAGGTTATCTTTATTCGGCAGCGCTTGGGTGCATGGGGGATCGCTCCACCAAAGTCATGCACACCGAGGGAACCTTTCAGCTCCCTCTTTATACAAGTCACTCATGTCTATTCATTAACTTTCTGGGAACTCAGTAACATATCTTGCACCTGGACAATTAGCACACTCCCATTCAAGGATTTAGTACATCTTCAAGTTAACAATATTAAGATATCTTGTGCCTGGAAAATTAGCACATTCCCTATGTCACCCATTCAAGGATTTAGTACATCCTCAAGTTAACTATAAGGGTCTCCTCAGACAAACATGAGCACACCGTTCTTTAAATAAATCGTATATGGCCCATTATTCAACTGTTTTTGCTTTAAATCCTATCTGTGCAAATAGGCAGAAAACAAAAAGCAGTTTATTAGTGTGCTAAGGTGTTAGTAATTCTTATTATATAATGAATCAATGCTTCTGTATTAACCTTTGGTCACTGATTAAACAACACACTTAAACACAGACTTAACTTCAATTATGGGAACTGTCCACTCAAGTTAGGCATGTGTTCAAGCATGTAAATTATAAAATGCGTGTCTTGGTTAAGTATCAGAGCTATAAAACCTAAGGCACTCTGAAGCAAGGAAAAATTCAAGCTGACATGTCTCCTACTGTTGTAGCTTTTCAAAAAGTTACAGATACTTCCATTTCTGTTCCTTCCCCCACTACTGTGTTGTATGTTAATGGTAAATCAATCCAGAATAGTCTTGTGGGGAGAGCAGCAAAGAAAATTGCTGCAGGTCCTAGAGCAGAGCATTAGTTAGCAGTGCAAAGCACTCAATGTAACAGTGAAAGAAGAGAGGCACCGAGGCCTCATGCCTGCTTGGAGTCCCTTGCACTGCCATTGTGGCTCTGAGCCATCCATGTATCAGAGTAAGCTGAGCATGGAGTGCCCTAAGCCTGTAACATTGTAAGTAATGAAGAAGGTACTCTATAAGGAGCTCTGCCTGCATTTGGAGATAAGCATTATATACTTCTTGCTAAGTTTGCAGGCCTCTGGCCCATGAAAAAGACAGCTGAGCCTACAGTGCCTACAGAGCAGTCATGACTGGTTAACGCCAGGCTGGGCCAGAAGGTTTCCACCTGACCCAGCAGAGTTCACTGCCAACGGCAGGGTCTGCAGTCTGGTCAGTCCTGACACAGTCAGCATGGTTGCTTATAGGGTTTCCTATACTACCACACTAGCAGCCTGCCCATCCCCATCCCCTCAAAAGCGAGGATGAAGTCAGTGATTCAGAGTTGAGAACATCAGTACCACATTGCATATGTCTTTTCCTTGTAAAAAATGACTGAAGCGGGCAATTTTTACTTTTTTTCAAAAAAGAAGAGCCAAAAGATTTCATCTTCTCCATGAAGTGATTATTTCTGGCAGGTTTCAGCCTATATGCAACTGCAGTCATTTAAAGATAGGTAACATTTGCTGTATCAGAGTGTTTTATTGCCTGCCTTTATAGAACTATTTCTTGGGGCTGTCCTTTATTGTACCAATCAATGACCTAATAAATGGTACCAGATTAATGAAGTACAGTAAATTCACTGTTTTTAAAGCCCTGTACTTGACAGAAATCCTCATGTGTGCAGAATAACACATTTTGAACTAAATAACTAATTTTAAACATGCTTTTCTTATTCCAGTGAAATGTAGTACCTATTAGAGGGAAAAAAAAGGTACAACTCTTATCCAGTACTTTCTCTTTGCCTTGCCTGTTTCAGCTCTGTTTCCTCACTTTGATATTTTTGGGATGGGATAATTTGTCTCCAGTACTGTATCCACTGGAGAATTTGTGAACCTAGCTGATGTTCTTACCAAGAGGTAACAACGGGATAATCAAGATCAAAAGTGATTTATTTTGTGTTACTGCTGAAGGCCCTCTATTGTCTCACTCATTTTCAGAAGAGGGAGGAGAAGAAGAAAGCCTCTTTGTTTCCTTAAATCTGTGGACAGTCTTTTATTCACTCACTCAGTAAATCATGATACAGAGGACTACTGAGTTCATCATATGTTATTCCCCTCACTGGGCTGTGAAGCCCCTGAAGGCACTCAAGAACAAGACTGCTCCCCATGGAGATTAAGTGGTTGAAGCATGCAGATGCCTGTGTCCCCCAGACCCTTGGAGTCTGTCCCCTTTCCCATGCTTCTGATGGTTCTAGGTCTCTTCCACCACGGCTCCCTAATCCTGCTGAAATGGGAGGAGTACAGTTAACACACTGCCTCCATCAGTTGAGTTAGCAGTCTGTCTATCAATAACCCACAGGTGGATGTTTCATGGTAGCATGGTGCATCTCTGACATCTCCCACCCCAGAAATGTCCTTCCAACTCCAAAGTAGTTGAATGCATACCTGCAGTCATTTGAGTCTTCAGTTTCTGGAGCAACATGTATAGACATAGGCTTCCTCAGGTGTGGGAGGTAGTGTTGGATGGGGGAAGCTCTTCACACAGTTCTTGGGAGTCTGAACCATGTAGGAGCTGTGTCTGCCAAACAATACAATTTCATGACTTTGCACCAACACTCGCCCTCCAGAAATGCCACTGACAATGGCAATGTTTCAGTGGAAACACATCTCAGCCACATCTGTTTGGCTTTTATTCCTCTATCACCAGCATCCTCTGGTTTTGCAGGACAATGTGAATCCCCAAAAAATCTCTTCAAAGAACATTTTGGTGAGACTGTCCCATTATATGAATACTTAAGCTGTAATCACAAGGATCTCCTCACCAGATCCATGGTTCTTTCTTCCTGCTATGAACTCCCTGCACTGAGCAGCATGCTGCAGAAACATAAGTGTATGTGAGGGCAGGTGGGTGCAGTGCCCACTGCTTGTATCGGTGACACAGGAAAGCCTGCCATTTTCCTTTCCAGACCAAAGTTATCACAGGTATCTTGTATGTATGGTTTTTTCCCCCCAGACAATTATTTTTCTTTCATGGGCTCAAATCAATTGCTTCTTTGACAATAAAATAAAAAATTGGTAAGATGTTTATTAAATCTACAGCTGGCAAGAGCATTGTGAGGCTGATAGGCATTGCCATTTTAGGGTCCTGTGATATAGTCATTTACCCTGTGGCTGTAGTCACCTCATGATAATTCTTCCCAGTCAACAATTAGAATATCCTCTCCAGAGGCCTACTTCAGTGCCTCAGAGATATAATAATTACTTCCATTTCACAAGATATGAATTTCTCAGGAGCTGGTCTGAGACCCTGGAAGTTGGTCTTCAGCCATGCCAGGAGCTAGAGGGCATCTCAAAGCTCAATGGTATTTACTCAAAGCATAGAGTGTTTTTTAGAGTTTGCCTTCTCTGATGTGAATATACAGGAAAACAAAGGCAAATCAGCCTCCCCTAAACAAGCCTCAAGAGCTCACCAGACCATAAACCATGATCATACAAGTGTCTTCCTTTAGCAGAACAATATGAACAACATACAAGAACTGTTAATTTTATTTTTCATTGGTTCAGGAAAGCATTTGGGTGTCAGAACAGTACATAGCAGGCTCAGATGCAATGCTGAGTCTATTTCAGCTCCCTAGAGGAATGAGGTGGGATTAGTTTTTATATAAGCATTCATATCATAGTTACTTGTTACTTCTTTTCACATATAAATGATCAATATACTCTTGGAGGAACTTACACAACCTAATTTGAACACCTATTTTAGTGCCTAAATTGGGGATGTAGACATGGGCTCATCCCCTCCAATCTTTAATCATCTGGCTGAGGTGATGTGCTGGTTTTGGCTGAGATAAAGTTAATTTTCCTCATAGTAGCTAGTATGGGGCTACATTTCAGATTTGTGCCAAAAATAGTGTTAATAATGCAGAGATGTTTTCATTATTGCTGAGCAGTGCTTATACAGAGTCAAGGCATTTTCTGCTTCTCGCTCTACCCCACCAGTGAGTATGCTGGGGGTGCACAAGAAGTTGGGAGGTAACACAGCTGGGACAGCTGACCCCAACTGACCAAAGGAATATTCTATACCATATGATGTCATACTCAGCATATGAAGCTGAAGGAAGAAGGAATGGGGGCGATGTTCAAAGTTATGGCATTTGTCTTCCCAAGTAACCGTTAAGCATGATGGAGCCCTGCTTTCCTGGAGATGGCTGAATAACTGCCTGTCAATGGGAAGTAGTGAATTAATTCCTTGTTTTGCTTTGCTTGCATGCACGGCTTTTGCTTTACTTATTAAACTGTCTTTATCTCAACCTATGAGTTTTCTCATTTTTACCCTTCCAATTCTCTCCTCCATCCCACTGGGGGGGGGGGGGGGGGGGGGGGGGGGAATGAGTGAGTGGCTGTGCGGTGCTTAGTTGCTGGCTGGGGTTAAACCACGACAGGCAATAAGGCTGGGAATATAAGTGCTCTTGGCTCCCTGCAGAGTCACTAAAGGGACTGAGGGGAACATACAGAGGACAAGTTGGCCCAATGAAAGCTGAATCATCCTCTCAGTTACCACCTCTCTCCATTCACCCCACACATATCTGGGGTCAAACACACTTCTAACTTAGGCATCTCAGTCACATGAGCCTTGCATCATCCATATAGCTCTGTACAGCCAGTAGTGATGTATCCAGGGCATGCCTTTAAGTGCTTGTCCTCAGGCTTTGGGATCAACACCACGAATTTGTGTCTAAATCTTAACCATTGCTGTGTATTAAATGTGCCAGATGCAAGTCAATATATTCTCTCACTAGCAATCTCCTGTTTTGTTGTTGACAATCCTTCTCTATGGTGTCCTTAAACTAGCACAGGTTAAATATATACAAACTATTTTAAAATAAGAAGCATTAGGGAGAAGGAAATTCAAGTCTTTATTAATGTGGCAGAACATATATTCAACTCTGCTCCATGCAAGCAGCAAGCTAATTGCTGTGGGAGGCACAGCATCGTAGCAGTTGCTTGCCTTTCATATGAACAAAGTGCAAGGCAAGAAGGCTCCTGGGCAGGACCTCAGACAAGACAATCTCTGGTGTGCCAAGTCTCTGTCTTGTCTTGAGCCCAAGTATTCCCTGGGGCTGCAGCACTGAACTTGAGATTTAAGAGAACTGCGGTATGAGGACTGAGGATGCTTTGGGGACTTTTTTAAGTGGTAGAGCAACCAAAGGTTGTGGAAATGACCCACAGGTTGATTCAGAGCATCCATGTCAGGAGCTTTGCACTCTTCTCTGAATTGTCAGGAAAGACAAAGGGAGATGCCCGATTTTAATCGGGGGTGAATGTGCTTCCCAATATGTTTACATATCTCTGGAGTGCCCATTCCCCATATGAATCTTGATTTTTTTTCTGTCTCATGTTCTATGATCTGAAAAGGACGGAAAGTCCTTGCATGTAGGGCCCCACTTCAGCTATTTCCTCCCTACAGACATGTATGGTATGACATTTATGAATGCAAGCTTTTATGTGCATGTTTATGTGGATGGGAAGTCAGTGGCTAGGATGGAAGTATGTCCCTACTCTGAGCCCATTTTCTGCCTACACCTCTTTTCCATTTTGGTTCTCCCCTGATGATTTCACTTTTATATTATTTTTGTTTTTTAATGTCTTTTCTCCTCTTCCATCCACTCCTTTCCTTTCATTCACCTCTGTTTCTTCTCTAAGTTCCCTGAACGCCTTTGTTTCCCACACAGAGGTGTGATTTGAAGAATCAGTCAGCAATATGCAGGTGAGCGGAGGTTATCTTTATTCGGCAGCGCTGGGTGCATGGGGGATCGCTCCACCAAAGTCACGCACACTGAGGGGACTTTTCAGTCCCCCCTTTATACAAGCTACTCACACCTATTCATTAGTTTTCCAAAAAATTGTTTACATATTCATTACAATTCTGTGAATTCATTTACATATCTCGTGCCTGCGCAATACCCTTGAGGAATTGTCTCTGCGCAGACTCTATTCCTTAGCGGCCATGTTTAAAGTCTCCATCTTCACCACGTTGCATGTACAACAGGAATCTAAGACCAAATGTCCCTTCTAAAGATAACCAACCCAAGGACTTAGCAGTCTGTACATCCGTCATGTGGCAATAAGGGTCCTTGGATATTTCCCGACTTTTAACTAAACATAGGTGCGTCATCTTTTAGATAAGTGAGACAGCATTCACTATTCAGGTGGCAGCATAGGGGTTGCTTGTCTGTTTTTATTTCCCTTTTGATTCCCCCCCCCCCCCCCATGTGTTTTTCTTCTTTTAGTTCCCTCTTCTAAATAATTTTTCTGTTTTGGTCTTTGAAGAACCATTATCCTCCGAAATGTCTTTGTTCTTGACTATTCAACACCCTCTGGGCTGACTCAGCCCAGGCTGTGTGGGAACTGATTGGGACTGAATCAGCAGCTCAGTAGCTCAGTGCTCAGAAGGGAATTAATCTATTTACTCTCAGATGATTCCTGTCTCTCCACCTCCATCTCCAGTGACCATTTTCCAAATAAAACTATTTGTAATTCTTAGATATATTGTAGGGCAAGGCCTCAAGGACAAGAGTCCGAGCACTGTTAGCCTGATGAATGGAGACATGTTAGAACTTGTAGGGCATAAGCCCTGGGAACAAAGGAACAAGTTAACAGCAGACTCTTGAGCCATAGCACTTGAGATGACAACTGGACAGACAAAGAGTCTTGCTGTATGTCCATACAGCAGGACAAAGAGGGACATACAGCAAGATAAGGGAACAGATAGTGCTGATAAGGAACTTTGTTATTCACGAAAGTCAAGTAGGAAAAAAACCCCTAATCTTAGAACAGAGATTGTTGCTAAGATAAGATAGACTAATCAGTACCTATTGTTTAAATGATGTGTCTTAGAAGATAACCAATCTGTGTAGTTCATGCTTAAGATTTAACCAATCAGTGTGTAACATGTAGAAGGTAGAAATGTATATGAATGTAAAAGAATCACTAATAAATCGACATCTTGCTTGCATTAAGCTGCATCCCGTCTCTTCATTCGCCGCAATATATGAACAGGCAGAATGGTAGAGAGGGGCTGGAAAAGTTGTGTTAAGGCAGTAGGTGGCTGAAACCATTAAAAGTTTCAAGTGGCAATAGAAAAAATTGGTCCAAGCAGAGAGATTATTAGCTAGATCTGTTTCCAGAAATCAAAATGTTCTAAACCCCAGCAAATATCTTTCACATGCAAGTGTTATTTTTATTCAGCTCTAGCTACAAAAATGGTCTTTCCTCATGCAGAAGTATCACAAAGCAGTAACAGCAACAAGTTCATATACAGGGTGGGAATTTTTATAGTATCCAGAAACATTTTGTGATAAGGTTTTGAAGTACAGTTTCTGAATACTTCATTTCCAGCACAAAGGCCCTTTTCAGATATGTACTTGGAGCAGCCAAAGGATGAAAAACACAGAACATGCAGAAGGTATTCTTCAGCAAAGCCAGATTCCTCTTTCTCTGCCTATGGGAAAATGCTCTTGTTAATAGGATACTTCCTAATTCTTTTTCATAGTTTAATATTATTGTACTGCCTGATGTTCCCACTACATTGGATGCTTGAATATTTGGGAATATACCATCTACTGTAGACAGGAGGATAAAACAGGAGCTAATCTATAAACATCAAGGTCTTACAATGGCATAAAGGGGATATAAGCAATCAGAACACTGATTCTGCAGGAGAGGGAACAGTTTCTGCATGGCTATTGCTCTAAAGGCTGCAGTCTGAATTTGACAGATGCATCTTTAGATGAAACTGTGAGGTCTTTACTTTGTTTGTAATATGATTGAAATTAACTTGTTCTCTTTTGTTCCCCTCAAAATGACTGTGATCAGTCCAAGTGGCTCAGAAGCAATGAGAAAAAGCAGAGCCTTGCCATTTCCCAGGGTTTTTAGGTTTAGAGAACAGGATGATCATCCATGATAAATGCTTCTTGAAAACTCAACAAGACTCTTGTGCTTCACCCCAGTCCATGGCTGGCCTTTATTTACAGTACTGCCAAATGAAACAAATTGAAGGGAGAGTACAAAACATAATATCAAAACTGTAGTAGAAAGTATTTGCTTTGAGGAAGAATCCTTTGATTTGGGACATGGGCATCTGGTAAACATTAAGTTTTTAACCAGTTCAAACTGAAATGGGCTTTGGATGTTCTAGAATTAACCCTCCTTGTAAATACAGTCACAGGCCTGACACAGAAGAATGGCGAGACAGCATAAATTTCTAATAACCCAATTACTTGAAAAAAAAATGTACCACAAGGACTACTTGTTTGGCTTCCTCTTTCAAAATGATTCCCAGGTGATTATAAAGAAGCTGAAGAGAGCTGTGAATACAGAAAAAAAAGAACACAAGATGTTTTGCGTTTTTGACAATTTTTGTGGTACCCACCAAGGCCAGAAAGAGAGACATTCATTTTTTGAAGCAGACAAATAATTTCTTACAAGTCAAACCCATTTCAATGGGTTTTATATTTAGGAGGCTAAGGTTTCAGTTAACAACTGAGCTTTACAGAGCCATCTCTGGAGAAGAACAATTCAGCTGTTTATAAACATGCTGCCCTGAAAATGTCTGGAGAGTTGGAAATAGAATACTACTTTCCTTTTCTTTGTCACTACTTTACTTGAGGAAGAATCGCATTACAAACGTCATTACAGAGAAATTGTCTAGCTCTTGTACAAATAGATGATTAATGAAAGCATACCCTAAGGCAGCAATCTAAAGGTTCCAACTAACTGTTTTTCAATGTCACATAATGTGAGCAACACAAGGAGGGCTGTGATTTTTTTACACACTGGTTACTGAGAAAAAAATGAAAAGAAGGAACTCTGAATTAAAAAACAGAGCTGTTTTCTCTGCAGACGTAAGGGATGGACATTTCTATTCAACAGAATAATCAGTTGCATTAGCCTTTCAGCTGTTCATGGTCCCAATGCAATGGGAGAAGGATACAGACTCATTCTAGGCTCCTTTATTCTGCCTGAACTTTTTTTTTTTTTGGAGGCTCATCTGGTTTGCATATCAAATTCATAAGAGAAAAATCTTTTCCGTTTTAGAATTTTAAATCACTTAATCACCCTCTTTCCTTTTCTTAATCTTCTTGTTAGCTCTAATTTTAAAGATATATTTGATCCTGAAAGTCAGAGAGTATGTTGAAGTGAGGAATTAATGTAGCCAGTTAGGGAGATGGTATACACTTAGATTAAAGTTTAAGGATACACAGTCAGACCCGAGTCCTTTAGTGCTCATTCTGCTTTGGCTTGCTGCAGCCATAGCAGAGGCAGTGTGCTGGAGACAGTTCACAAAATCCACACAGGTCTCCTGAGGCCCACTGTCTGCCCAACTATTGCCCCAGTTGGAGGCAGGGACATGTGTAGCCATATGTGAAGCCAACTAAGAAGCAGCAACTACCTGCATAACATTTTACTGGGGCTAAAGGTCCAGGATAGTCAGTGCAAATCCCCCATCTCTTCCCAGGTGCTCAACTTCTGTCAGCACAGCCTGACTAAAAAGTGCTTTTCTGGGGCCATTCAACGACAAGTGGGGTAACAGAAAAGTCAAATGGAGAAATAAATCTGAGCTCCCCTGGTGGTGGTTGCTGCTGCCTAGAAAAGAAGAAGGGCACAAAAGAAAAAGGGTTAGGCTGTGCAGAGGGGAAAGGACAGCATCATGGAGACTAAAATATCCTTTTATGCATATGCAGCATTGGGGCATAAAAGAATCTACTGCGTATCCCAAGTCTAGGGAACACGTGCTATGCTCCACATCAAAATTCCTAGCCCTGGGGAATGGTAGAGTAATTGTGGGAGAGGAGGACAGAGACTGTCTGATTGTTACCAATGGGAAATAAGAAAACAGCTGGGTCTTATGAAGGAAAGTAAAGAAAAACATGTCTATCTGCCCAAAAAGTGTTTGCATGTTTATAACCATATATATCTATGTAACTGAATGAACGGTTTCTGCCCTGAGCCTGGTGGAACATACAGCTGAAATTTGTATCCGGGCTCAGAGATGTAAATATGAGCTTCTTTTCACAATGAAGTGTCTCTGGTTGCACCACAACCTGAGTCCATGCCTTCATACGCCACAAGTAATTGCAAGGTCACTCCTCTCTGCTATTTATTGGCAAAGGTGTGAATTCATTTTCCCAAAGAGGTGATCAGAACTTACTCAGACTGCCTAGTATTTGAATGATATTGGGAAGCTGTCCTCTGTAGAACCTAATGACTTTAGTCATTAGCATAGTGAAGGTATGTTTTTCCTGCTGTTCCTGGCATTCAGAAACATTACCATACCACCAAAATACTTAAATAGTACAATTTGCTCAGAGTGGGCTTTCAGATGACAGCAGCTGGAACCAACCAAAAACTATTATAGTCTCATTTAATTGGTGTAATTCCTGGCCTCCAGTTCACTATCACTGTCCTCAGCTAAGTGACCCATCTGGATACTGATTTATTCCTCAGATCTTTCAGTCTGTGTCTAACAGAAAAGAGGGTGAGACTGCCAGGGTCTCCTCTGCATGATTTCCCTTCTGGAGCTATCATGCAGTGTCTTTTCTTGCATATCACGTACTATATGCTTTTCAAGCACTGCTGTGTCCCACTCCAAGACTGCAGCACAAATGAAGGAAATATGATATGGCTGGAACATCATTTTCTGGCTAATCCCAGCTGTTGCGTATTGATGGCACCTGGCCACAAGGCTGCTTTATTTTATGTGAAGGGGCAGGCTGGGCCAAGAATGGCAAAGTCATATAGGACCTGGAAAATTATCTTTCCCTCCTCCAATTCTATAAAGAGCACTACTGTGAGAGCATAAATGGGGATGAACTGACAGTGAGCTGATCTAGATTTCTCTTTTAATACCACTGAGGGGATATTTGTCCTGTAATCTCATTATAAACTTCTTTTTCCAAAATTATATAGCTCCATCTTAACAAGACTTTCATACTAGTTCTTGATGTGCCATACCAGAAAGGAAAAAATGTTGCCCTGTTTTCTTCAAAATAAATTTTTTTACCCTCTACATGAAAGCAAAAGTTAAATACAGCGCAACTGTCCTTACTGCAGGCCATATTTGTGAAAAATGAAATTAGCTTCTCAACTGCTATCAGACAGAATACTGTTTTTGAAAACAATAACTTGAAGTATTGGTGTTGACGCAGAAGGCTTGGACTTAACTTATATGACCAATGTGATCAAGTTAGTGCCACTTTATTAATAGACTCACCACAATTTATACTCTACCGGTGCTATTAATAGACCCACACCAATTTATACCCCCAGCTAAAAATAAACATGCTACACATGTTTTCTTATGTAAAAGGTTGTAGAGGGATTTTTAAAGGACCGAGGACATATGTTACCATTGTCTGGGTTGGACAACCCAGGCCTGTTAGTTGAAGCTGCAGAGCAAATTTAAATTGTCTTTGAGCCAAGCAGTGGGAGAAAGAAAACAAGCTATGCACAAACAAGAAGCCAGGTGCAGAGCAAGTCCTGGGAACCGCGAAATCAGCACTCTCTCATCAGCAAACTCTGATCAGGCGCCTGCAGCATGCAATCAGCAACACGGACACCCACGTGACCAGAAACTTTTATCCAATCACCTGTGTGTAGAGTCATATGAGCAGTTGGTTTAAGTTATAAATATGACCTGTTTAATAAATTGATCACGGCATGTATCCATACTGGTGTGATTGTCGTGACTTGGCTGACTCTCCACGGGGGACCCTCTTCGAAAGGTGATAGGTTAAAACTACTCGTTCACACGCTTCCATCTCCCCTATGATCGGTCCCGGTGTGGTGCCCACACGCTGCTCCCCCCTTGTGCAGGCATCCTGGTTTTTCTCATCTTTCTGTCCAACTTTTTTATCTCTCTGTGAATGCACAGTTTCTTTGTCTCTCTTGGCCTTGCATATGTCCTTCACAACACCTGCAGCTTGTTACAGCTTTGGCCTGCTTGGCCTTCTATTACAACAAAGTTACTTGGTCTGGATTGCTAATAATATATCTGTTGTCTTCCAGCCACTCCACAATTGGGATCCTTCAAGTTCCTTCTCAGGTGAAGAGAAGCAGAGATATTCCAGCGGGAGAAGCAAGGATACACATAATCTTGTGTCTTGAAAACACTTCCTCTGCAGTTCAACAATTCTGTTCTTCTTCCCATATGTTGCCCCCTTATGGACAACAGGTGACCAGAAACAGCAACAAATGGATTCTCAAAAAACCTGTTATTTATAAACGATTTATTGGAAAATACATATTTCTCATGTCAAAAATACCCAGATGGAAGAAAGATTCCTATAAGAAGATGGAAGTGGAGGCCAGAAGAGTTGTTGTGAGTCCACTGCTATTTCAGAACAATTTCAATGGCTTGGATGCTGGAACAGGAGCTTATGCAAGAGCCTGATGACACTAAGTCACAGTGACACAAGGCTGCTGGAAGACAGAATCAGAGCCCAAAATGACCCTAACAATAGGAAGAGGGTGAAAATCCTGAAGAACAAGTACAAGTTTTCTGAAATTCGTCAAGAATAAACAGTTACACATGCATAGGGTGGGAACAACATGTTTTGCAGTAGTATTTTAGGAATGGCTCTGTAGGTTTTACTGGATCATAAGCTGAACAGCATTGTGCTATTGCACAAAAGGAAAACATTTTATGGGAGTACATAAACATAAGTAAAACCTAAGGAAAAAACTGAGTGTTCTTGACTCAGTACTAGACAGCCTCCATTTCTTGTATTAAGCAGTAGATGTCAGGGAGACAAAAAAAAAAAAAAAAAAAAGAAAAAAAAAAAAAAGAGCAGATCAGTTGGAGAGCATCCAGAGAAGGAAAAGTCTCTGTTCAGAAGTGTGGAAAATATAACTTCTGAGAAAATAGAATAAAAATTGGATTTAAGCAAAGAAAACGCTGAGCAGAGACACAACAATGTAAAAAAGTATTTGCAAACTGGAAGGAAATAGATCTTTCTGCATGTCACTTGTAAGAAAAGTCACTGCTTATATCATAGCAAGGAACATTTACATTTGGCACAAGGAAAAAATCTGAATCCACAAGAAGCATCAAGTACCAAATTGCTTGTTGGAGAGGTTACAGAATTTTAAAACTTATTGGATAAGACAACCACCCAGAGCAAAGCGATGATGAATTCTGAACACCAATCTTCAAGACTGTGGACCTAAATATAGCTCCAAAATGTTGCCACAGAGACCATATAAGATGCTGGTTATGTTACCGAAATCTCAGAATGAAGAACTTAGACACCAATGTGATGTAGATAAGCAGACACTTCTTTATTGATGGCCGGGTGCGTGAGTGAGTCCTCTCACGATCAACGCACACCAGGTCCCAAAATCAGATTCCATATATAGAACTTATTCATACATATTCATCAATTATTCATGCATAATCATAAGATTTCCCATAAATCATTAACATATTCTCCTCCCATATCCGATTCTGCGCAGTAGAGCTTAGAAAGGTCTAGAAATGGGTCTGGGGTACGATTTGGGTAGGTGGTATATGAGTCGGTGGTCGCAATCTCCCCCTGCCGGAATTACCTTTTACTAAAGTTCACGGTTTCTTGGCAGGCAACTACAAGCTGTTCCAGTCAACTCTTCCCAATTTCCATTAATCTCATATTCTGACATCTCAATACACTTTCTATATACAGAAGACTGGTCAGATACAAAGAAACCTTTCAAACCCTAAATTATTACTTAAGTTTCAACAATGATTCTAGCCCATTCTTCTGGCCTTAGTACAAGATGTACAGAGGGTCTCATAACAGCTTTTACTGAGCAATTATAAGTTTCCTCAAAATATATTTTTATCCTTCTATATTTCTATTCTATAAAATAACTCTATAAAATCAAATAATCAAAGTCAATCAATCTTAACTTTTTAACAAATCGATAACATTTCCCCCCTTTGAAAGTGTTGAAAATCATTATTTCAATACTTTCACATTATTTACATGTCATTTGTTTCAACATATTTTGGTGGTGGGCTATATCTTGGTGGACTAGTAGGTACTTCTCTCATAATCATACGATTGACTGCAATCCTATTGATAAACTGCTTCTTCAAACATACATATACTAACATGATCATCAAAAAGACAACCAATAACAACAACAAAGTTTTGATTATGGATTGTATCCAAGAGCTCAAGTTCCATCCTAATTTATTAAAAAATTTTCCAAGCCAATCTTCTGACATATCCTTTTGAATTGTTTCAGTTTCTTTTTCAATTTTTCCCAATAGGTCTAGATCATGTTCCACATCCTGAGTGACATTTGGAATGTGGATACAACAGTGGTCCAGTTTATCCTTGAGATATCCACATATTCCATGTTCTTTAAGTAGGAGCATATCTAGTGCCATTCTATTTTGTAAAGTCATTCTGGAGGTCGCCTGTAATTGTATGTTCAATTCCTTAAACCCCTTTTTAGTAACATTTGCTAATTTTTCCACTTGACCAGTTAACTTATAAAGCCATGCTCTGTTCCTGTATGATGCTATAGGATTTAAAAGTGATTCAAGTGCCCAGCCAATTTTCACTCCTGTAGATGGTTCATTCCAATTATCATCATTTGTCTCAGATCTCTTTATTCGTTTCAGTTCTAAATTTTCTAGGGATCCTCTAAATGGTGATCTCTTCCAAATCAGACACAATGTTGGCATACCTAAAGTAATTTGTTTCACTTTACCATCTAATGGTAGATGAGTTGTCCAGGTTCCATCACTCAATGCCCAAATTAAATGTCCAGGACTTTGAATAGTAGCTTTTCTGCAACTAAACAAAGTTCCTCTTCTGACTGTAAAAGTACTGGTTAAATTGAGAGTATTGTTAAGACCTCGACAAAAACAACCATATTTCAAAGCAGCAGCCAAAGGAAGAATTCTTTGGATTACTAAGTCTGCATTACTACAATCATACGCTTTTTCACATTTCCACCATGGCACTATTTTATTTTCCTTCTCTCCTAATGAAGTTGATCTGTCATTGACCCAGGGTAATACTGAAAACACTTTTCCCTCCCATGTAAAACACCAAGGAGTTTTTGCCATATACTGAAAATGGGAATATAAGGTCATAGACCAAACTGAATCCCAAACTATTTCCTTTTCCTGTAGGGTTCAATTCTTTTTCTCACATTTTGTCTCTGTTATCCATACACTGGTGTTTGTTGTAGCCATTTTAGGGTAATAACACCATCCCTTGTTCCCTAAATCTCCATCTAATTCCAGTTTAGCTACAAATCGTCCTTTACATTCCCACATGGTTGAATATACTGGTGATTCTTCTCCAACTTTAACCTTTTGCAATTCCCAAGTTTTCCTAGGTTCTTGTTTACAATCCATCGTCTCATTTCCAAATTCTAATTTGGTCAAATTCATGGTTAAGATTCCCCATGGAATAGATTCACCTACTGCCCTCGGTATTGGTAAACAAGCAGTGATCTGCATGACGTTTTGTAAATTGGCAAATTCTTTAATCAATCCTAGCATCAAATTTTCCTCAGCCATCTGTTTGGGAATGTCAATCACTTGTTCTGTTTCTATTTGTCTTTTGTTCCTGTCCACCAAGCCGGCCCATGATCCCACCAACACTACCAACCAAAATAAAATCCAATATAAAAATTAGACATGTTTCAAAGTCAATTTTTAAGTCTCTGGGTCACGATTGACAATCTTCCACGGAGTAGGTGCTTTCTTCACTTGAGTATAATGGATCCAAGCCTCCGACTCTGCTATTTTGATAGCTGTAAAAGTGGTTAACAGTACTTGGAAAGGTCCTTTCCAACGTTCCTGCAAAGGTTCAGAGGTCCAGGTCTTCACATAGACATAGTCTCCTGGTTGGAAATCATACACTGAATTTTCCTGGAATAAAAGTCTATTCCAAATTACTACACTCCAAATTGCAGCCAAAGTTTTCCTTAAAAAAAAGCAAACAGTTATACACATCTTGTTTTCCTTTTACATGTATGTTTAGATTTGGTTCTGGAGACTCATATATTTTTCCATACAGTAATTCATAAAAACTGACTGAGGTTCCACTCTTTGGCTGTACCCTGATTCATAATAATGCCAATGAAAGTGCCTGAGGCCACTTTAAACTGGTTTCTTGACAAATTTTACTTATTTGTCGTTTCAAAGTTCGATTCATCCTTTCCACTGTCCCACTAGATTGTGGTCTCCAAGAGGCATGTAAATCCCAATTAATACCTAATACTTTGCTAACACTTTGGACTACTTCAGCAACAAAGTGTGGACCTCTGTCAGAAGAAATTCCAATAGGAACTCCAAATCTCGGAATTATTTCTTGTAATAACCACTTCACCACTTCTTTTGCTTGTGCAGTGCGACAGGGAAGGGCTTCTGGCCATCCTGTAAAAGTATCTGTCGCGACGGAGGGAAGACGCAGTCACTCAATATGAGTGATCAGCAGACTTCGTTTATTCTACCTTACAGTCACCTTTTATGCCTTCTTATAATTAGCTCATACATATTACAAAAGTTAAGCTCATTATTGGTTAGTTGCCTAAATACCAAGCCCGCCCCTAGTTTCTCTTCTGTAGTTATCTGTTCCCACCTGCAACATTCTTTTCCCACCGAAATCTTCCTGTTACTGTGTAACAAGGACAGCCAAAGACAGTGTATTTTGCTTTACTTCAGATAAGCTGAGAGCGATGTGCATTTTTGTCCAGCCAGCTGGACTATGTCTGTGTGACCCTTTTCAGCTAGCCAGTTATCCACAAGTATCAACCCCTACCAGAATGTACCGGTACCCATTTTGTCTGGGTAATTCTGAAAAATCTACTTGCCAATAATCTCCAGGTTCTGTACCAGATTTGTCTACCCATTTGAACCTTTTTCTTAATCATTGGATTATTTTTCAAACATACTTCACACTTTGCAGTTACTATTTTAGCTATTCCCAACATCTTAACTGATACCACTTGTTTTCGTAAGGATGTTACTAAGGCTTCTGCCCCCCATTGACATTCTTGGTGCTTTGTTTGAATTATCTCTCTCATTAAAAGAGGTGGAATTACTACCTGTCCATTAGGAGTTATCCACCATCCAGCTAAGTTTTTCTTAGCATTTAATAACTGACCTAATTTGTCATCTTCCTCTGAATATCTCGGTTTTTCCCTAAGAAGGGTTACTGTTTTAGAAGGAATTATTGCCATTTGCAATGCTTGTTTCTTTGCTACCTTTTTTGCTGTTTTATCAGCTAAATTATTTCCAGCTATTATTTTTGTATTCCCAATCTGATGTGCTTTACAGTGCATGATTGCTACTTGATCCTTGAGAGGACAATAACCCCCTCTCTTTCCACAAAGCTCCATGGACATGCACTACCCCAAAAGCATATTTTGAATCAGTCCAAATATTTACTTTCTTGTCTTTGCTTAGCTCTAAGGCCCGGATTAAAGCAATAAGTTACGCCTTTTGTGCTGATGTGGTACTAGCCAATGCTCCTGCTTCTATAACTCTGGTGTCTGTTGTTACCGCATATCCGGCATATCAGACTCCTTGTTCCATAAAGCTGCTTCCATCAGTATACAGTTCCCAATCTGGTCGATCCAATGGCACATCCTTCAGATCTTCACGACTGGAATAAACATACTCGATTGTAGCCAAGCAATCATGTTCCAGTCGTCCTTCTTCCTGTATGGAACTTAAAAACACTGCAGGATTTACCAGGTTAGTTGTCTTTAGAATCACATCATCTTGTTCAGTCAATACCACCTGGTATTTCATCATTCGGCTGGGAGACAGCCAGTGTCCCCCCTTCTGTTCTAGGACAGTTATCACCATGTGTGGAACATAGACTGTTATTGTTCTTCCCAAAGTCAATTTCCGAGCTTCTTGTATGAGCATCACTGTTGCGGCCACTGCTCGAAGGCAGTTTGGCCACCCTTTACTCACTGTGTCCAGTTGTTTAGAGAAATATCTGACTGGTCGTTTCCAGCTTCCTATCCTCTGGGTTAGCACTCCCAGTGCCAGGTGTTACCTTTCATGAACAAACAACTGGAAATCTTTAGTTAAATCCGGCAGTCCCAAAGCAGGTGCAGACATTAAGGCACGTTTCAACTCTACAAAAGCCTTTTGTTGTTATGGGCCCCATACAAAGGGAGAATTCTTTTGGGCCTTGTACAGCGGTTTAGCTATTAGCCCATAGTTCATGATCCAAAGGCGACACCACCTAGTCATTCCCAAAAATGCTCTGAGTTCATGAATATTTCTCGGTTCAGGTATACCACAAACAGCTTCTTTGCGATCTTTTCCTAATTGCCGTTGTCCTTTTGAAATCTCAAAGCCCAGATATATCACAGCCTGGCAGGCTATCTGGGCTTTCTTCCTGGACACTTTATATCCATTTAGTCCCAGGAAATTCAAGAGGTCAATAGTCACCTGTATACAGGTAAGTCTTTCTTCTGTAGCTATCAGTATGTCATCCACATATTGTAGGAATAAATGCCCAGGTCTTGATTTATCCTGTTTCCAGATTTCAAGTTCCTTAGCTAATTGATTTCTAAAAATAGTTGGACTGTTTTTAAATCCTTGGGGTAATCTAGTCCATGTCAACTGCATCTTTCGCCCGGTTTGAGGATTTTCCCATTCAAAAGCAAACAGTTTTCTGCTTTCCTTTTCCAAAGGTATACAAAAGAAAGCATCTTTTAGATCAAGCACTGTAAACCATTGATAAGTGTCCCTTAATGCTGTTAACAGTGTATAAGGGTTTGCTACTACAGGATAAATGTCCTTAACCATTTGATTTACTGCTCTCAAATCTTATACCAGCCTGTATTCACCCGGTGGTTTTCTGACTTGTAAAATAAGAGTATTATACTCAGATTCACATTCCTCTAAAATTTTATACTCCAAAAATTTATCAATCAATTTCTTTAATTCCTGTCTCACTTCTGATTTGATTGTATATTGTTTAATTCTCACTGTTCCTGCGCCTTCCTTTAAATCTATTTTAACAGGTTCTGCTAGTTTTGATTTACGAGGAATATCTGTTTCCCATACAGTAGGGATCACTGCCAAATCCACCTCCGGTGGAATTTCTTGTTCCTTTACCTTTTCTTATATCATCAGGATTTCTCCCGTTTTTGACTCAGGTATTTTCAAGAAAAGTTCTCCTTCATCAAAAACAGTTTTTGCATTTAATTTAGACAACAAGTCTCTTCCTAATAAGGGTATTGGACATTCTGGTACATACAAAAATTCATGTGTAATTATCTTATTTCCAAATTTCAAATCTAGGGGCTGTAGAAATGGCCTGTTTTCTTCTTTCCCTGTTGCCCCTATTATATTGGCTGTTTTTGTTCCAATTTTTCCTTTACAGGTATTTAATAAAAAAATGTCACTCCTGTATCCACTCCCGATCTCACAATTTGAACATCTTTTTTTCCACTTTCTTATTATCAGAAGTTATAGCCATTACCAAATTATCTCTAATAGTTTGCTTACATTCCTCCTGCCAGTCTTTTCTTTGTCTCAAATAAAAGAACAAATCCACATATGGCATTTCACTCCATTTCCCTTCCCTTTTACAATACAACATTAACTGCAAAATAGTTTTATAATTCAGTGTCCCATTCGTGGGCCACTTTTCCTGATTTTCCAATATATATAGCGGCCACCAATTATTACAATACTCAATCATCTGGCTCTTTGGCAAATCCTCATATAAATCTCCCCAATGTGCCAATAAACATCCCAACAAAGAATTTTTCGGGATTTTATCATTTACAACAAGATTACCCATGCTTTTACTTTTAAACAACCGAGTTAACTTAGATGCCATGGTATAATTACTCACAGTACAATACACAATTATTCAACTCTGTCACTCCGATCCACGGATCCACACTCCACACTCACTTTCGTGCTCAATTGCACGTCTCACCCTTACAGCCACACTCACGCTTTCCCACAGTTACTTTAAACAAACATATAACACAATATTATACCTCTTAATTTTCTTCTTAATACACAAACACAAAACAACAAAAACAAAAACTTCTTCTAACTTCTTGTTAGAGGCACTACCTTAGAGAACACTATAGCATATAGTTTCTCTTGTTTCCACTTGTGTCCAACCCTGCAATAGCTTTCGCTTATGTCTTACGGGCAGACGCCTAGGCTTCCACTTCCACAAGGATCCTTTTAGTCCAACCCTGCGCAGCTTTCACCGCGTCTGACAGGCAGACTTACTCAGTGAGACTCAAACTCACTGGTGGGTCTCCAACCCACTCCTTACCATACACTTATTATAGTGGGACTAACCCACTTTCTCTAGTGCACTTACTTACTTTAGTGGGACTCCCACCCACTTACTACAATTAAAAAAAGAAGTCTTACCAAATATCCAGGGAATGTCGCGAAGAGCCTTACGGATCGGGGATCGATGGGTAACCCCGAGAAATCCTCGGTGCCGGCTGGAACCGATCAGGTCCCCGACTCCTCCGATCTCCTTCAGCGATATCCCACCTGGGTCGCCAAAACTGTTACCGAAATCTCGGAATGAAGAACTTATCGACACCAATGTGATGTAGAGTGAGAGGACTCACTCACGCACCCGGCCGTCAATAAAGAAGTGTCTGCTTATCTACATCACATTGGTGTCGATAAGTTCTTCATTCCGAGATTTCGGTAACAGTTAAGACAGCCTTAATATTTATAGAAGGATTTCCAAGGCAACTTCTTAATATTTACAGAAAGGACCGTAAGAAATGGCAATGTAAATCACACACCAGAATGGACCTATTAAAGGATAATGAAAATAGTGGTGTGAGATAAGTTAGCTAGGATGCTACCAGGGATTAGTGTCAGTTTTTAAAATAGACATTTGAAACACAGCTGAGAAGCACTTTTTTTTTTTTTCCTTTTGTCTCCTCTCTATATAGAGTGTCTTGTTTTCTTGTCAGGGAAGGATGCAGAAGGTTGTAATAGGAGGGAAAGAGTATATATTCTTTCTCCTCCAGAAGAGGTGCAAAGCATCAACTTGAGTCCAACTTCAGGCAGTATCATTAACACAGGACAAGCATCTCCTTGCCAGTGATCCTGCAGCTGGAGCATACTCTGAATGGACTGTGTCAGACATCTATGGACTTGCCCATTACTCACTGGAAAATAACTGTTACCCCAAGTCTGGATCAGCAATTGCTCCTTTCCTTTATCTGTCTCTGCAAGGCCAATTCTAGAACTCTGGAAGAAGATCAGTAGATGCTGCACCTTATAGAGCAGACCTCCTGTGGTAATTCTACAGATGAGGGGACAGATCCCCACCACACCAAGGAAGTACTGAGCCTCAATTGGCCCCAGCTCCCCACTAGGTGTATGGCCAGTGTTTCTCAAGGTTGGACTGAGGAAATGAATAAACCTCACTGAAGTGTAGAAAGATCTCTGATCTGATTGTATGAAGGACAGATATTCAGAACAGCCTGGGTTATGACAGCAGGGCTCCTGTTGCAAGCCTATAAGCAATATCTTTACTGAGGGAAGAAGTTAGCCTTTCTCATGTCCCCAGAGCACTGGGGAACTCTCCAAGGCAGCAACTGGTTCTGAGCTGCACTTAGTTCAGATAGTGGCACAGATCACGGTGTAAGGAAAAAGTCATTGGTATCTTCTTGAACACAAATGTGCTGAGAGCCACCCACTTCATAGTTTCAGCTCTCCTCCTTCCTAGATGACAGTCACAGCAACCAACTCCCAAGCTACAAAGGATTTGCAGTTTTCTCTTGGTTGCTAAGCAGTAATTATGTAGGCATTTGACCTCCACAAAATCTTGGGGATTGTCACGGTTTAACCCCAGCGTAGAGCCTCAGCTACGAGCCACAGTCTCTCCAGGGATATACCTGCTGCGGCACAGACTCATCCACAGCCACAGTCACTTCGAGGTGCACCTGTTCCAACATGGCCTTATCCATGGGCCATCACCATAGACCTGCTCCAGCGTGGCCTTAACCAAAGGCCCAGTCCCTTGAGAAGTAAATCAGCTCCAGCATGGCCTTATCCCTGGCTGCCTCCAGGCCTGTACCTGCTCTGTCATGGGCTTATCCATGGCCACATGCTTTGAGGTGCTCCAGCATGACCTCATGCACAGCCACTGATGCTTCAAGGTGTACCTGCTGCAGCATGGACTTGTCCTTGGGCCACAATTACTTCAGAGGCATACCTGCTGCAGCACAGACATAACCATAGCCACAGACATTCCAAGATATACCTTCTCAGGCATGGACTTATTCACAGCCACAGGGGCTTTGGGGTGGCCTGCTCCCACGTGGACTCATCCATAGGTCACACAGTCCCTTTGACTCGAGTTCACACTGGAGTTCCAGCCTGTCCAGTACAGCAGCACAGAAACGGCAGCCATGCCCTGGCCAACTGCCAGCCCAGGCGCATCACCATTGCTGTTATCAAAATGTTCCTGGGCACAGCACAGTGAGATAAGCAGTGCAGCAAGCAGAGAAAGCAGGAAGCAGCCACTAACGAGCACTAGACACTAATGTACAGTAAGGTAAGCAAGCCCCATGGTAAGCACAGAAACATGCCCCTTAATAGCTAAACAGCAATTACAGCTATTAATTTGAACTAGCACATACCAATCAAATCTGTTGTTATCTTGAACCCTTCAAGCCCCACGTTGGGCACCATAAACGACTGTTATGGTTTAACCCCAGCCAGCAACCAAGAACCACGCAGCCGCTCGCTCACTCCCCCTCACCCAGAGGGATGGGGAGGAGAATCGGAAAGGAATGTAAAAATCAAGGTTTGAGATAAGAACAATTTATTAAGTGAAGCAAAAGCCGCACATGCAAGCAAAGCAAAGCAAGGAATTCATTCACTTTCCATGGCCAGGCAGGTTTTGGCCATGCCCAGGAAAGCAGGGCTCCATCATGTATAACAGTTACTCGGGAAGAGAAAGCCATGCCAAATGCCCCCCCCCCCCCCCCCCCCCCCTTCCCTCTTCTTCCTCCAGTTTATATACTCAGCATGATGTCATATGGCATGGAATACCTCTTTTGCTAGTTTGGATCACCTGTCCTGGCTGTGTCCCCTCCCAATTTCCTAATTTCCTGTGCCCCTCCAGCCCTCTCTCTGGCAGGGCCCAAGAAACTGAAAAGTCCTTGACTTAGTATAAACATAATCTAGCAACAACAGTGTCCTATCAACATTGTTCTCACATCAGAGCCAAAACACAGCACTGTACTGGCTACTAAGAAGAAAATTAACTCTATCCCAGCTGAAACCAGGACGTTAATTCAGCTGCATGAGAGTGATCACGCTTTCTGTGTTTGTACAGTCTGGGCACATGCTCAGCATCCAAAAGAACAGATACCCTTATCCGAGACAGCACAGAAACCATCCACTACTTATTATGAGCTCCTTGCTCACAAATTTTTCATCAACAAAATCTGTCTCCCTCTGGTGCTGTGCACTCTAACAGGCTGGTTTTGCAAGAGGCAGCAGCAGGGGCCTTTGCACAGTGCCCTGCTTTGACTAAGTCTCCCTCTTTGTGGTGCCTCAAAAGATCAAGCCCTCACATCCTCAAGCGCTGATGCTTTGACACACTACAGGAAAGCAAGAGCCAGCACCCACTCGACCTATTTCGCAGGTGCTTTGAAGTGCAAGTACTTTGGATGACTAAAGAGATACCAGTTTTATTTTCTATGTTGTCAGGAGTATGAAAGTTTGGCTTAACAAATTCTCACACACTGGATCCCAATTTTCCTCATTTTTGCCTCATATAATAACAACAAAGCCAGACAGTATATACCCACCACATTGTACACCTGCAGGTAAGGACTGTTTATCTGTATAAATTTGACAATTTCATCCAAAAAAAAAATTAGTCTGTAATAGGTATTTTTTACTGACAGCTGTCATTAAAAGTTATTAAAAACATTGAGAAAAAGCACTGAGTGCTCCTGTGATCTTTCAATTTGAAAGACTTTCAGAGAGTTTAGGGCTCTTATGTGATGAGCACTGGGCCATGCCGCCTTTGGCGAATGTGTTATATTAATGCTGGAACTGATGCAGTAAACAAAAGTGGGTTGCCCAAACACAGTAGCAATTGCACAGTTTGCTTCACCCCTGTGACTAACTAAAGCCCTGATGATGAGAGCACTTCAGTGAGGCACTGGGAATTTGGCAGTCTGGTTGGTTCTTACTGAAAGGTTCAGGGAAGAGGTGCAACCTGATGAGAACCTGAGATCTTTAGACTTCAAAGAAGAAAAAGGCTCATCTGAGTGTAGGGGATGAGGAAAAGGAAAGACGAGTTGGAAACTATAAGATGGAAACGGAGCAAGGAGGCAAATATAAAAGCGAGAGAAAGGAAAACAGGGATGGAAGCAGAGGCATGGGAAAAGAAGCGGGCAGCCAAGCCTTGAATAAATTTGTCCATGCTTCCTAGACAAGTCTGGCTCAGTCTGTTCCTTAAAAGCACCATCCTGACATCTTTGATGTGAATCTGAAGCACAGAGCACCAGAAAGAAGTTTTGAGCAGTTAAAAGTGAGATGAAGGGAGGACACACTAAGCTATTCATCAGAAGCTGTTCATGGCAACATGTAGATCAATGTGTTTTAAGCACAGCAATGCCCTCCATATGGCTCCTTCTTCTGTCTTCTGAAAAATACCAAGTCAGTGTCGTACCAAAGAAATTAGGAGATCATCTTTTTCACTATTAGCTATTTAACTGATGACTAGCTAACAAAACACAAAATTGTTTCTAAATCCAAGTAGACAGGTACATTCTGGTGTAATGAGTAGACCTACAGTATTCATATTCTGGAGTCTGGATCCCAGAACCTGGGTATTCAGAAAAGATTTTAGGTCCAGCCAATTGCAAAATAGGGTCATCCATCAAAGTTCAGACACGTGTCTCTTTCAAATCTGAAATTCTCCAAATTCGAATTTGGTTGCATTTTTAAATCAGAGAGCAATAGCATGCCTCTCTTCAGTTGTAATAGTGAGACAGAAATGTTTGGACTTTAAGCAGATCTGGTCAGTAAAACAGCGATCAAATTTCTGAATAGCATTCTCTGCTTGGTAATCTATTTTAGCCAGCTTTAAGCTGCCTAAGAATAAGAGTCCGTCAATTTTAGCTACAATTAAGGCTTAAAAAACAGTCCTGCTGCTGCCAACTAATGAAACAGGATATGCCAACAAGAAGGAATTTCATTTGCAACAGTCTGAGCCAGCTCCAAGCTCACAAGGGGCTGTGTGCAAAGAAGAAATAGGTTGTGCTATCACCTCTTCTTCCGTCTAGAGGATAGGGTGAAGGGGAAAAGTGAATACTGAGTGCTCCCCAGCAATCACTGTAGTTTGTCACATTTCAGATTAACCCTGCAATCAGTGATAAAAAAAAGCAAGGATGAGGTGAAAGTATGATTACTGCCTAGTTTACAGCATACAGGACATGCAAGGGAGAAGGGAAAATGCATCCTGTTGGGGGAAAGACTGTTTCTTATAACAAACATTGCAGCTAGATCTTCCTCAAACTCACCTAAAGTATTGTACCATGTAATTTTGGTCATGAAAGAAAGAGAAAACCACCTACAACATTTTTTGTCACCTATTTTCTACTTTAAATAGACCTGCTCACTTTATGTGATTTGAAATGTAGTAATGTTATTATCAAGGTATGAGGCATCCTGGCCTTTAACCTAAGTGTTATATTTGCACTGTCCCCACAATGTCTGGTATCATAATACAAAATTCAGTACACAGAAATTCAAGAAACATTTGAAGTTAGATATTTTAAGTATCTTCTCTTAATCCACCTCTTTATAAGAGGAATCTATGTCTCAAAATCCAGTCTCCAAATTTCAGGTATGTGCTATTCAAAACAAAGCAGAAAGGAGTTATATGCTTCCTCACCTTTAAATTGACGAGCAATGTTATAGAAGCAATTGTCCAAACTAGCCAGGTGCAACAAGGTCTTTTACCATCACATACCAACACATTCTTCACACCAGTCCCTCTGCTGCCTTCTCCTAGTCTCTCCTCATCCAGGGTATGTATTTTCTCTCCACTTCTTCCTCCTCTCTGTTCCTTGGCTGCTCTCTCTTCATTGGCTGCCCAACCACTTAACAGAACTAGCCACAACTGCACCTTGTCTACATCAGCCAACCCACTGCCCCTGAAGCCAGCCCACAGCTGTATATTATCAATGTTAATTAACCCAGCTTCATTCCTCTACAGTGATGGAGGATGGAGCCAAGTGGAGATCCCACAGCCATGCTCTGTAGTGCTCCCTGCAGGAACGGGAACTTGATGGCACCACACAGCTGATAAGCTGCATACTAGTTGTTACATGAAGAATCCATGAGATGTCTGTGGCTGAACCAACCATTGTGGTGAAATTACTTTCCTCAGATGAAATAATCTCATTGTAATACTAATACACACCTCCATCTCAAAGTTACCTGCCTCCAAGGTACTACTATACCTCACTGGGCACACAATACCAATCAGTAACAACAATATGTATGACTAGAGTCACTCAAGCTCCACCTAAATGTGATGGAAATGGACTAGTCCTGGACTGAAATAAGTCCAAGGAGGGGGAGGAATTGTTGTCTAAGCTCCTGGATTACCCAACTCTGATTCAATGTTCACAAAGCTAGGTCAATCTGACTCACTCTAAAGTTGTTATGAATGAAGGGACTTCTAATCAAGGGAGTCAGCCTCTGGGAGGGTGAGAAACAAAGAACAGATAGAGAAATTTACACAGAAAGAAGCCTTCAAGTGAGGAAAGTTCTGGCTACAAGAAGAAACAGGATGATAAGGTGTTGCAATCCACTGACATCAACAGAAAAAATAGTTGAAAGTAGGACAAAGATAATAGTGGTAGTGGGAGATCATGACATCCAGCTCAAATAGCCCCCCCAAAAGAGGGCAAAACCCCACTTGAGGAGCATGTGTAGTTAGCAGAGAACTTTAGTAGTGCTATCTGAGGATGCGTACTAATTTGCCTTAGAAGCGAGAAACTTGTAACCAATCCCATGTATGATAAATCAATATGCAATATACTATGAAGTATAAAAAGTGGACAAATGAGGGGAGAAGTTAGGGAAGACTCCATCATAACTTCTGGGATCAGTCGATGGGCTGAACCTGTGTTCTCCCCCATAGGGATGTCTGTTGGGTAAGAACTTTGTCTTATGTGTGCTAAATAACTAACTCACACTAGCTGTCATTAGTAATTAAGGTTTTGGTTTTATATAGTTTGGTTGTATATCACTTCAAGCTTGTTTTTGCAGACAGTCCCTATCATCGGCAATCATGAATCTTCATTTGTCATGATTTTATATTAATAAAGAGTGTTATTCTGTAAACTGTTAGTGTTAATCCTTTGTGGACTCTAACAGTCACCAGCAGCAGGTAACACATTCAAATAAAGTGGGAAGACCCACTGAGAGGTCCCCCTTATGCTGTTGGTGTGTTTCCCTGAACAAGTCAGTTGAATCACCCTCCAATCCAGCAGGACTGTTCAGTGAAGGGTCCCTGTAACGGGATGCTGACAGACTGGTTGGGCACAAGGGTCTCAGCTTTCCTGGGGCACTCATAGACAGATCAAACACTAGGGGTCGAGAAAATCCCCACCCCACCCCCCTTCATGTGATATAGGGGCATTTCTCCCTGCTTGATCCCTTGGCAGTATCACTTGCCTTAGGTGGGCTCCCAGAACAACATATGTGAAAGCAGCTTTGTGGGATGGGACTGTACCACTTTCTCCAGGACTTCCCTTGGATGTCCTTCCCCCACCTCTGCTTTCCCGCTGTGCCCCCAGCAGCAGCTGTATGAACTTTCCAGGGTTGCTGAAAAATGTGTTCAGACTCCCACTCAGGGGCTGGGGAATCGCTCAGCTACAGGGCCACCTCAAGCATAAGAGGCTCAGGCTACCACAAGGGCTCTGTGTTTGGCTGGTCCCCAAGACACATGTTGCTCAAGAAACGTGCAAAGGAAAAACTCCAAGATTTCAGGAAAAGTAACCAGAAGAAATTACATTTCCAGGCCCAAATGCTCCTAGGTGGATATAAATACAGTTTTATTCCACCTAATATAGGGACCTGACATAGTAACTCCAGGCTCCTTACAGGTACTTCCAGAAGGCAAATCAGCCCATCTAAGATCTGACTCATCACTTGGAGCTATTTGACTCACTATATCAACTACATAAGGAAACTGATTTTTAGTTGTAACATGTACCTTGATGGCTTTGAATGGGAGCAATATGGGCAGTATGGTCCATCCGTCAGTGGGCCTTAATTCCTTGGATTTACAAAAAAAAAAATAAATAGAAATCTTTAAAAAAATAATTCTCCATCACTGAAACATCTTGTGCCATTATAGAAGTTTTCCAGGTCAATCTCGGGGGGGGACACTTTTGGAAAAGGAAGGAGAGGCATTGCTTTGAGGGGAAATAAGTGGTAAAAGACAGTCTTTGATACTGTAAAAAGACATCAGAACCCTTCTACACATACAGAAATTTCAACTACAGCAATTCTGAGAAAATTCATTATTTTGTCCTGTGAGAATTTTTCACACTTGTCACGGTAAAAGGCCAGCTTCTGCCCACAGAGAGGCCAAAAAGTCAAATGTGACTCAGTATAATTATAAACATGTTATATTTTTCACAAGCTCACTTGAGAAAGAGAATAGGTCAGTTCTGGCAGATTGTTGCCACAAGCAAACTGCTTGGTGTAAATGATACCTCGCTCACAGATTACAGAAAGCAGCACACTTTCTGTTTCAGTTTTGAGAAAAAGAGGCAATTTACAGTTAACAGCAAAGTAACTTGAAGGGTACATAGTACAGGTTTGGGGAGAAGCTACATTATCCCTGACAAACAGTGACTTTGGCAGGTTGACAGGGACCTGATGGCCTCAATAAATATGTATGAAAGAGCAGATCATTGCTGCCCTCCAAGAGGCAAGAGAGCTGGGCAAAATCTCTCCTACTCTCCTTGATTGCATTAACACAGAACACTGGAACTACATAAAAAAGGTCCCCCAATGTGGCAATGTATTTGGAAGAAAAGGGACACCTGGCCTATCAAAAGTTGCTCTTGCTTTAGCAGCTTGATATGATTAAAAGTTTTATCTGCTCAGCAAGTCTGCAAGGTTGTGTGAGAAAGACGCCTAGAACAAAGAAAACAGGATCTTTGGCAGTTAAGCAGGCAGAAAAACAGGAGCTGAGCTGGGAACTGATGACTGCAAGAATGTCAACAATTTTAATGATGAGACTAACCGCCTGTATGCTTTTAACACATTAGTATCTGTATAGCAGCGTGTGAACAGTGTATGTAACCAACAGAATTAAGGTGTGACGTGTGTATGAATATTAACATTGTATATAAGCTTTCAGAAACTTAAGTAAAGTGGCTTCAACTAGGATCATATTGATATGTCGTTGAGTCCATGATTTTGCTCCTGCAATTGGCTCCCAAACATGGCTTTACATTTTCGCATCAAAAACAAGTTCGCATTGAAAGCGAGGATGTAGGAGGACCTGACCGGAGGACCGACCAGCTGGACTGGTACGGGGGAGTCGGAGGACGGCTTGGAGAAAGTTGCTGCAGCAGATCACCCAGCGAGGTGAGCGGTTGGGGGGGGAGGAGAAAAGAGAAATGGGAAACAATTTGAGTAAAGAAGAAGAAGCGGTTGTAAAACTCCTCCAACATATTCTCTCTAAGAGAGCAGTTAAATATGATGAATCTTTCTTAAAGCGACTACTTGCATGTAGTAAAGAAAGAAATTTATTCACTGGAGTAGAAACGGCTTTTGAACTATGTACTTGGGAAGCAATTGGAGCTGCTCTGTGGGATGAGATCAGTGACGGGTCTAAAGAGACGAAAGGGTTAGCTACTCTCTGGAAGCTAATTACATTGACCTTGCAAGAAATGAAGGCAGAAAGAACGGCTGCCTCATGGGCCTTTGTTGCCTTGTCTCCAAATACTGGAGCTCGTCCAAAAACTGCAAGTGGAGGCATTAGTATTTTTGATGCTGTAGATCCACCTTCACCGGTACCAGCAGTTACTCTGCAAGGATTGGAACAATTCTTGCCTGCTACTGAGTACAAACCGACAGGACACCAACGCTACACATGTAACCCTAAGACTGTAGAGCCTGCAAAATTATTGCATGAAAATAAGACGGCAGAAAAGACTGTCTCCACCACGCACCCACCGCCAGGCTCTGTAATCCAATTAGAGAAGAAGGGTGGTGGAGAAGGATATCAAGGTGATACCGTGACTGGTGGTGCAGTGTCTTTGTATCCTCCTTTAACGCAAGCAACACCACATACACCAGATGAACTTAATAATAAGGCAGATTATTTAGGAGATTATAAGAAATGGTCCAGCAATTCATGTCAATGGTCCAGCAATACGTGTCAATAGAGGGTTTAAAAGGTAAATATTGGGTCCTGGATCCAGGGGACAGGAGAACAAAGGAGTTTCAAAATGACTGTTAACTATTGCACGGGACCCTACACAAGTCTCTGACATCCAGCCAAGAGATTACCAAATAAGGAAGAAAAGGAAACTGAAGGACAACTGGAGGACAAAGCCTGGGAGGAAGACTGCGAGCCTTCAGCCCAAACGACCCCCAGAGGGACCACTGAGAACTGATACGCATGCGCCAGTGGAAGGGGTCGAATTCCGGAAACTAACTGTAATAACCCTGCCTTTCTTAGAAGTAGTGATGAATATATATTAGCTTAGGAACATAAAAAACCAGCCGCCTGATGTAACATGTGTGCGTGTTAGAGGAGCCTGGACTCCCCACGCACCCAGCACTGTTTACTTGCCTTTTATTAAATCATATAAAACTAAAAATTGACTCGGAATTTATAACAAAATCAGATACGACAACTGAAAGAAAAATTAGAAAAAATAGAAGCGATTCGTCAGGAGCAACCTGTAACCTTTTGACAGCCCGTGTTTCCCTGCCCTCCTCCCTTGTCTCCCTGTCGTCCCCCCCACTGTGCCCCCCCCGTGCCCTATCCCCCCCCCTCCCCCATACCCCGGACAGCTGGTGCCCCCCCCGGGCGGTTCAAAGCGTGCATGTTTCCCCCCACGCACCCACCCCCAGTCCCTGGCGCCGTGGGCACTACCGCAGTGCCAGGACCCATGGGCCGGTACTGGGGCTGCGAGAATGCTGGTCACAATTCAGTGGTACTGGACAAGCTCTGGGAAAATTCCAGCAGAGCACAGGAACCCAGCGCGCACAGACACAAATGCAAGTGTTGGACTGTGTCCCCTCTACAAGAGCAGGAAGTGCCAGAGTGGACGTGGCAACATTGTGTCAATTATATGTGGCTTGGGCTTTTAAACCAATTAGAACAAACTATCCGGAATTGTTAATTTATCACTATATGGATGATATCTTGGTAGCTGGTAACAATATGCCCACTACAACAATTTTATCAGAATTACAATTTTATCTGGACAATTCTGGTCTTAAAATAGCCCCAGAAAAGGTTCAAAAAACAAAACCTTGGAATTACCTGGGTTGGGTTATTACCTCAGCTCAAGTAAAACCCCAAAAGATTGCAATAAAAACAGAGATATCCACATTGGCAGATGCTCAAAAATTGATTGGGGATACCCAGTGGATTAGAAATCTTTGTGGAAATTCAAATGAAGATTTGGCACCATTGTTGCCATTATTGTCAACTAGTACAAATGCTGAGGAAAGTAGAAAATAACAGAAATTCAACAAAAGGCTTTAGATCATGTTGGACAGAAATAGTTAATTTGGCAGCAGCTCGTTATGATCCTGATTTGCAAATACAATTAATCATAGTCAACGGAGAAAAAACTAGTAACCACCCTTTTGCTCTCTTGGCTCAATGGGATACAAATTGTAACAACCCTTTAAAAATCTTGGAATGGATATTTTTATAATTTTGGCCCAAAAAGTCTATTGTGACTCGAATGGAGTTAATTGCTCAACTTATTATGAAAGGTCACTCCAGACTAGTAGAAATTTCTGGTATAGACCCACAGATTATAATAATTCCTTTAGTCCAAGCATGTGGAATGGCTGGAAGACAACAGACATATTATGAGCAATCCAGACCAAGTAACTTTGTTGTAATAGCAGGCCGAGCAGGCCAAAGCTGTAACAAGCTGCAGGTGTTGTGAAGGACATATGCAAGGCCAAGGGAGACAAAGAAACTGTGCATTCACAGAGAGATAAAAAAGTTGGACAGAAATATGAGAAAAAGCAGGATGCCTGCACAAGGGGGGAGCAGTGTGTGGGCACCACACTGGGACCGATCATAGGGGAGATGGAAGCGTGTGAACGAGTAGTTTTAACCTGTCACCTTTTACATAACAAAGCCTGTGTAGCGTGTGTATTTTTAGCTGGGGGTATAAATTGGTGTGGGTCTATTAATAGCACCGGTAGAGTATAAATTGCTGTGTATCCTTTAATAAAGTGGCACTAACTTGATCACATTGGTCGTATAAGTTGTGTCTGAGCCTTCTGTGTCAACAGAAGCATATTTTGAATGGGCTATACGATATTCCATAGATTTGCAATTAGCTTTACAAGGCTACTTTACAAGTCAGATTATAAACACTTATCCTCCACATAAGTTGTTTTCCTTTTTGCACAGTAACCTACTTGAAAACATCCCCGTACGATCTGAAGTACCTGTCAAAGGACTTACAGTTTTCACAGATGCTAGCAAAAACAGCAAGCGTGCAGCGATTACATGGAAAGAGGGTGACGCCTGGAAAAAACACATGATTCCTGGAACATCATTGGACTCTTTACAGACATTAGAACTGAGAGCTGTAGTCTGGGTTTTTTCTCATTGGCCTACCACTGCTTTAAACATCGTTTCTGATTCCCTATATGTCATTGGAGCAGTACAGCGATTGGAGCATGCTGTATTAAAGGAACTAACTAATGCTAGTTTATCTGCTTTATTTCAGAATTTGTTAATGCTGTTAAATCAATGTACCTGAGAGGATTTTATTACACATATTAGGAGTCATTCTGGAATTACATCGGGTTTAGCAGAAGGCATAAATTGCAACTTGCCTGCTATCTGCCAGATGGGCTAAATGAAACAGTTTCTTCTGTTTCAGTAACGCTATGGACTAGAATTGGCCTAAGAACCTGAAGCTTATAACAATGAAATGCCAAAACATGTACATACCAGTTTTAAAAATGGCTTTTTCACTGGGTAAGCTACAGCCTGTGCAGTTCACAGCCACAACCCACACATTGTAACAGCGATCCGGCTCCAGGTCTTCCAAAATGCAGTGGCTCTCCTTCACTGTCACTCTGTATTCTTCCACTGAAGCTAGGAGGAACACACACACACATGGGACATTATGCTCACGTGTTTCACTGGTAGGGCCTATGATTGTGCCTCGTGACTAACATGTAAAAACCAGTCAATTTTAAAATTCCAGAAAGCATTACTAGCCAAGATCTCCATATTTTACTTTGACTCAGTTTTGACAGTTTTTGACATGCCCTTGAGTTGCATACATTCAAACCCCATTGATGGCAAAGGAACATTATGGCCCTCAGTCCTACTGAGAACTAGGCTGCAAATTTGGGACATACAATCAGCAGTTATCAACTCTGCTTTTCACCTCTCTGTATCCTGGGCCCTCCCCTGTGGCTTGGCCTCCCCTCTGCTGACCTGAGACCAGAGCAGAAAGGGCTGCTGCAAGGCTTTATGCACCCCCCATATCTTTGCTGGCTTGTGGCTCCTCCATACAATAGACCCTGAAGCAGTCAATGGTGTCCCTGCTGTTCACAGTCCAGTAGACAGCAATGCAGGTGCTGGTATACAAATTTGGTTCCTGAGGTATGACAGCCAGCGTCTGCAGGACTGAGAGGAAAATCTTCAGTTATTCTTCACACTCCTGTATTTTCAGCCAAATTACCTACTGGTACATGAGGCAACCTGGTCACTTCTTTTCACAGAACACAGCAAGCACTTAAAATACGGACGATACTGGTGCAGTTTTACACCAATAGGTCCGCCAAAACTAGGAACAGAAAAAAATTAATTGCTCAGCATGGGAACCTGATTGCCCATTTTCCTCACAGTCTGGACAAAATAAGATCCAGACCCAGTACTGGGGACCACCTGAACCCAGCACAAAGTGTGTGCCCGTGTTGGAAGAAGGGTTCGCCGGAGTCAAGAAGACGCTCAATATGAGTTATGCATCTTGCTCAACTTTATTAGTTTCTAACACTACTTATACAGAACTGATACACATGCATATTCATAAAGCAGAAATATAATTGGTTTGTAGTCTCTAAACGCGCACGGTTCTCACACCCCTAATTATCATGACTAAAATAAGCATTCTATCCATGTAGCTAATTGTGTTGCTGTGCTTCAGCCTTGTAGTTTGTTACTCCCTATATTCCCATACCGCTCCCTATCTTTCTTGGCCCTGCACCTGCTTTCCCAGCAGCTGTATCTTGTTACAGCCACGGCCTGTTGGCACAACATAATTCTTGGTCTCAGGATTCAAGAATAGCTCAAGGCTACCTTTCTTGTTAACTTCAACACAGCAACTTCAGCACAATTCTGATTACAGGCCTATTCTAATACCAGGCCTGGATTGTGCAGATCTTCAGAGATTCTAAGGCCATGCTTCTGCAGCCATTCTTCTACATCCTCCCACCTCTCCCTTCTTCTCAGACTTAACTTCACTCCTGAATTCTCTACCTCCTCATCCCCCAAGCAGCGCAGGGGGACAGGGAATGGCAGTTGCAGTCAGTTCATCACCCATTATATGCCGCTCCTTCCTCAGAGGAAGGACTCCTTACACTCCCCCTGCTTCAGCGTGGGGTCTCTCCCACAGGATACAGTCCTCCACAAACTTCTCCAGTGTGAGTCCTTCACACGGCCTGCAGTTCTTCATGAACTGCTCCAGCATAGGTCCTTTCCATAGGGTGCAGTCCTTTAGAAACCAACTATTCCAGTGTGGGTCCCCCATGGGGTCAGAGGTCCTGCCAGGAGCCTACTCCAGCGTGGGCTCTCCACAGGCTACAGGGTGGATATCTGCTCCACTGTGGACATCCATGGGATGCAGGGACACAACCTGCTTCACCATGGTTCTTCACCACAGGCTGCAGGGGAATCTCTGCTCTGGTTCCTCAAGCATCTCCTCCCCTTCCTTCTTCACTGACCTTAGTGTCTGCAGAGTTGTTTCACATATTCTCACTCCTCTCTTCCATTTGCTGTTGCACAGCAGGTTTTCCCTCTTCTTAATTATGCTATCCCAGAGGTGCTACCACCATCGCTGATTGGCTCAGCTTTGGCTAGCAGTGGGTCTGTCTTGGAGCTGGCTGGCATTGCTGTCAGACATGGGGGAAGCTTCTGGTATCTTCTCACAGAAGCCACCCCTGTAGCACCTCTGCTACTAAAACCTTGCCATGGAAACCCAATACACTGAACTTAGTCCTAATCTTAACTGTGGGCTGATCTTAGCCAAAGACCCCAAACCACAGCCAAGATGGAAAAGCTCTCAGGGGAGAATTCTTTGTGATGCAGACACCTGCCCCTGGTAGCCCCTTTGCAGCCACACCACAACAGGATCCTTAAGCTTTGTCTCCCAACCCTAAAAGCAGCCATATAGCCCGTAACCCCAGAAAACCAAACCAGCACAGATGAAAAAGTTCTCAGGAAAGAACTGGTTTGGCACTCCAGACCTTCCCTTGGCAGCTTATCTGCAGCCCCACTTCATCTAGATCCATAGCCTTTGTCTCTCTTCAAACCATAATGCTAGAAGTGCATAGAGCTTTAACCCCAAACGTGGCCCAGATGAAAAAGTCCTCAGATAATTCCTTCTGCAGCCCAGACCTTCCCTCAGCAGCCCCACTCCATCTAGACCCATAGCAACTGTCTGTCTCCTCAACCTAAATGTGCTCAGGGCCTTAACTCCAGGTAAACCCAAAAATGACTCCTATGAAAGTCTTACAGGGTAATTCTTCTGCAGACCAAACCTTCCCTAGGCAACCCCTTTACAGATCCACCACAACTAGACCCCTAGACTTTGTCTCTTTACTTGAACTTAAACCCTAGCTTTAACCTGAGCCATGTGCTGAGCCTTAGCCCAAGACCTCAAGCTATGTCCCAAATAAAAAAATGTTAAGGGAAATTTCTTTTTGTAGCTAAACTTTCCTTTGGCACCACCTTTGCAGCTTCACTCCATCTATGCCACTAGGGTTTGTCTCCCATAAGTATAATGCTAACTCTTGCCATTGACTTACCCTTATACAAGGATCCCAAGCCATGGCCAAGATGAAAAAGTCCTGAGGAAAGAATTCTTTTTGCAGCCCAAGCTTTCACTTGGCAGTCCATTTGCAGCCCCACTTCACCTGGTCCCCTGCGCTTTGTCTCTTTCTTATTCAAAAAGTCTATATGTGAGTGGCCAGAGCCTTAAGCCATGTGAACTCCAGCTGTGGCCAAGATAAGAAGCTCTATGATGAACAAGTCCTCAATTTACCCCTTCTCTCTCTAAGATGGAAGCTTCAACGGTGTCTCTGTGTATGCATAAACTCATTATTTCTGTACCTACTCAATGCCAAGAGTTCACTTGTGGTATTTGTACTTCTGGAAAAGGACAATTCCCTTGTCCTAATCTGGAGAAAAGGAGGCTGAAGGGAGACCTTATCACTCTACCTCCTGAAAGGAGGTTGTAGCGATGTGGGTGTCAGTCTCTTCTCCCAAGTACCAAGGGATAGGACAAGAGGAAATGGCCTCAGTTTCACCAGGGGAGGCTTAGATTGGATGTTAAGAAAAATTTCTTCACCAAAAGTGTTGTCAAGCATTGGAACAGGCTGCCCAGGGAAGTGACTGAGTCACCATCCCTGGAGGTATTTAAAAGATGTGTTCAACATGGCACTTAGGGACATGGTTTAGTGGTGGACTTGGTAGTGTTAGGTTAACAGTTGGACTCAATGGTCTTAAAGGTCTTTTCCAACCTAAACAATTCTGATTCTCCTGAGGAAGGAATCAAATCTTGATTTGGCTCATATCTTCTGAACTCTCAATTCTTAAAGATGCAAGCATTTTAGCCCATTCTTGAGTTCTGGTTTATCTTAGCACACCTATGATTTCTGGTAAACAAATCCTAACTTAGTTATTAAAATATTATCTTTACAACACACTTCTGAACTGTAGTTCAATTACAATCAGTCCACTTTAGAAAGCAAAATAGTGTACTGTTGTTTCTATCTTTGGGCTTTAGCCAGAATTGGTTGTCAGCGGAACATTGTGAGTTGTAACCTCTTTGTTTTATTACTTTGTCAGTACATAAAGGCCGTTAGGCTTTTGTCAGACAAAACACTTGCAAATAATGACAGATGAGGGCAGAGAAAAGACATGCCGTGAGGCCGGGCTTTCGGTCTGCGCCTTTACAGTGACATAACATTGTTCCAGCACCAGCCAAAGGACCGAGCCGATACTTCCGCAGCCTGACAGAGCTGCGCAGGAACGGGGCGTCCGCAGACGACTACCTCCCCCTCCCTCAACGCACAGCGCCGTCCCATGCCTGTCAGCGCGGCGGGCGCCTCTAGCGCCTCGGCGAGCTGTTTCCCCGCGCCGGGGGGCCGCGCGGCCCCGCACGCCGTTAGCCTGCCAGTGAGACAGACACCCTGGCCGGCTCGCTGACGATAACAACCACCGACCCCAAAGCTGAGCACCGCCGATACAAATTCTTCCACTCTCGCGGCATGGTGAGGGGGTGGGAAAGGTGTATGTGCTGGGGGTGTGTGGCAAGAAAGAGGCAGTGTGAGGATTGGGCAGGGTGGTCACTTCCTGCCGGTGTTTCTGTATCCGGGTAAGAGGGCAGTGCTTAGCTGCAGAGGTTTTTATTTGCTTGTGGTTTGTGCTGCTGGGGGTGGAAGTGTTGATGGTGGTCGGTTAATGTTGTTTGTTGCTCTGTTCGTCTTCTGCCTAGGTCTGGTGTGAGTCTCTTGGCGGGGTACAGGGATCTCGTGTCGCTGTGGGGAGAGGGATAGGGGTGTCGGGGCCTGGGGGGTGGATGGGGGTTGCCATGTGGTCCATGTGTCTCGGCGTCCTGGCTGCCTGCCGCTGGGTACCCAATTGGGGTGTGCGTGCGAGATGTGTGATCGCGGGGGGGGGGGGGGGGGGGGGCTGGTGGGACTTTAGGCGTCGCGGGAGCTGTGTCCCCTTCAGGGGCTCTGGGGTCGCATGCACTTGAGCTTGCTTGCATGGAAAGTGTACCGGTATTTACTTGTGTGCTTCCCTCAAAAGTACATGTTTACTTGAGGAAAAAAAATTGCTCATTGGGGGAAGCATATCTGACTTGTAAAGCCTACAAAACTTACTGGAGAGCCTTGCAGTTTCCACCACGGTAATCTCTACTGAGAGTCATCATAAATGCTATAATTGTTACTGTGAGACAACAGCGTCACTATGCTGTTTTGTTTTGGGTTTTGATTTAGGGAAGGTAACTCCTTCATTGCTATTCTTTTTGGTATTTACAGCTTCAAAGACTAAAACACTGTTACTTTTACAACTAAACCTTGAATTCTGATGCTGATGAATTATATTCATCAACTCCTTATGTATACTGTATGTAATGCTGAGAGTGCCTGGGATACTTAGAGATTAATAAGGTGTGTTAACAGTTGTTATGTTGCCTGTCCATGCTAGAAATGGAAAAGTTTAAGGGATTTGTTTCTGTGAAGTGTAGGTTCCTTCTGTTAGAAGTTATGAATTTGTCACTGGAGCCCTTACTACATCCGCCTCCTTCTTTAAAGTGACTTGGTGTTTCTGTATCTGTGTGTTTTGGTTTGTAATGTTTTATGATTTTTGGACTGCACATAAATATTATTCAGGCTAAATGTAAATGTCGGGTGACTTTATTGTCACATGATTTGTTTTCTCTCTACAGCAGAATTGTAAGCAAGCATCTTAAAAATAACTTTCACTAATACGTAACGCTTCTCCCCCACCTCCAAACAAAAGTGAGAGAGAAAACTAAGAACAATTATCTTGACAGCTTTTTCTTGGAGCTAGTACAGCAATGTCAATGTAGGTAGTACCAAATTTTCACTAGTATGGGTTGTTATCACATGAAGTAAGGAACAATGTCATACCTGAGCAAACAAATTCCTTGGAATTTATTTGCATATGTTCTATGCTAATGCTGCTTGCAGTGACAGTTGGAGCGGTCTGAGAAAGGGAAAAAATAGGGCAGGAGTCCATAGTGGTAGGTGAAAGACTACTTCAAGGCCATAGAAACAAAGAGACCTTACTACAATAAAGTTAGGAATAACTGATTTTATTTCGGCATACGAGAGAATGTCTGTTAATATAACTGTAAATACAATTTTTATATATATAGTTTGGCAATGGAGAGAACCTGAAAGTGATACTTGAATTTTATTCCAAAGTTAGACTACTGTACGGTGACAGGATTTCCATGCTGGTGCATGGGTCTGTTAGCACTTTTCCCAAATGTATTACTGCAGCATTGGGTTGATAAAAAGTTTTTTTTTAATGTAATAATTAGGGAAATGCTGCCATTGCTCTTACAACTTCTAAATGTTCCAGATGTTTGAAAAAAACCTTCTTCCTCTTATATTTGTATCCCTGTATTGCACTAATAGGGTAAATATTTATATGCAAAGTATTGAGATTGGTCATGAACAACTATGTTTCAGTAATACATCTTCTTTGTTTGCATGGTTCTTAAGACTGAATTAAAAAAAATGAAGAAACTTTAATATTGGGTTTTCATTGCAGTGAAGATATATATATATATAGTATTGATAACTGGTTTAAAACATCTTCTAATGCGGTCTTGCCATGTAAAATCTGAATTTTTATTGTTTCTGACATATAAGTTGAGCTTAAGGTGAAATACTGATGATTTGTAAAATGGATGCAACACAGTTTGCCCCTACAATAGGTTAAAGATTTTCATTCACCCTTTCTGCTAATGTGTACTGCATATAATACAAGATCAGACAGCAGTCAGTTGCACAGGAACCAATTTAAAATAGAAAAATGCAGATTTACTATCACAGACTCCATTCTGTAAGCACACACATAAAATAACACCACACATATGATATTCTTAAAGCATGAGTAGATTACTTTCCAATTGCTGTCACCATTTGTCTGCTGCTTTGCTTATGTTATGAAAAAAACCTCTAATTTCGATTGTAGTTTTTGATCAGCTGCATCTTCATGTTCTTACGAAGTCAATTGTTCCTTCCCTTATATTGTGAACATCATGGAACATTTGAAATGGAAACATATTCTACTAAAATACATTACTTTTCCTTGAGATGAAAACTCTTATGTTTTATTTCATGTAGCTTTCATAAAATTCAACTTAAAATGGATGGGACAAAATCGAAACTTACTTTTAAGAATAAGTAAATCAAGTAGCAATTGTGAAAATTAGAAAATATAGTACTTCTGTTTAGTGTCTCCTACTGAAAGGAGATAAAACTAGCCCATAGTCACAATTCTTTTAAGCAATCTGTGTAAATATATTCTAGATTATTTCAGGTTTTAAACCAGAATTTTAAAAGGTTAGTAGTGTTTATTGTTGCCTAATTTTGTGTTATTTTTTAAAATACAGGTAAAAGGTTACATGTTCACTTCAAGTAGAAAGGAGCGTGTTCCCAAATTCTTCCAACTTGGGTTGTCCACCCTTCCCTCCAAAACATCAGCAGCGAAGTAATTTCTTCAATAAGCTTCCTCTAAATATACCACCTACTCTTCTTTCTCACCAGCAAATTATTGATGTTCAGTTTTCAGATGTTCAGATTTCAGAATGCAACGTAAGTACAGTAAGACTCAATAGTGGGGATTGGGTTGAAAACAACAGATAACTGTCTCTTGAAAGAAATATTTCTGTTTATAGAGTATGTTTTTTCCCCACTGTGTTTAACATTAGACTGCGTTAAACTTTTAAAACAAATAGGAAGGTGTTTTATAAAAACAGAGCTGTATCACTTCTGTTGGTGACCTGCAATGTGGGGGAGGAGGATGGAGAATGTCTGATCTGGCAGGAGATAAGAGAACAACTGGATATTGTGAAGGAAAGTAAGAAAGATAAACCTGGTTATCTAGCTGAAAGGTGTTTGCATGTTTATAACCACATATAGCTATGTAACTGCATGAACAGTTTCCGCCCTGAGCCTGGTGGTACCTACAGCTGGAATTTGTATCCTGGCTCAGAGATATAAATATGAGCTTCTCTGCACAATGAAGTGTCTCTGGTTGCACCACAACCTGAGTCCGTGCCTTCATAAGCTACGCTGCAAGTCTTAATTTGTAGGGAACTGAGAGAGCAGGTTTTGACATTGACAATGTGCAGCTGTGATCCTGCAGCAAAGAGGTAAATAACTTTGAGGGAGTATGAGAAGAAACCTGGATGAGACAGAAACAAAGGAGGAATGTGATCTCACCTCTAGAAGATAAGGAAACAGCATGAACAGCAGAGAGTAACCTATAGTGAACAGCGGCTGGGCATGTGGACAATAGTTTGACCAATAATAAAGCTTTTACCAGCGCACATACAGAGTATGAACTTATAAAAGCCATAACTAACTAACAATAAATGTCTTTGCTTCACAACCCTTGCAAAGTCCGTGTCTCGTACGCCACATTAATTCTCTCCTGCGTTGTGCATAATGCATGTAATGCCATTGCAGTGGTTAGTGTTAATAATCCACGGTTCAGTTTTAAGGATCTTCAGTTGTATTTGTTTACTTGGGAAACCAGGGAGGAGATGAGAAGGGGAAGAAACTTTATTCTTGAGGTTAGGTCTGAAGACATGATGGTGTTCTCTAGGCTCTTAAATTTAATGCTGCCTTAAGTTAATATTTTTTTGTTAACCTCTTCTTATGTGTGTGCTCTAAAGAATGACCATTTTTTTTCTTGTTAAAAATACAATATATACTAAAACATCTCTTCATTTTGAATAGAAAGGACAGATGTATTGCTTTTAAGGAAAAAATGGGAGATCTTACTGAGTTTAATATTTACTTAAGAAAAAAACCACCAACTCCAAGAAAGCATCTTAGTTGTTATATGAATAACAATTATGGTTTGTAGTCTTTCCAGGGCTCTGAGTGGGAACCGTGCAATTATTCCAGATGTTACGCTGCAGCCACTGACTTATGGAAATGGCATTCCAGTATGTATTTCTGCAGCCCCCGTGTCATTCCGAGGAAGAAAGTAAGTTCTTTGTGTGTGACTAGTTCTGGTTGTAATGTACCTGTGATGAAGTTTGTCTAACGTAGATTTCTTGTGCAGCTTGAATTTTGTTAGAAATTGCAAAAATACTGAATAAAACATTTTTGATGAAACAGGCAGTGTCATGGATCTTTAAAGCTTTCATGTATCTGCTTTTGAGAATTTTAGTACTCATAAATGACTTAATGTGTAGTTTTTATTTTCCAACAGCTGTGGCCTTACAGAGCTGTTACTTGCATATTTTTATTTTAATACTGTAATAGATCATAGTCTGTGTGTGCTTGACTATAAGAGGGTTTGTGTCAATAAAGTGAGTGTTCTCTTCATGTCAATTTGTTAAGCTAAGACTGCCCCTTCAGTGTTTTATGGGAATTGTGATGTTTTTCTGATGACATGCTAGATGTTTCTCCTGATTTTCTTAATCATATGATGTTTTATTTTTCAAATACGAAGTGCTAAATTCAAGCATACATAAGTTCTTTTTTTAAGAGGAATTTTATGGAAATGTAATTTTTCTACTTTTCAAAAAACTAAACTTACTTGAATTTACATAGTTTTCTTTGTTACCTTAGTTGCAACAGAATGAGGAATTTCAGATTGGTAAGAGAAACTAAAACCACACAATCTAGGAAAAAAAATTACTTATCAGTTCAGAAGTTGATGTATGTTTGCACAGTTTTTTAATAGATCTGTGAATGAACTGGTAGGGAATGAAGCATTATGTGATCTGTCTTCAAAACTTTCCTGTATGCTATTTCTCTTCCAGATGTAACAGATGAGAAAATAAGTACAGTTAACTATATTGTGTTAAGCTATAGTTGAGTATATAAGTCACGTGAACTAAAGAAGTTCCTGGTTTCATCCTGTATGCATGTTTTCCTCTTGACCAGTCTGGTTTATGGAAAGCTATGTTGTATTAAGAGATTTGCAGTCAACTAGTTAATCCTTAGATCTTGAGTCAACTCTTCTTATTTTTGCTGAAGATGTGCCTATGTAAGTGTTTTTCAGTCAAAATAAGCTGAAACAACATCATGTTTTGATTTAACATTACATTATGAGCTCTTTTAAGGCTGTGGGTGAGTGATGTTATCAGAACTTCTCTCTGACTTGAAAACTGAAATGGTGACTTGAGGTCTCAAGATAAACTTGTGTTTGTATAATAATACTATCTGTCCAGGTCCCCAAAAGCTGTGCCAGATTTCCTGACTACAAGAAATAACTAGTTTTATTAATAGTTCATTCATGGATACATATGAACACCTGATTTAATGATTTTTTTAATTAAAAAAATGTGTGAATACCCCCCTACTGGTTAGCTTGTATGCAATACTTGATGTATAAACAAAATATGAATGTTCTCTTTTATTCTTTACTGTGGATAGACCACAGTATTCGATTACTGATCAGCTTTCAGTACAAATTTTTCTTAATGAAGAGTTCAGATGCCAAGGGACTGTCTGTAAGATCACTATATCTCTTCAAATATATTTGAATTCCTGTGAAAAATGACTTAATGAGGAGACATTAGTTTTATGGCCTGTGTAGCTTAATTTTTCTAATTAAATCAAAATTAGTTTGATTTGTCAAATGAATAGTGGTTCTTTTTTTGCCCAGGTTACACATTTCACTGTCTGTACAACCTAAATCTAACCCTACACAGACTAATGCTACATTTTGAATGGCTATTGTGGTAAGCTGCTTTTTTCTCCCCTCCCCACTATTGAACTTATTCATCACTGGGTATTCAGAACTCACAAAATTTTCTCACTGCACTTCTGCTGATCTTAAAGAAAAGTACACTTGCATAGTCTGTATGTATCTTTAAAAAAAAATACCAGCATTCATCTTTCTTAACTGTCCTATTTAACTGAACTTCCCACTTAGGTTTCAATTGGTTGATGTAGATACTCTTGTAAAGCAGTTGTATCAATTCACTTCAAGGGTATCTATGCTCTTTTTGTTTGTTCTCTTTCCCATTCCAGGTTTGTTTCACCTAATGCCTAGGATGGGCATGTCTTTTTTTTTTTGTCCTGTAGAATACTTGCTTTTAGTGAAAGTCACGTGATTTTTTTTTTTTTTTTTTCTTAGGAGACCAAGTGAACAAAGTGTTCCATATGATGTCAAACGACAGCGGTTTCATTCACTTCGTCATGAAACAACTGTAGTTAACCAAGCAGTACATTTACCAGAACAACATCAGTATTCCTTCCCAGATTCAATTCGGTCTCCACTGTTCCATGTGCATTACATACCAGATTTAACTGGATGTGTCCCTCTGTTGCAAGATACTTCATTTCCAGAAACCATGCTCCCTGTGGCAAAAGATAAGGTAATATCCTTCTATGCCTGTGCTTTACGTCTGCCTTCTGAGTAGGCAGGGTCCAATGGTGCTGTGGGAGACCACAACGTTTTCTGCAAGGTTCTTTGATAGTGTCATGGGGTCTCTATTGCTGAGCTGTCGTTAGAAGGAATATTAATAAATGTGGCTGCCACTGTGGTCTTATATAGTCTTCTCGTGTGTTTGGGTTTGGAGCGTTTTGATGGGGGGTGGGGTGGCGGGGGGGGGTAGGGGTGGAGGGTGTGTGTGTGGGGATAGGGGTGGTGTTAGCTTTTCATGCTAATGTCAGGAAATCTATGTGTCTGTCAGCAGAAGATATATCTGGTCTTTTGTTGCTTGTTCCATGAAAGGCTGCAGATACTGATGGGGCAATAATTTTCTGTGGATAGACATTTATAACAGATTGAACAAATTTAAATTTAAAAACTTTGCAGAAATTTCTTCCAGGAAGGTGTTCAATATGAATTTAAGTGTGGTAAAACTCTACAGTGGAATAGATTGCGTGAATATTTTTTTTTTCTTTAATGCAGTCTTCTATGTTTGATGTAATTGCATCTCTGTCAGGAAAGATTGTTCAATTCCCTTTTTCTTTACTTTTTGAATGTGTATGTCTAGCTAAGTTGGCAGGTTTTGGAGTTGTTTCAAGCATGTCAGCAACAGACCTGTGACTTGAACAGAAAAGAACTTTGCAGAACAGAACTCCAGAGAGAAATTCGGCTTATTTTTCCACGTATGTTTTGATTTTGATTGCTTAATATCAGCTTGAATGTTGAAGTTCACAGTTCTTCCTTCCTCTTAAACTGTGATGTCACACCAGTTTTATTCCATGATTCTTCTGTTACAGAGAGCAGACTCTTTTTGGTTGGGTCCTCACTGAATGGGTTTGGCACTCGTAGCAGTGATGGTGACTTGTGCTTGGTTGTTAAAGAAAAACCAGTAAGTAATCTTAAAAAAAATATAAAACCAAAATATATTTTTAAAATGTATGTATTTTTATAAGGCTAGATTTTAAAATGAGAAACAAACGTTCAAATAATTTTGATTTAGTAACATATTTTTTCACTTAATACTTATGAACTGTGGGTCCAATAATGTTGCAAATGTGAATTTAACAGGTGAACAAAGAACAGCAAAATGGAGAGGTAAGTTGCCTAAGATCATAAAGAAAATTGTTTAAAGAACATTTTAGATGCAGGAACAATTTTTAACAAGTACAATTTTTTTATTTCTTTAGATTCATAGCCACTAAATTTAGTGAGCAGACATAAGGAGGAATTTGATATGCAAAATATTTTAAGTATTTTTTTTGTGAGAGAAAATGTTTATTAGAATTTAAGTTGAGAGAAAAGAGATAACAAAGAATCTAGAGCATAATTTTGAAAGAATTGAAACACTGAAAAGGAATTACATTTTTGTATAAGTAGGGCTAGCTTTCCCTCAAGTTATGTGATTTGTAAATGTCAGTTAGTTTGCATGTTGAAGATTAATTGTTCTGTCAGGCTTTTGCTATGCTAAATGTATCTGTAGACCAAGGAATGTGTTCATACTAATGTACATATCTTATTGTGAATTTTTTTTTATTTGAAAAGTAAAGCATGTCTATTATATAAGAACAAGGAACACTTAAATCGGTGATATCAATTTTTTTGTTAATATCATATTTCAGGTAAATCAGAAGACTGAAGCAAGGCATATACTCCTCTTAATCCAAAAACTGTTCACTACTAAACTTTGTAAGTTCCTGGCTATAGTGAGGTGGTAAGATTATTGGCAACTCTGGAAGAAGTTTTGATGTACAGTTGTAAGAAACTTATGTAATTGCATGTTGTTTAGCTTCTAATCACAGTATTGTTTGGAGAAAAGCTATAAATATTTAGTAACGTTACTTATCTTGGTGCTGATGTATAATAATTAGAAAAAAAATGTAAGGGTTGCCTTCCAAACTAGTGGACTTCAAGAACAGGTAGCATCTAAAATGATTTTTGAATACTGGATCACAATTGTGAGAGGGAGTGGATTTCTGTTTAGTAAGGTTTCACTAACAGATTTCACAGTCTTTTAGATTGAAGTGCCTTCCTGGGGACAATATTCTAAGGTTTTGTAAAATAAGATGTTACTCACAATACACTGTAAAACTTTTTTTTTTTTTTTTGGGGGGGGGGGGTGGTGAGGGGGGGCAGGGGCGGACACATGAGACAGGACAGGGACGATGACTTGATGCCAGTGAAGTCGTTAAGTTAGGTGCCTAGTGAAGAAAATATTAAATGTTGACAGTACTAGCACGCATAGGAGAAACAGGTCAATTCATAGTTCTTTATAAGTTGTTTAGGCTCCTTTCAGATAGAGAATTCACTGGGGCAGTTCTTGACTTAAAAGTGAAAGCCTCTTACATAAGAGAGATTTTTGTGCCATCCTTTGTTTTATAAAAGATCCCATCACTTATTAATATCAATGACTGTGTCCCCCTAGTTCTCGGACTTGTGATATATTCTTTGATGTTACTCCTTATATTGCTGTTCTGAACAATCCTGCAATGGTAAAAGGAACAACCATAAATTTTAATGCAAACTTCAAAATGTCTTCACTGGCAGGTGTGCATACCCAGATTTCAGCAACTCACTCAAGACTTGATATATCCATCTCAGAAAAGGCATTTGATATACAATAGCAATAAGTCATTAAATATTGATGTTTGCATAAGTGGTCCAGAACTTAGTCTGAATATGTCTAGGATGCAAGTCATTCTAGTGCTGAGAAGCACAGTGATAAAATAATTGTATTTTCAGGGACCAAAAAGGGAGCATCTAAATAAATTCTCATCCTCTTCTGTTTTGTTTTTTTCAAGAGGTTGTGTTCTGTGACAGTTTGACAAAATCAAGTCCGTTTGCCAGTAACGGAAAGACATGATGGTCATGTGGGAGTGATCCCTGAAGGTTTTTGTTTGTGCCATTGCTCATTTCTGATGCTTTCCAAATTCTTTGTTATCTTGCAAGTGCCTTTGGTCAGCTAAATCAAAATGCTCTGTGGAAGGTGAGACAGGACAAAATGCTGCTGCTATTACTGCTCCTGTCAGACTATTTTGGTTGTGGTATGTAGACCTTAGATAATCTCTTTGTAATTTTAATATCGCTATGGGTATGAATTCCTGTACTTAGCCATCTATCCTTGTATCTGTGTATGGATGTTCTGTGGATAAAATTGATAGACAACAGTTGTTTGAAAACATTCCTTTGATTGAAAATGAAAAAGATTTTCCATATGGGTCTTTCCATTTGGATTTAGTTCACTGAAAATTTGTATGTTAAAGCTTATTTAGGCAAATACAGTTGCTGTCATCCAAAATTTCAAATTAGCTTGTGGGCTGTTGGGTTGTTGTTTTTTTTTTGGGGGGGGGGGAGGGGAGTGGGGGTGTTCCCTAAGCTAGATTTCAGAAGCTAATAGATTCATATGCTTTTTCTCTGCTTCTGGGAAGATGATCTTAGCAGTATGCTTCAGTGGTATCCTGTTGGCACTCCTGTGGATTTGTGGAGTCAGGCTTACGTGCTCAGAAATATCTGTTCGTTCAGCTCCAAATTGGCTGTTAAGGTTTTTTTTTAAATAGAAATGCAATTTCTTGTTTAAGAGATTTCCTACCTTCTAATGTCTTCAGAAGTTAGCTGCTACTTAATCAGAAAATGTGGTATCTACAATTAGATATATTTAAAGAGAAAGCATACAAAAAATGTAATACTTTTGAGACATTACTTCAACTTGAACCAGAATTCTAGATTTGCAGCCTTTAAAGGATTATCGTGAGTGCATGTATGCTGCTGCTGTGTACAAGCAAGTGTAAGATTTGTCTGTACCAAGCTGCTTTGAGAATTCATTTCATTCAAACAGTATTCTGTATTTTATTGCATGTGCTTTTTAACAACCTAAAAGGTATGAAACTGCTTCTGATGATGATTTTTAGGTTTTGTGCTGTCCAGTAATTGTACTAGTGAAGTAGTTTGTTCTTTCTGCTGTGGAGGAAAGACTGCAGCATGTTCTCAACAAGTGTGTGAGCTGTCATTAAACATGTTCCTTGCTTCACATGAGAACAGAAATAAACATAGTTTGGGCTGGACATGAAAGCTAACTAAATACATGTGCCAAGATGTATGAGAAACAAGAAAGATGTTATTTAAAAGTTCTTGGGCTGGTTTTGTGAAAGAGTTAAAGGGCTAAAAAAAAAAACCAAACAAACTTTTTTTTTATAAGGAGACTTGTAGCATAGGTAATGTTTTAGAGCTTTTCTAGCCTTTTCCCAGACCACTGCAGTTTAGGAAACTGGGAGAAGTTTCTTTTCTAGCTGTGCCTTTCCTAACATCTTCCTCTTTGTTTATGCACTCTGGTTTTCCTATACATTCCAAAATAAGGGCTATAAGAAGAGTGTGATTCTCTGTTTATTTTGCCTTAATTCCATGATTGAGTGATAAATTGGAAAGCATTCTGAAGAAAAGTCTTGTCTTTTTAAGGTAAATCAACTTCAGAACTTTAAGTGCCATCTCTCTTATCCTCTCTATACAGTGATTTGTTAGATAACTGTTTTGTTCTGGGAGGTCTGGGAAGTGGATTCAAACTTTATCTAAACTCCAGTTTATTTCTGTTTCAGGCTTGCAAAAGGTAACAAGTGCGAGCAAGGAATTTGAGCCCATCAGATTTAAAGTCTTATAGACAGAAGCTTTTCTGTGTTGCCATTCTACGTGTAGAATACTGACTGAAATTAAGATGCATTCTTTTTTAATAGTCTAGTCACAGAGTTAAAATAGGAAAAAAAACTTCTGATATTTATTCACTGTCTTTATGGGTTCTGTTAATCTTAAATGTATTGTGTTTCTCCTAGAGTAGAGAGATATAAGAATAGTAGTAATAAGTCTTCTGTATCAAAGACTAGCAGAGTACATGTAGTTTCCATGTATTTGTTCAGATACTTGCACATATCTATTTTTTGTACAATACTGGCTAACACCCACAGAACTGTATGCTTAAGTCAACATCTTTTAGAAATGTGAATTTGGGGTGATAACTGTTAATAACATATTGAACAGAGTTCAATACTGAGAGTAAACCTGAAACTGATCACTCTCTTTAGATTCATCCAGTCTAGGCAGGATTCATTTGAACAACATTGAACAATTTGAACAACAACTTAGCAGTAGTAAGTTGACTGGTGTTTACTCTTTGAATAAATAACAAAAAGCTTATTTTCTCTTAGTTATACAAAGAGGTGCTGTAGTGTTGAGACTAGGAGATTTGAATAGAATCTGCATAACAGTTGTCTAGGGGAATGTGCAACAGCTCGGACAAGCAAGGGAACTTGAACTGAAATGAATGACCTTGAAGGACTTCACAGGTAGGTGAGAATATAAAATACTGCATGGTGGTATGGACATACATCTATATCTCTTCCAAACATTGCATGGAAAGAAAAACATTCTGTTTAAAAAAGGACCTTTTGTTCTCTGTGTATTTCTATGTGGCTAGGGTTAAGATCCTCTTCAACCTTTTTTCTTCCCTCTGTCTCGCTCATGGTAACATTGTAAATGAGTTAAAACAGTTGGAGGGCTGTAATAAAGTGACCTGGAAATACTGTTTCTCAAGCTTGACATGCCTCCCTGGGGAATTCTTTACAACTATACAGTTATCTCTCAACTTCCTGCCATAGATGCAAAAGTTAATTTATTAACTATACTCCTGTTTGCTTTAATCATGGTGACGATAAAACTTAATGAGTTTAGAATGGCATCGCATAAGTATTCAGAATGTCGTCTTTACCTAAAATATTCACATGCAAATATTCCTCTCAGCTGAAAATGTAGTCAGATAAAATTTAAAAAAAGAAAACCCAACAACCTAATTCATACTGCTCCTATTCAGACTGGTTTAGAGTAGATACTCTTGGTACGTGATTACGTTTATCATATGATGTGAGCAATATATGTTAGTTAGTTGTTGCTTACTGACAACTTATTATATACTACATACCTTTAATAAGACACAGAATAAAACATATGTAGTTCTCTAAGGCTTGTATATATAGTCCTCATTCAATTTATAAAATATTCTTTAACATGAGTGGAAGAAAACACTTCTGTTTAGTCACAGACATGGTTTTGCAAAAAGATCTTGCTTCGCAAGAAAAGAGAGTGAATTCCAAATGTCAACAATTAATTCATCCTGTGCTGGGTTGTACCCTCCTAGATTCTTTACAACTTTGGATTCGGACTTCTGTGTCACCCAATTTTTCTTTCTATAGTATAACCCTATTGATGAGACCAGGCTACATGTGCAGGATGCCAAAGATCTTTTTGACATATACTAAGTTTGGGATTAATATTTTTTTTAATTGCTTAATTTTTTATTCTGCAAAAGAAAAGAGAGATTTAAGCTGTTTAATCTGAAATTCTGCATGAATGGGTTATTCGTTAAATGGTGTTTAGTAGTCTTTGAAATGATTATATTCTTTTTCACTACAGTTGAAGTGGTATCTGTGACTATCATAGCTGCTCCACAGTTGGTGTGTCTACGTGGAATTCTTTACATGTTCTTTGGTGTGGCCCCTCTGGTTATAGCATCAGAGTCAAGAGAGTTTTCAGTCAGTTTACTAAGGCATTTATTCAACCTGTATGTATTTCAGGATTTCACATCCTGTGTTTGTGACTGTTTCTTCCCTGGTATATATGATGATCTGATGTTTGTGTACAATAGAGATTCTGCTAACAGTGTCATCAGTGGTGAGCCAAGAAAGAGTGATACCAGCAGCAAGTCGCTACCTTCTAACATCCTCTTTGTTCTCTTTCACCCTTAGGAAACAGATTTGGGACTATGTTGGACTAGATTTTTTTTTTTTGGTTGGTTGGTTTTTGGTGGGTTTTCTTTGTGGCTTCCCCCCCCCCCCCCAATTTGGCACAGGTACCCATCAAGTGTTGGGATGCACTTGCAGGCAAGGATGTATTTGGAAGTGGATAGTTACTAGAATGAGGTCAGTTAATTTCTCAAGAGGCCTTCAGAAACTGTCATAGTGAGAAAAGTTGAATTGCTATGGCATGTAGATAGATATCCACAGTTGCCTCCCATAGATTGTGTGTTGGGCATCTTTGTCTTAAATTTGGTAGTGAAAGGAAAGAAAGCAGAGTGCTCTACATGCTTTATAGCTTCACATTCAGAATGTTCTGGAATGTTGGAAGAGGGGTACTTGGATGTGTTTGCAGGTGCAGCTAGAAAGAGGAGATGCTTGTGTAAGTTGTACTAGATTGTATGTTCAGTGAATGTGGGTTGGAGTTTTGTAAGATTCTTCCTTTAAAATTAGTAAATAAATACATTTGGTGTTTTGGGGTTTTTTTTATACCAGTCTCTGTGTTCCTTTGGATTTGAATGCATTGTATGATCCTAGTAAAGAATTACCTCAAGTCAAATCTGTCCAAATGTGCATATCCATAAAACACTTTCAAAAAGTCTCAACAAAAAAAAAGTAAAATTTCTTAAATTGAATATTGCACAGTGGGATTTTAACAGAACTGAAGTTATCATCCAAATGTAGTAGAGCTGACACTGTTTAATTGAGGTTGCTATCCAAACTGATAGAAAGATCTCGGGTCGTCCCCCCCCCCCCCCCCCCCCCCCAAAAAAAAAAAGATCAGTTATATGTTCAAAGTTATTTTTAATCTGCACTAATCCTAGTTTTGTCATACTTATGTTAACTTGAGATTAATTTATGGAAATAAGGGGAAAACATGTAGTGTTAGATATAGTCAAATTCAAGTGATCCTGTAGTTTGCAATATAAGAAATTACTAAAGCTGTGCTTTTTGCCCAAATACATATACTGTAACCTATGCACTCTGCTTTTCTTTGTCTTTTCCATTACTTTCTTGGGTGCGTTCCTTGCTCAAGATTATGGGCAACTACTATATGTAGCCTGAGATATTGTGAAGAATGGGGGAATTGCAATTAATAAGACTGATGCAGTAGTTTTGGGGAGCTAGAGTGTGAAGATGCATTTGGTGGCACTGTATGAGTCTGGCAGATCTTAGTGTGTTTGGGTTTAGATGGCCTGACATTGAGCCTGTGTATCTATACTTTGTGGATAGTAATCTGAGGTGCAGTCCTGTGATTGTGTATTTATTGCATGCCCTATTGGCCTTAAAGCAAAAGGCAAATAAAACTTATCCTGTTTTTGGAAAGTGGTGTCCTGTCTTCAGTAGTAATTTGATAGGAAATGTCTTTCTTGATATGTACTTTAGTCAAAGAAACAGTTCTTGAAGTCTTAACTGTATTATCACTACGCACTGATTATGCTTATGTTATACGTTTTACTGATTAAAAAATATGAACTTCAACTGCAAGCAGCCTAGATGTGACTAACAAATATGCAGCTAATCACATGCCCCTTGCTACAATGTGGTGCTGGGCTTAAGTATCTGGCCATCCTGGATGGGTCTGTTTTTGCTCCCTTATTTTTGCACCTTAATTATTCAGGGCTTCCGTTACAAGTACTGCTCAGTGAAAGCATTGTAGAACTGCATTCCTTATGTTCAAATTTCTTGAATATATTTCACACACACAAAAAAATCTTCCACTAATGTGTGTTTCTAATATTTAGTGCTTTTCTGTTTTTCCCCACTCTTTTCTAGATTGGATTTTTGCTGCAGTTGCTAAAGGCTACTTTAGCACAGCCCTTCTGAGAATATTTTTGCTAAATTTAATAAGCTACTATTTACTATAGATCAGTCAGCTTGACTCTACTTAAGGATCTCTCATGTAAGATGCTGATCTTAAAAAAACTTGATTGCATATTTTTCTCCCTTTCAGCAAGCTACATTGAACGACCTCAGCTGATTCGAGCAAAAGTGCCAATAGTGAAGTTCAGGGATAAAGTCAGGCAAGTATTTTGTTCGACATAGTTTTTTAAACTCTGACACAGGAAAGCATCTATGTATGTACTATCCATATGAGTAGTCCCACTGAAGTTGTGCTTTGTGTTGTACTGTAGTTGGATTGCAAATTTGTACAGCTAGCATGCAGTGGTGGTCAGCTTACTTCCCTGATGGCCTGAAATATCTCTTGTGGTTGAGATGCTGTTTAGCTTCTGTGACGTGAATTAATAGTAGTAAATCGTATTTCTGTGGGTGATATGTACATAATGGATTCTAGTTGACAGATGGTTCATGACAGGCAAACAGTGGTAGGAAGAAAATCGTTGTGAAAGATAATTTTGCTTTCTGTGCAAGCATCTTAACTATTGAGATGCTTAAGCTACTAATTCACAGCTCTTACACTATACAAACAACACTGAAACAAACTTTAGTTTATTGTGATGACATTGTTTTCTTGATTAAAATTTTTTGTTCATTTTAGCAGAGTGTATTCTGCTGCCTTCCAGGAAGATATTCTGTGTTTAACAGTGTAGTATTACATGTACTACTAACAGTGTTAGGTGCTAATTCTGTAGCCCCCCCCTTTTTTTTTTTTTAGAAGGGGAAAGTAACTGGAGAGAAGTGGATGTGTTGTATGTTACTGTATTCATTGTATCTTCATTATGAAGACACGAAAATAAATAATCCAGAGGCATGTACTAGGACTGAACAATGTATTTCTTGTGTGATGAATATTTGATATAGAGGAAAAAATGTGTAAAGCACTCAAACTAGTTAGAACTGAGTAACGTTCAAATCTTCCTATATTTATGGGCTTACACAATTCTTACAAAATGCATCACCTTCATGTAATAACATGGTTTGACTGTTCTTTGTAAATAGGACTTTTGAACAACTTTCTTGTATCTATTTTATCCTGCCCACATACTTCTAAATTCATTATATGCTTTTATCACAGCAGAAACCCTACTGTGATAAAACTGATTCTGTCATGTTCACAATTTGAACTAATAAATATAATCCATTTAAGCTGCTCTTGCATCTCAGATTATATAATGCTTGATAGGGTTTTGCTATGTAGTTTTTTTTAATTTACACCTTAATCCCATATTTATTTCTGTATACTTGCCTATCTTTTAAATATGTGAATAATTTTTATCTAATAACTTTCTTCTCTAACAGTACAGATGGTCGTTTCTCCCATGCTTTCTGAAAGCATTAAACTTCTCAAGCTAAAATTTGGGTTATGTGGCTTAGCTACATGTAACAATGATAGTCTTCATAGAGAAGTTAAATGATAATTCCTGGTAAAAATCTTGAATAAATCATGGAGCTATAGCAAATTTTTTTTTCTTCCAATTTAACATCAGAAAATAAACTTTAAAAAGAAACTTTAGGTATGGTAGTGATTATGTCAGAGGATGTCTTTGGAGGCATTTATAGTCTTATACTACAGTCACTTGCAAAAAAAAAAATCGTGATATTTGTATACCTTTCAGGATTTAAAGAATTCTTTATTTCCTACTAAATTAAAGTGTAATCTTGGATTAGAAGCTGCCTATTGCATTTTTTAGAGGAAAAAAGTGCTGTTCACCATCTGGTTTTCTATATTGTTTTTTTGGAAGAGGGGAGGAGAGGGAAAATGACATGACTTTGGGTTAGGGGCTTCTTGTTTGGGTTGTTTTTTTCCTTTTCCAGTTATCTTTCTCTTATGTACCCTGTTATCTCCATCTGTGTTCTGACTTTTTATTTAAAGTATCTGTTTCTTCCCAATCCTTATTGGCCTCTGTCTTTCCTAGGCTCATATATGTTTTTATATATATATATATATATACACACATACATGCACACTCCATTCATTTTTTTTCACAGAGGTCTTGAAAAATGGTTTGGGTATTCTGTACCCATGGGACTAAGCTTGTTTTGGCCAAAACCAGAAACTAAATGTGACAAGTTTCCTGTGAAAGCCAATTCTCTTGATGCCTGGCTGTTGAGAGAAGGTGGTAGAATTCAATGGGTGCTATCTCTGTGTCTGGATTTTAATGTTGTCAGTGGTCCATATATACTTGAAAATTGCTATTTACTACTTATTTTGATTTGGTGAAAGGAGAAAGCATTCAGTTTGTGTTCTCCTTTTTCACCTTAAAGTTTTTGTTAATGTTTAATAAATTCTAGGCCTATGTTCCCCTTATAACGGTTCAAGAGAATCCAAAGGAGTGTTCAGGCAAACTATGTGAATGTGACTTGGACATATAAAATGGTAATGGCTGTTGCAGAATGGCTGTGTGATCATGGCCATGACTCCCTTAAAGATCTTTGTGAAACAAAGTTAGCGTAAGTTAGCTGAAGCAGGCCTTGCAGCTATGCTGAGGCATGCTGATAAGGAAGCTGAGAAAAACACTGACCTTGTGCCTAATGTTGTAAATAACTTTGAGGAATCCGCGTAGACAAGAGAGGAAAAAAAAATATGTAGCTAGCTATCCGCAGAAACCGCAAGTAGGAGGACATATGAAAATGTAACCCTTTAGAGCTTAGCCAATCAGCAGATGACTAGTAGGCATAATTAACTGGAACTGTATATAAGACATAATCGCGCCGTAATAAATCGAAGCTTGCTTTATCACTCATATTGAGTCGGCCGCTTGCTTCCCCTCGCTCGTCGCAAATAGCTACTACTTTGTCAATAATAGGCTCTTCTTGTTGTGAGTTAAAATGTTTCTATGGCTTACTGACTATTAATATTGTTTCTTGAGTACTGTGAGCAGTTAAGCTCTATATGCAGTATGAAGTTCAATTTGGGGGATATAAATAAAGCAGGTAGTGCTTGTTTGCCTTGACCTTATTTGCTGTTAACGGTATGAAACAATTGTTAAAAATTGCATGCTCTGAAACAATTCAGAAGTCTTTTCACACGTGCCACTTACTATATAAATGGTTTTCACTTAAAAATGCTTTCTGATTTATCTCTGCCCATCATTGCAGAAAAGAGATTCTTACCTTTTGACCTCTTCCAGTTATTCTTCTCAGTTCATTGGCGTGACTAGCTAAACTAATACCTCAGAATCGTTCCTGGCATCGAAAGTTGTCCATAGTAAATTGTGTATTGTCTAGTTGGGAGAAAGATTTGTTAAAAATCCAAAAATTATTTGATGTCCTTAGGCCTAGATTTGGATTTTCATGTATCTTCTATGTAAAACAAGAACTACGTTTTGATGATAATGGAATTCAAGTCTATAAACAATTAAAGTACTATAAACAAAATCAGTAGAAATCACAGCATCAAAACTGAAGAAAATTTCTAGAGTATTATTTAAAAAATTATTTCTCTACCTCTAGGTAATAGATATTCTGAAATTTAATATCTGATGCTCAGGTGTTTTTCTCATCAACAGCTGTGTGGAGTTTGACTTGAATGTAAACAATGTCATAGGAATAAGAAATACATTCCTTCTGAGAACCTATGCATACAGTAAGTTTTTAGTATATTCTATAAACTCTGCTTTTTAAACTTGTTGTTTGGTATTTATAGACTATTAAAATTGATTAGGTTAATATATATAATTACCTAGTTAACTGCGTTAGCTTCAAGATAACTTCTTGTTGTCCTCTATAAATATATGTAGAAAACTAATATATCTGCTAAGTTTTTAATTGAATATTGTAATATTCAGAAGATAACAAAGATCCTTCATATTAAGGTCCACATATCTACTACAAGGGTTGCTTCAGTCTTCTACAGATAATTATACTAATGATTATCTTGTATAATCTCCAGTTTATTTTATTTCGTTACAGCCACTGATAGGGATGTGTGACCAATAGCTAGCTGTGGCTGTGTGCTGTTACTGAGTCTTTCCTTGGAAAATCCATAACACTGCTTCAGTTCTTATATTAACCATAAAATAAAACTGGTTTGTGTCTCCTCAGGAATCTGTTTCACTATCTTTTCCTGAAACTTAGAGTTATAAAGGGGAAGTAATAAGAACAGCACTCTTAATGCTGTGCTAAGCTCTTCTTACTTAGCATCACGATGTCATTTGGCAGATAAATACATAAGGAGTGGACCTCAGGCTGCTACTTCTAGGCCATCTGTGCTGCTTAGTTTACCACCTGTAAGTGGTACCACTCCTTCACCACCAAGGAGTGAGTTGGTAACTAAGGGAGACTTGTGATTGAAAAAACTTATCTCCTCAATGTGTGAGACCTTCCTAAATAGGCAAGCTACATCAAGCATAGTCTGTCATCTTGTCTTTGGACAACAAAATCTCTCAGGTGACATCAGGCAAATGAAAAGCAAATGGAAACTTTTATCAGACAGTCTCTTGACATACTTCTAGAAGTCATCATCAACCAGGGTGGATAGCATTAAAAGTATTATCCTGCTCACTTAAATTTTATGTGGCTGAAGGGCTTCACCCTGCACAGGAGCAAAAAATTAAATTGCCCATACATCTTCCACATGAGAGGTATCTCTGTTCCATTAGAACAAATTAGATGCTTAGGCAAACAAGGGACTGCTTATCTTAGTGAGCATGATAAAAAATATTCATAAATATTTCTGTGGATGTTCTTCTGTCTTTTTGAATTTAGCCCTTCTATGTTGGTGCATAGGTACTGTAAAAAAAAAAAAAAATTAAAAAAAAAATTTCAAAGATGATATGGCAAAGCGAAGCAGAATGCCCCCAGAAGGGGAAAATGTAGGTAGGTTAAGCAGAGCTATCAACTAAAGTTGATGCTGTTGTGTTATCAGTTGGTCAACTAAGGAGGCATGTCTGCAATTAAATTAGCAATTGATGGTTGGGATATTTCAGTTAGTGGAAGCTGAACCTTTTAGTTTTGAGCAAATAATATTGCTGAGCATCTTCTTGAGGAGGTAGCTTGTTGACTGATGAAAGAGTGTCAGGAAAAGTTTACTGGCCGTGTTGCACACTTTGTTATATACTAATTATGGGTACTAGCAAACAGAAAACCTTATCTTGGAATGAGGTCAACTAAAAAGATATTTTTTTTTGGTGGCACAATAGAAGAAAAGTGTCCAGTTTGGAATTTGAGCCTATTTGTATTTCTGTCATGGAAAAAATCCTATTTCACTTAATGCATGTTCATATGATGTCTGTACAGTAATTCTTCTGCATCTCACAGTTAGTGTAGTAGTAGTCATATCTCTTAGTTCAACCACTGGTGTATAACGTAGGGGATGAGGTGACTGGTGGTAAAGAGTTTTGTTTTGCAGAGGTCTTCCAGATCTAGGACATTCATTCCAAGAAGAGTACTACTTTCAGGGGCATGTGTGCTGAGCTGCTGCGAATAGGTTGTGAGGAAAATCTCATGCTTGGTAGGATTTTCAGAACAATGGAGAATGCAGCAACTGGTGCTATTGCAGAATGTTTCTTGTCCTGGATGAAGTAATTACCTCTGGATGTATTCCTGTCCTGATGTGTGGAATGCAAAACTTTGTCCAGTGATGTCAAGTTAGAAAAGATATTCCAAAACATATGAGGCATTGTAAGGCAGCTGACAGAGCTCATGATCTGTTTCCATGTATCTGCAAATAATAAATAATGCTGTAAGGTCCCTAGGAGGTAGTGGTGAGTGACATCTCCCTATAACACATTACAGCCTTCATTAGAAGGCTATCTATATTCCCCAGAAATTCAGAAGGTCATAGCTGGAATATGACTATTTATGTCTTTACTCATGAAAAGCACATCTTGATTTAATGTGTTATTGTATCTAACAGATCTCATTACCAAAAAAAAAGCTATTGAGGGCAAGGCAAATTTAATATTTTGGTGCAGGGATTACTGCTTTCATGGATCCTGAAGAAAATGTAAGCATGAGCTCTGTGTCCTCCAACCAGAAGAATTTTTTTCCTTGCCCTCAAAGTTTATATAATCTAAATAAGAAAAACTTAGACTTGGTTTGTCCTGGCAGCAAGTTCATTTAGGCAATTAGTTCAGTGAACTGGAGAGAACTTAAAGTAGAATGTGACGCTGCTTCATTGATTGGCACATCCAGTTTTGTCTTATCTGTAAGTTACCTGGCATACCTTGTGATGTATCTGTGGATCTTACTATTCAGACTGTTTTCAAATGCAAATATATTTTTCTGATTTTTATAAGATGAATAGTCGTTGTAGAATAATTAAGTAAATTCTATAAAATATTTACTCCCATGTTCTGAGGTTACCTTTTGTATTATGCTGATCAAGTAGGAACAAATATTGATTGATTGCTGCCTAGTTAAATGTGCTTTTTTTTGAGAAGCATTTATTTTATTTGCAGTTGAGAATAGAGTTCGTCCATTAGTACTGGTGGTTAAGAAGTGGGCAAGTTATCATGACATAAATGATGCCAGTCGTGGTACTTTAAGCAGCTATAGTCTTGTGCTGATGGTTTTGCACTATTTACAGAGTAAGTATTTTTTTTTTCTTGTTGAAACCATCCCTTTTTAAGTTCTTATTTGTGTAGTTTTCCTCTTTAATGAAAATTAAACACTGGCAGGAGTTATCTTGCACGCACAAAAAAAAATCTGACATTTAAGTGGTTTTACTCCATTTTATTAGGGCTGCTTTTTTATTTAACAAGTGGACTTATTCTCTTTGGAGGTAGTTACCAGCTTTAAAAGTAAAAAATAAATCTCTGTACCTGCAGGACACAATGTAACTATAAAAAAACCTCAAGCTCTAGTTAACAAAATTTTGCCTTTTAACAAAGGGAAATACCTAAAATAAATAATAACCCAACCAAAAAACCCCAAACCACTGAAATTGTTATATTTATTTGGGAGCTTCCAAGAAAATTCAAAGGGACAACAAATGATGTGGGGTTGCTTATCTGTGCTCTGAGTGAAGGACTGAACATTGGGGACGTGTGTGCAAGAATGCACTACCATGTGGTTAGATGTTTCCAATGATTACTCCATTCTGTAAGGTCTTCAACATCAGTCGCTATTAGAAGTTGGGATATTTGACTGCCACTGGCAGTCAACTTTTATTGTGACTTTAATATATTGAAACATTGAACATCTGTATGGAGCTGGATGACTTCACCCGAGAAACTAAGGATCCTTGTTGAGAATTCAAGAAAGCCATACAGTCAAGAAATGTTCTTGAAGAATAGATTGAAATGAGCTTATCTCCCTATTTTTATTTTTATTATTATTAAAAGAAATCCATGTTTGATTCTTTTTTTTTTTTTTTGGTAGTTTTCAATTTTTGCTTAAGACTTAAGGAATCATTTAGCTCAATATGAATATCTTGATTGTTTATTAGGGGATAAGTGGCTTCAGAAAGGAAGGCAAGGAACCCCTTGTATATCTTGTGGAGTGACATGCCTGTAGAAGTATTTTCTTAATTCCTGTCAGTTCATATATAGACTTGTGTATCTTGCTGCTTGTATTCATTCTACATCTTTGTTTTATTTTTTTGTAATGTGTTCATTGTTCATGTTAATGACAGCTGGTTCTTAACACTTTATGTTTATATCTGTGGACAAGTTGTGTATGCTCTCACTTTAGACTTTTTCCCTTTGTCAGTTTGTGTAGGTTTTAATTTTTTTTTTAATCTAATAGAAAGATTAATGTTTAGTTTCTCTGACAGCTTCTTTGGCCTGGAATGTCGATAGTTGGCTGCCTGCTCTACAGCAAGTATTTATTAGTTTCAAGATTGCACTGCACCCACCCTGTACTAGGGTGGAAAGCCTTTATGATAATTGACTCAGCTGAAAGCCAGCCACCAGCTAGAACAGTATCTGTAGTAGAAGACCTAGGAGGGTGGGTGTTTTGTCTGTTTGGGATCTAGTTGGCTGGTTTACTTCTGAATTTTGACACTTGTGATGTGTGCTCATTATTAATGTACCAATCACAAGGATAGTAGGACATAAGCTAGTCTATCCAATGACTGTGTTGTCTTTTCTACACCTACTATGGTGAAATTCTATGGATTTTTTTTATGTGGAAAGCAAGGAAAATGCGTCCAGGTCTGTTGTCACAGCTCTGAAAGCATATTGTAGGTGACTGAGTACTTCAGTATTGATCCTTAACAAAAAAAAAAAATCCCAAGCAAACAAAAATTGTTGATTTGGAGGAGGTGAAGTGACAAGCAACTTTAATCAATTTGGACTTTTTATTTTTATTAGTTATAAGATTGAAAATGTTGGGAGCAACTGGATGCTATGTAAAGGTGAAGCACATGCAGGAGAGGAGAAAAAGAATCTTTATGTGGTCTAGTAATGAGTGACCATCTCAACAGTGACTTGATAAGCATTTGATAGTGTTACTTTTTTTTTTTTTAATGGGAAAGGGCCTTTTCGCTTTGAAAATGGATTTGGAAAATAAATTTCTGTGCATTGTGGTAACTCTAGAGACTTGTTTTGGGTGCTGTGTGCAGTCATGAATAGCCAATTACTGAGCTGTACATAAAAGTAACACACAAAAGGGAAGAGAGTAGGAGTTACAAGTATAAATGTGTAGGCTTGCTACAGTGTTAACAACCTTGCAAGCATGAGGGCATTTGTAGTCATCTGTGGCAGCTGCCACAGCTGTCTGGGAAAGGGGGGGGGGGAGTTCAAATAATTCCTTTCATGTAAAACTGTGATCAGTCAGCTGCCTGGGAAGGATCAACAGTCTGCAGGCCAAAGAGGAGCTATTATCAGTGCTTCATCAGTCTTTTCTGCTAAAAAAGGCTGAAATGTGTCACTGGACATGTATCTAGCACTAGCTGTTTAGGTTCTGATGTTTTATTCATAAAGATTTTAACTTTTTTTTTTTTCTTTTACTGAAAGCAGCTTGTGTCCTAGTCACAGAATTTTCTAATAGGGCTTTTGTTGATGTTACTGGGCAGAGGGAGCTTTCTTTAGCAGTAAACGGTGTCCCTGTCTTCACTAGGCATTTTTTTCCCTTTATTAATCCATTTCCATATTCTCATACTTGTATGGAAGCCTTTGAATCTAAGGTTAGTGTGTCTTGAGTTTATTTTGTAGATGCATCAGCATCTTGTGCGTGAACTTTCCTGCAGGTAACAGGTCCAACTATCTTGTACAGTAGAAAAAGGAAAATTTGCATGGCAAATGCTAGTGGTAAAGGGTAACTTCTTTTCCCCCTTAACTCTATCCTCCTAGTAATTACGCAGACCCAGATGAAATACCTTGATTGCTCATGTTGCTCAGATTTTGTTGCCTTTTCTTTCATTATGGCAGATATTTGGAAAATATCCAAGATCTTGTAGAAATAAGATGCTCTTTCATATTTCTGAACACCCACAAACAAAATAAAGCTATTATTAAAGCAGCTGTGATCATATTCTTAGTAGTCCTGCTAGTTAATATAGTATACTCTTTGAAGATATCCCAAGCATGTTCTGAGAATTATGCTGTTTTGATTCTTAGTCCCTATGGAAAAAGTATTTTGTAACATCTGTTACCCTGTGAGACCTTGTCTGAAGGGTGAATTAAGTCCCAAGTCAGTCCTGTGTGCTGAACTTAATTATTGTTCTCCCTAGTGAATGATGTAGACCAATTCTTTAAAGACATGTTGAAGACATGATGTTGAAGCTTTAGTATGAGGAGTGCTCTTAACAGTTCTGTAGCTTGAGTAGGATATGAATATTTTAGGTGGTGGGTTTTTTTTTTTTTTTTCCTATCTATGGCACCATCTAATCTGGGAGAGAAGGGTTGTGTGTTCCCCCCACCCCGTTACTTGTATTGTGCAATATATGCTTTCCCTGTTCAGGACTTTCATAAGTTATAGACATTAATGATACTAACAAACACAAAATAAACTAAACAATTGTATGACCTTTATAACCTGTTTGCCGTTTAGTAGACTAGCTAACAGCATTAGACTGTATGGGGATGTTTCTAGCAATTGCTGCTGAATGTTACTTTTATCTTTAGGTTACTTTTGGAGATGGTATGTAATACTTTACAGCTGAAGAATGTGTACTTATGCAGTATCTGGAGACTTCCTGTGCTGTGACAAAGTCATATTAGATGTAAGGAAAAAAAAAAAAAGCTCTGATTTTCCCTTAGGGAATCTAGATGAGTTTCTTATAGCTGTGAATTAAAATTAATTTTAAGAGTCAAGTTGTACCCAGCTGCTGTAGAATTTTTCATGTGTTCTACAAATAGCAGTATCCTAGTAACAGCTTCCCTTAGCTGAATTAACTCCTTATACTACGATATACAAGATATAGTAATAGAAAGAAAGATTTGTGGGAAAACTTATTTTACAAAATGCATGGAAGTGAAGTTCTTAAATGTTTCTAAGATGGAATTTCAGTAGTTGATATGATAGTTACCTGTGAATTACATGAATTATAGCAATTTTCAACTTTTTTTTATAGCCCTACCTGAACCTATCCTTCCATTTCTCCAAAAAAATTACCCAATAAGTGTCTCTCATACACATATGTGTAGTAAATTAAGCTGCTTATCTAAAATATGTGAATTCTTAAATATCTAATGGTTTAAGTTAAACACAGTCTGTAAGCTTGGTCATTGATACACTAAACAGAAGTGTGAAAAGTTATTTGCTGCTTTTTATAATTTCTTTAGTAAAAAGTTTGTTATATGTAAGAAGACTTCACACACAGTGGGAAATGAGTGCTAATGAGAGCTGCTGACATAATTTTCTTTATGCTGGCCTGAAAATATCCCTGTCATCTGTAACTTTGACGCTCAATTCTTAATGTGTTAAATAGTGTTGTTTCCATCCAACTGTGGTGTTTCAGAATTCTATACCTTCCCATAGCTGAGTTGCTTGATATTTCTGGGTGCAGGGAGTGAATGATATGTTTTAGGGAGACTTTTCAGACCTCACAAAATTGGGCCTCAATCCAACAAGATTTGTCCCCTTTTGGGGACTTTGCTGTTATTTTTAGATCATACTCTGAGTTCCAGAGGACTCTGTAAATTGGTGTGCTTTGATCCTCTGCAGAATTAGGACTGTGATTAGTGAGCCTTAATCTAAGGAAGATTACCTAGAAATAACAGCTACTGTCTTAAATATTTGTCTGAGGACAAAAGAGCTATTGCTGAATAGTTCTATGCTATAATTTATTTAGAGGAATGCTTTATTTCTTCTTCCTTTCCTTTCATGTGTCACTTCTTAAATTTGTTTTTTCCCTTTATTCATAGTTACTATAGTTTGTCTCTGTCTACTTTGTGTTGGTTTTTTTTTTACTGTTGCTGATAATTGTGCTGAGGTAGTAGTATCAGAAAGTCATTCTTTCTTTTGCATATACTTCCTATAATGCTGAAATGGGAATATTTGATGGCACTGTACATTAGGGAGAAAGAACTGTGGTGTCAGCCATCTTGGGTGATTAGAATAGTCAAGATGTAGAAGAAAGCTTTGAGCTATAGTAAGCTGTTTTATTTCTGTTTTGTAACCCTGCTTAGGTAGTACCTTCTAATCTCTTCATTATTAGTGCTTTAAGCATTTGAAGCTGTCTTTCATTTCTTGTACACCTAGCTTTATCTGGTGGATTGATTTTAAATTTCTAAATTTGCTAATTATATTTACCTAAAGCTCATATGCTGTAGTATCTTTTGTGTAGCATGTAAGTTAAAGAAAACAACTGTAAGAATCTGTAATTTTGACTTCTTTGTAGTAATAATTCAAACACTTATATTTGTAGTGTTTGAACTGTGTAAATGCCTTCAAAGTACTATACTAATATTAATGGTTTAAATCATTAAAGTAAGCGTACAATACCATAAGCTGAAAAATCTGATGAATTTGTACTAAATGTAAAGTTCTAACTTGTATCCTGTGACAGTGGTAAAACACTTGCAGGTTCGTGCGTTTCTAGAACGCTGCTGTAGGAATAGCATTTTTACCTTGTTTCAACATAGATTTCTTTGTTGGTTATCTATCTTGCCTTTTGGAGTATGGACAAATATTCTAGGATTACAACTAGAATAAAAATAATATTTTATACATGCTTACTATAAACCCAAATTAAAACTATGGATCAGGATACTAAAAAAAAAAATTATGCTAGAAATTTGCAAATATATTTTTAGTCTACTGTCTTCATTAGGAATGCAATCACTTAAAATGTGCGGTGAAAGTTACAATTTCTGAATATTGATACTGCAAAAAAATTTTAAAATGAAAATCGGAAACACACCAAAACTATTCTGGTCTTGTAGCTTGCAGTAATAAATAGAAAACATGGGCAAATGTCAGTATCCAAAGAAACCATGTATTTTTCTTTGTGGTTGTAGCTAGTCAAAGCTGTGTCTCTGTCCTAATACTACACGTAAATGCTGCTTCTCCCTTTCTGAAACAAACCACCCTACTTACAGTCTGTTGGGTTTGTGGGTGGTTTTGGTGTTTCTGCTTGGTGGTTGGTGTGGGGTTTTTTTCCAAATGAAATTTGCAGCTCCTGCAGTTTGAAAATATTTCTGTGCTTTGAAGGAAACTGCTTGTTTTAAATTGTAGGTGCTGTGTAAGAGAGACATGCTTACCTTAAGTGAGAAACAAAAGGCAGATTCTGTGACTTGGTGTATCCCTACTGGAGATGTGATGGGTGAGAAGTCCTGTAAAGTCACCAGATCTGACCACCTGTATGTTCTCTTGCCATGGGGGAGTCTCCAGCTGGCACTGAGCTGATGTTTTTCAACTGCTAGTTCAGGGGGAGTGTTGGAGCCAGATGGGGTAGATGAGTAGCCCACAAAAATGTGTTGATCAGTTCTGAAGCTTATATAGAATTTGCCTAAGTGTTATGACTTTCACAGATAAGCTCTGGAGAACCTGTGGTGGTTTAGTCCACTATTGCTTCTGGTTGTCTTGCTGTGTATTTGCCAGAGGTGAACATTGCTGCAACTGGGAGTCAGAAGGGAAACATGTGCCTCGGGCTGCTCTGGAACGCTGGAGACTGGTGTATTAGCTTAAATCCAGATGGAGCTGGGTCTCAACTAGTGCTCTGGATTGTGAACTTCGTGGACTCTAGCATGAGTGGATTTTTCTGCTTCATGAGCAGCCATATCTTACAAAGGGATGAGACAGAAGATGGGATGGTACTTACTGTAGCTACTTCATGTGTGGGAGTCAGTCCTTGTACAGACAGTTTGCTGCACCCTTTGAGTTGCACTTGTTTAAAGTATAAAAATGAATTAAATCTTCATCTGTAAGACTGGAGAAGGGTGTTTTATGCATGTGACTAGATACCTATAAAAAATGGCAAGATACTGTGCTGATGTTACTACTGTAAACTTTTTTTGAAGGAAGAATCTTGTACAGAGTTAAACTCATACATCAAGATATTCAAATTTAAAGATATTTTTTTTGTATGTATGCTTGTGTTCCTTTCCCAGTGTGTAAGTTGGAATGAGAATATGCATAAGCATTATGTAGCTTGAATATAAAACATCTTGCTGAATGCTAATGTTTCCCTGAGAAATCAGTCAACCAAAGTAAAGATTAGAGATCTAGCAGGGGGAAAAAAAAATTTGGGGGTCCCTTTTTCTGTGGCATTTTGAAATAATGGATAGCTCATCTATATTTGTTTCTCAATGAAATCTTGAATTTTCCATTTTTCTTAAGATGGAATGAGGCAAAGACGCAGCAAGCAAATTGGGGACTAGTTTTAAAAGAAGTTGAATTACTTGTCTTCTAGAGCAAGTTAAAAAAGCAAAACTTACAGGAAGGCCTACTTGAAACTAAGCTAATTTGAAGGATGCTTTGTAATACTGTTTTATTACCAACCTCCCTTATGTGCAGAATCTATAATCTGTACCTTGTTCTGTTTATCTAGTTATTCCCTGAGTCCCTCTAGCAGGAAGTATTGTTATTCCTGTTTTACAATAGGTGAACGGAAGCAGAGGGAGGCTAATAGAGTTTCATGGGGTTTCTGTGGCAAAGCAGAAAAATGAGCCTAGGTATCCTGTGGCTGGTCTGATCTCTTGTTCAGTGGACACCGAGTGATTGCTTTGTTAAGAAATGAACTTAATCTACTGTGGTTATTGATATATTGAATACTTATTTGGGTTTACATGTAAAACTCTAATCTGGTAATAGTAATTTTCCTCCATAAGAAACTGTATTTCAGACAGATGAAATACCCCTCCCTCTTCCCATATTAACTTATTGGCATTAGTAGACATCTGTTGTAGTTTCATTGCATTTCTGTTTTGTATTGTTGGAGGACAGCAGCCATTGTTCTCATTCCTTTTTCCCCCCATGCCCATTTCCTCATGAGCTGTTATACTGCTAATACTAAATTAATTTATTTGTGATTCTTCCACAACTTTCTGTGGGTGTGAGCAAGGAGTGACTTTCACTTCAGTAACCTATCTGATTAACATTAGGGTTAAAACTGTATATATTGTATAATCTATGAACAACTGTTTCCCTCTTAGATCTTTATATGTGTTGCGACAGAGGGAAGACACAGTCACTCAATATGAGTGATCAGCAGACTTCGTTTATTGTCCCTTACAGTCACCTTTTATGCCTTCTTATAATTAGCTCATACATATTACAAAAGTTAAGCTCATTATTGGTTAGTTGCCTAAATACCAAGCCCGCCCCTAGTTTCTCTTCTGTAGTTATCTGTTCCCACCTGTAACATTCTTTTCCCACCACGATCTTCCTGTTATTGTGTAACAAGAACAGCCAAGGATAGTGTATTTTTGTTTTACTTCAGATAAGCTGAGAGCGATGTGCATTTTTGTCCAGCCAGCTGGACTATGTCTATGTGACCCTTTTCAGCTAGCCAGTTATCCACAATATGTATGCTGCGTATCTGCTTTTTATGTCTGTTTCCATGTTTTTGGTGTGTTCTGTTGGATTGTAAACTGTTACATTCTGAGCCCTGCTAACTATAATAATACTTTATATGCAAAGTTATATCATGTGAGAATAAGACCTTAAATTTTTCACAGCTAGAAGAATGGCTTTTTCTCCCATAAGGTATTGTGCAAAGTTCCAGGAAGCCTTGCTAGAGCTGGCAAAAGAGGACAGGAGTCTGAAACTTTCCAATCCTACTGGTTTTATTGCTATCCATGCTTTTCTCAGAGCCTGCTGTGAATGTAGAAATAGTATTACAGTGTATAGCTGTTCCAGTGATAATCTAGTACTATAAAGTGATATTGATACTATTCCTTAAAATAACAAAGGAGTGGAAGGGGAGATAGTAATGATTGAATGGGTCCCTACATTTACGTAGATGTATGTCCTTATGTGGATGTAGAACTTGTATTTGTGTGTCTTGGGTTTATTTTCCTTAAAATACATTGCTGTAAAATGTAGTATCCTGGTATTACCAGGTTTTAAAAATAGTTTCTCTAGCTAGCAATAGAAGATATATATTCTTCTGAGAGACTGGGGTACATAGAGGAGAACCTAAAGGATGTGATGGACACCCAAACTGTATAGCAGATTTAAAACCATGTTAATTTAGTCTTGTGTAGATTCCTTTTAAAGCTGGCTTTCCTTTATAACAAAGCTGACTCCTTCTTCTCCCCCAAAGAAAAGCATACTCCAGCTTAAATGCTGCATTCTGTGTATTCGGGTTTTCTGTATAACTTATTCTTTCAGGTAAGTTTGCTAGAGGTGCTACTGCAGTCTTTGAACTCACCATGTGGGAGGATGCAGGTTCATATTGGAGCTACTGGGTTTGACATCTAATTTTAACTCTGTGCTGTGGGGAAGAATAAGTCGGGCCTTTCTTTCAGATTGAGAGTTTCTGTACCACAGTTATGGGAACTTGGCAATAAGTGCATTAGCTTCACCTACTCTTATTTTGGTTTGACTGCAGCCAGCTCAGTGCAGGCTATCTTACTCAGCTTCCGTTCATGTGGTTTTACTAGCATGTAAACACAAGTCCAGCTCAGATTCTCCCATGATAAAATTATTTAGCAAATAGAAGGCAAGGGATGGTCTCGGACGCTCCTGTGCAAGATGATTTTACCTGAGCTCGTGGGAAGTAACTAGCATCCAACAGGAGTGCAAGAGAAAGAGCTGTTTGTTTGCATGTGTCCTTGAACCTCTAATAAGCAGATGGGCAGCTTTTCTGTTGTGAAAAAATATATGCACCTAGATTAAGTCTGTGTGTGTATGTGTGTATATATATATATACTCTCTGATTTTATTTGGGCAGGAATGTTTTAATCCTACTATGCAGTTGCATCTTGTTCATAAAGTTCCACGTACCATTCCTCATTATCTCTCAAAAAATGGATCAAGCCTTGGAGATTTGCTAATAGGCTTCTTCAAATATTATGCCACAGAATTTGAGTAAGTAATAAGCTCATCTTAGTGTTTTAGAATATGTAAAATTTTGATTCCTTTTATTCAATATATCAACACTTTATGACCCTTGAAGAGAAGAGAATAACAGTAATATAGGAGTGATAACTGATAGAGAGGAAATGGGTGAAAAGACTAAAGGACAATAGGAATGTTGATAGTGTCTGACATCTTTTGCTTAGCCAAACAGATTATCCTGTAAAATAGCTGCTGAAAGTTAGATAGCTTTGTCCTTTAAAAATAGCTGGGTTTTGTTATATTGCACTATTTTAAAATTGCATATGTCTGTATGAGAAAGATCTATTCTTCTTAGGTGTAGTTAAGGTATTGATTGTGATATGGGATTATTCGAACCTTAATAGCCACACTTGTCTTCTGTCATGCCAAGTCAATGCAGATTACTGACCAGGTGGCTCTTTTCACTTGTATTATAGTCAAAGTATATAGGCCATATCTAGTGAGGACTTCTCCCATAATATAGTTGGCTCACTAACCTTGTTAGTTTGCTAGAATCTTGAATTTAATTTTGGCATCTGGACTTCCTTGTAGAAGAGAAATAGAAGCTAAAATTGTGAGTGAATTTGAGAAAGCTGTAGATTATGAGCACTTTGCCAAATGGTCACTAGAGTTTCTTATAAAGATTGCTTGTCCATGTGAAACACCAAATGGCTGTACTTAAGCTTAAAGATCTCCTTAAGAACTTGTTTCTGAGGTAGTTGGTTCATACATGTTTCTGTCCTATGTAGTGCATCGTATCCATTTCCTGGAAGGAGAACAAAATGTGTAACTGCTGGATATTCATTATTATTTTTGAAGTGTTCATGTTTTACTTCAATGTAAGAAATGAGTGATCATGAAATCTTTAAAACATTGCTGGGGCATGTACCACATGTGGAATATGTGAACTAAATCCATATGTCCTGTGGCAATTCATGAACTAATTGCACTTTTTGCATGCTTTAAGCCTGATTCTGAGAAATTTTCTCATAAAGGATTTTCCTTCCACAGTCTCTGCAGATAAGGGAATAGTCTTTTGTCCTAAATGTTTCTCCTGAGTACTGTCTTTTTAGCTGGCAAACTGCTGTTTGCTGAAGAGGTGAATTGGATGTTGCTGGAGAATATCCTCAAGTTCCTAATTTATATGGGACACTAGATGCATCCTTTACTACTCATCTGTATAATGAGTTGTTAATCTTCATATATGAAAGAGGTCGATTTAGTAAATATCTTTTACACTAAAGAAGTTGTTTCTGGTTTGTCTGTGCAAACTAGCAAGGAAGGCCTTGCCCAAATGCAAGAAAAATATGTAATTTGACCTTCCTGGTTTGGGTGCTTGTGAAACAGAATCAAGAGCAGATTTCTGCATAAATGAGTAGCTGGTCCCTGTGTTGGGTTACTTTAAGGGAAGATTATTTCTTTTTGCCTGCTGTTAGATATGCAGGATATACTAAGAAGTATGAAGACTAACAATGCTGCAGTATCAGTACTTGAACTGATGGCAATATATTAATGTTACCTCTTGTGATGATCATATATAAGGGGAAAAAATGTTACCTCAATTTAATTGCAGAGGCATGGGGAAGCTTCTGGTTAAAACAAAGCTTGAAAAGTGGTGAATGAAGACAGATTGGTTGCTGAAGTAAAGGGAAGAAAAGATTGGTTTTTTTTTTTTTTTTTCAAACAGTAAAAGAATATCTAGTTAGGTTTTTTCCAGTGTTAAGTACCTTTTAAATATTTGACTGGTAATATTTTGTTATAAAAACAAAAAAAAAAAAAGACCCTGTGAATTATTTTTTTTAAAAAATAATCATTAGTATTCCTGTGGTGAAAATGTTACATAGCTGAGAAGTTATATCAGGCAATGACGCACCTAATGCAGCAATCTATATTATCTCTAAATTTTTCTACTACAGAAGTAACTTAGTTGTACTGTTTACTTGACCATCTCTGTATTCCGGGTAATTATAATTCCCATTTGAAAGGAGTGGAGTATGTGTCTTGAAGATACCAAAATTATGGTAGCTTCATAAAAACTGGAAACTGGCTGGAGAAGAGAAACTCAGTACCCATGTGGAGGAAAAGGTGGGCAGAACATGGGATTTAAATGTTTGTGTGTGTGTGACAGCCTGCCATTGAGAACAAATAGTATCATGTACCACATCATATATCACAGTATAAGTTATCTTTGCTTTGAGGTTGCTGATGGAAACAACATTATAGGTAGGAATAAGGATGAGTTAAATAAGCCCAACATAGGGCTCTGTTAGTTCTGCCTTTCATGGAAGAACTAGTATTTTACGTCTGAATCATAGAATGGTTTGGGTTGGAAGGGACCTTTAAAAAAGTAATCTAGTACAACCCCCCTGCAACAAGCAGGGATATCTTCAACTAGATCAGGTTGCTCAGAGCCCCGGCCAACCTGACCTTGAATGCTTCCAGGGATGGGGCATCTACCACCTCTCTGGGAAAACCTGTTCCAGTGGCTCACCACCCTCACAGTAAAGAGTTTCTTCCTTACATCTAGTCTGAATCTACTCTCTTTCAGTTAAAAACCCTTACCCCTTGTCCTATCGCTACAGTCCCTACTAAAACATCTGTCCCCATCTTTCTTATAAGCCCCCTCTAAGTATTGAAAGGCCACAATAAGGTCTCCCCAGAGCCTTCTCTTCTCCAGGCTGAACAACCCCAACTCTCTCAGCCTTTCCTCATAGGAGAGGTGTTCCATCCCTCCGATCACTTTTGTGGCCCTCCTCTGCACCTGCTTGAGCAGGTCCATGTCTTTCCTGTGCTGAGGACTCCAGACCTGAACATGATAGTCCAGGTGGGGTCTCACAAGAGTAGAGTAGAGGGGCAGAATCACCTCCCTTGACCTGCTGGCCATGTTCCTTTTTATGTAGCCAGGGATGTGATTGGCTTTCTGGGCTACAGGCACACATTGCTGGCTCATGTCGTTTTTCATCCACCAATACCCCTAAATCCTTGTCTGCAGGGCTGCTTAATCCACTCATTGCTCAGCCTGGATTTGTGCTTGGGATTGCTGACCCACGTGCAGGATCTTGTATTTGGCCTTGTTGAACTTCATGAGGTTTGCAAGGGCCATCTCTCTGTTAAGGTCCCTCTGGATGGCATCCCTTCCCTCTAGAGAATCAACCACACCACTGAGCTTGGAGTCCTCTGCAAACTTGCTGAGGGTGCACTCAGTCCCGCTGTCTGTGTCCCTGATAAAGATGTTAAATAATACTGGTCTCAATATGGACCCCTGAAGGATACCACTTTTCACTAGTCTCCACCTGGACATTGAGCTATTGACCACAACTTTTTTAGTGTGACCAACCAGCCAATTCTTTATCCACTGAATCCATCCAATCCATATCTCTCCAGTTTAGAGATAAGGCTGCTGTGTGGGACAGTATCAGATGCTTTGCACAAGTCCAGGTAATGACCAGTCACTCTTCCTCATCTGTCAATGCTGTAACCCTGTAGTAGAAGGCCGCCAAATTTGTCAGGCATGATTTGCCCTTAGCGAAGCCATGTTGGCTGTCACCTCTTTGTTTTCCATATGCCTTAACATAGTTTCCAGGAGGATCTGTTCCATGATCTTCTGAGCACAGAGGTGAGGCTGAGTGGCCTGTAACTCCCCAAGCCTTTCATTTTTAAAAAGGGAAATAAGGGGGTGGTTTTCCCTTTTCCAGTCGCTGGAAACTTCACCAGTCTGCTGTGACTTGTCAAATATGATGGACAGTGGCTTAGCCACTTCATCTGCTGGTTCCCTCAGGACCCTCAAATGTATCTCATCAGGTCCCATGGACTTGTGCACCTTCAGGTTCCTTAGATGGTCTCAAACCTCATCTTCTTCTACAGCAGGTGGTTCTTCATTCTCTCAGTACCTGCCTTTGGATTCTGTGAATTGGGCGGCATGGCTAGAGCACTGAAGACTGTGGCAAAGAATTTGTTGAGTACCTCAGACTTCTTCACACCGGTTGTAGCCAGCTCTCCCATTTTGCTCGTTGGGGGAGTACATTTTCTTTCATCTTCCTTTTTTTTGTCCTATGTACCTGAAGAAACCCTTCATGTTACTTTTCACATCCCTAGCCAAGTTCAGCTCCAGCTGTGCCTTGGCTTTCCTGATCCTCTCCCTGCACTCTTAGGCCATATCCCTATAATCTCCCTAGGGCGTATATTCCTTCCTCCACTGCCTATGTGTTTTGGTTTTGTGTTTTCATTTGGCTAAGAGGTCTTGACTTAGTCAAGCTGGTCTTCTACCTCTCCTGCCTAACTTCTTGCACATTAGGACTGAGAGCTCTTGCGCCCTAAGAAAAATGTCTTTAAATATTTTCCAGCTCTCACTAGCTCCTTTCTCTCTGAGGGCAGTTTCCCATGGGATCCTGTGCGCTAGCACTCTAAACAGCTGAAAGCTTGCCTTTCTGAGGTTTAGGGTCCTGACTCTACTTTTTACTCATCCTGTACCCCTCAAGATGGAGAACTCTACCAGGGCATGATTGCTGCAGCCCAGGCTACCTCCAATCCTGACCTCTCCGATAAGTTTTTCTGCATTAGTGAGCAAGGGGTCCAGCAGTGCGTCTCCTCTGGTTGGGCTCTCCTTCACCTGTACTAGGAAGCTGTCCTCAACGCACTCCTGTAGTTTCCTGGACTGCTTGCAGTTCTCTGTGCCACTTTTCCAGTGGATGTCTGGGTGGTTCAAGTCCCCTATCAGGATCAGGGCCTGTGAGCATGATGCTTCCTGCAGTTGAAGAACTCTCTCTTCATCAACCTCCTTTCCTTGATCAGGTGGCCTGTAGTAGATACCAGCCACAAAATTTCTTTTGTTGGCTTGGTCTCTAATTTTAATCCATAAGCTCTCAGCCTGCACATGCCATTCTTCAAAGATAGTTCTGTGCAATCAATCCCATTTTTTGGTATAGGGGGCCTAGATACTGTCCTTTGGGACTGTACTTCTCTTGGATTTATTGTCTGAAGTTATGTAATGGTTGTTTAAGATCATTTGTTGATTAAGTTGTATTTGGTGGAAATGATGAAATCAGTTATGACAAAACATAAAATGCGATTGTTTGTGGTTCTCTTCAGGGCAGAATTGGTCAGGTAATAAAGTGATTTTTTTAATAGAACTATATTTAATTGAATATACTCGTAATTTGTACCCATCTTAATGTGTTTCTGCAAGTAGCTTTGGCTTATAAGAATACTCTGGAAAATATAAGCTTTTACATTTATTTGTAGTGTATTCATACAGACTTACACTTGGAAGTCCCTGGTCTTTTTCTTTCAGATTCTTGCCTTCTTCATGAGGAGCAGTGATACCAGAAATAACTGACGATTGAGAAAGCTGTTCAAATGGTTATTGTTAATTTATGGATTGAAAAATGTGTATGCAGAGAGTATTAACTTTGCATTGGTAATAATTATGTGCAAGCCAAAATGGTTAAAATCAATGCACGAATAACTTGCTGTTGACAATTTCTAGCTCAGATTTTGGTACCAAGTGAAGGTTTAATGATGCTATTAGATAAAGTAGTTTTCAAGTCTAAATGCAAAGCTGTTTAAATAGCTAGAAACGTAACTTTTTTTGTTGCTTCTTGCTAAATCAGTTTATAATAAACACATTTAGGTTTTGCTGAGAAATTAAGCCAGGTAGAAAGAAAGAAAGAAGTTAAGAGAAGAATTACATGTTTGAAGTAAAACAGTACTGCTTGTTTTAACCAGAGATCGAATATTTGTTGTGTAACTGACTGGCCTGGATATCTCTGATTTTTATTTTTTTTTTAAATAAGATTTTAGACAAGGCAGGAGAGTTGAACTGTCAGCACTGTAAGCAGCTTCTGCTCATGACCAATGTTCTGGAGCTGCAGTTTAAGCTTCTTTGATGCTCTAATTATTTTTTTTTTTTGTGCTGCTATGTTTTTATTATTATTTTTTTTTTAGCAATTCATCTGAATTTCTTATTAAGCTTGTGGTTGATGGTAGTTTATTAAAAAGATGTGATAGGAAAGTATTTGGTGCTTCACGTTCACAACTTCTCTTATTCTTGCAGAAGTAGTCTAATATGGGAATTAAGGAGAGTGATGGGTTAGAAGGAAAACTGTATTTAGTTTTGAATGCTAGAAAATTTATCATCTGTACTAATTTTCTAAAGAATATATCAAGAGAAGTTAAATATGCACAGCAGTGGGTGAATAAGTAAACTGAGGTATCCTAAACTACGCTTCATATGCTGTGTCTTGCACCTTTTTGAAATATTAAAAATGGTCCTACTTGTATTCTTAAATGATAGCTAACTTTCATAAGTGGCTTTAATCATGAGCTGTTTCCAAGCTAACCTGTAGAATCGTAGACACAGATATTTAGCTGTTGTAAACTGTCTTATCACCACTGACTTAATGGAGTTATGACAGCTAATCTGTGGCCTAGGGAGCAGAGAGTTCTTCCAAATTTAACTGAGGATTTACAGACTGTATTTTGATTTACAGTTGATACTTATAGGCGTTCTGCAGGTGGCTGATGCACCTAGCCAAGCTCCTTGGTGTGTGGTGATCCAGGCCTTTTGCTGATACGGTAGTTTCCTGGTTTAGTTAAGAGCGGCTGAAAACTGGCTGATTAGAATTGGTTAGGAGTATAAAGCTTAGAACAAAGAACATAAAGCAAGTGGCTGCTTTGGCTTCCATTTATGTTCGGCATAGCATTATGCTAAGCATCATAAAGATTGTCCTCTAAACTGCACTGCTGTTCCTATTTGTGTGATCATTTCCTATGGTTTTGTTCTTGTAAAATTGTGTGCAGAAAGTAATAGGCTTTCTTCAAATTTGCATTTGAGTTGTTGCAGTTGTAGAAGATTCACCATACACAAAGTATTAGTACTTTTTCTCATAGCTTCCTTGCACTAGGAATGCTGGCCTTTAAGCATGCTATCTTTATATATCTTGTTGATTATTTTTTTAATAGAATGCAACATGTGATGTCATCTGCACTTAAACTCCTTATGTTACTTTTCCCCACAGAAAATGCTGAAAGATAAATTTGACGCTATAATTTATTTGTAACTTAGAAATAAATGTAGATGTCCATGCTGATGTTTTTTGAAGGGGGGAAAAATATTTTGTCATGAATATGTTATTCATAGAAACTCTCATGTTCTCTTTTGCAGATGTTTTTGTAAATATACTTTTGTGTTTGTGGAAAACTTTTTCTTGTTTCCTACCCATCGTTCCTTACTCTTATATAGTGAATTACTGTTTATTCTAAATTATTCCTTATTATAAAGTACTGTGCTATCTAGGCTTATGACATAGCAATTTGTCAATTTTTTAATGTAAACTGATGTTATTAATTCAGAATCAAGACTTAAAAGGTCTGTGAATTGTTTTCCTTTTCCCTAGTTGGAACCATCAAATTATTTCAGTTCGTGAGGCCAAAGCTGTTCCATGACCTGATGGTTTTGAATGGAGAAACAAATTTATTTGTGTAGAAGGTAAAATGTAAAGCTGCATTATAATTTTAAACTGTTAAAACACTGAATATGTGAATCTGTCAATTAGACTTTACCTTGGTAGTGTTTTAATAATGTGTGTGTAATATATTTACATAGAAAATGACATTTAAGCAATGTAAATAGTCTTGCAAAAAACATTTGAGAAGGAAGCTTTAATTTCTGTAGTATTTAAAAATAGTTCTGACTCTTTCTTCAAGAGGACTTATTGTCCTGTTATTTTGGAACATGGATTAGGACTTTGACGAGGAACGGCAGTAGTGTGTGTTTTCCTGCTCTGCAGAAGTAGTCTTCAGTTTTGTCAAGATGGAGCTCCTGAAAAAACAGTGTGCACATATTCAGATTCCTCTCTAAGAATATTCTTTGTTCTAGTAATGCTCTGGCATCACAAGTCCTAGCAGTAACTAGATTACATGTTTGTTGATCCCCTTGGGGTTGCTATTTTTGGTTGTCTGGTGAACGTAGTTTCCACAGAGGGTAAATCTAGGCTACCTTTTGGATTTGCATATCTTAGCCGCCTTAGTTCAGGCTGAACTGGGCAGTAGCATGATACAGGAAACCTGCTTCATGTGCTCTTTAGTGCCTTGCAAATGCCATGGGGAGTCTACATAGAGAAGGTGAATAGTTAGCATGTGTACAAGATGAAGCTTGGACCACTGAAAGAGAAAATTATAGTCTAAGAGACAGATTGAGATGTTAGAGGAGAATGAAAAGAGAAGCAGGGAAGGACTGAGAGCTACCCTGTAACTGAAAACAGTTAACACTGAGATAAGAAAGGGGAGCAAGAATCAGAATGCAGCAGATGAAGGGGAATTGATTGGACAAGAGACCACTGATAGGGAACCAAGGTGGAGTAGGAGCAGAATTAGAAGTAGGTGGTTTAGGACACTGGGGTGGAGAGGGAAGTTTTGAAATGGGGGGAGGTGGCCTGGGCCCTGGCTGTAAATAAATGGGAGGCTATTAGGATCACTATATCAAGGGTTGAAGTTTTAGGATAAAAGAATAAAACTTGGACAGGATCCAAATTGTACAGAAATAGTTATTAGAGACTGGAAAAAACTTTTCTGGGATGCATGGGAGGAATAAGGCAGGAGTCTTGTGGTTAGGCACAGACACTACTAAAGATTCCTGGGGGGTGGGAGTGCACTCTGTGTGTGTGCACATGTAACTTCCTGCACTTGTGCTGCTCTGTGCAGAGAATAATTACCTACTGGTGAAATGTGTTATGTGGCCTGGAGCTCACCAACTTGGCTATAATCATATGGACAGTGTGAAACCACATGATGGGATTCCTTTTCTTCATTTGACTTGGAAAAAGAATGAACTACCGGTCATAGGGGAAAAAATACACTGAAACCTGTGAAGAAGACTGCATGCTTGACTCTGCAGCGTCAGAGTTGAGAAATGTAATTGAGAGTATCTGTGCAGCTGAAATGATTGGAATAGTGCAGGGCAGACATTGCCAAGGCTCTGATCTCTTGTGGGAGCTGAGAATGCTGGGCAGCTGTCTGCTGACATCATGTGATGCTTATCTACTGTGGTTGGGGGGGGGGGGGGAGAACCTGTGTGTTTCAAGCTCTCAATATTTTTATGTTACAAAGTGGTTGAATAATTAGGTTTGCCTTCTGTCAGCTTGGAAAATAGAATATCAACATACAAAACAGGCATTTTAGAATGCATATTAAATGGGCTTAATTACATACAACTTTTAAGAGTGTGTTTTGGCATTTGAACTATTAAAAAAGCAAAATTACCTATAGGTGGCACATCTGACTCCTTCATGTTACTATGTGCTTCAAGACTTAAGAGTGGGTTTTATCCTTGCATACCACGTTTTTACTTCTAAATTGGAAAGGAAAAATTAAACTTCCTATTTCAACTTGAAATAAGCTTCTTGTTTATAAAGGAATTAAGCTGAACTAGTTTAACAAAGTATGTAGATAAACTTCTGTGTACTTTGAGAAGAAACTTTTAAAAGCTAGCTAAACATGTCAACATATTTTGGCTTCCAAGTCTGTCACATTTTCAGTTTAGTGGACTAAAATTCCAGTAACTTATATTTAAAATATTAAAAATATATGCAAGAATACATTTGATAAATTGAGAAGCCTATATCTGCAAGTTGCCATAATTCTACATGTAGCTTTATATTTAGGCTTACTCAAAGAAAAAAAAATTCTGTTTTAATTTTTATCAGCCTTAAGACTGATTCTCATTGTATTTCTGCTGTTTGAGAAACAAATGTAAAGATGCTCTTTTTCAGATAGCTTAAAATCTAACAGGCTATTACTATTATAGGGATACAGATAACTTTGATTTTAGCTAATGTTTGTGAACATTCCTTGTCAGAAGCTCAAAATTGTTAGAGACTACTCTGGTTTCAGTTTCACTCTTCTCTATATCAAATAATATATTATCCTGTTGAAAAAAGACACAGTTTGGAAAAGCTAGAAACTTGGCAATTTTGTGAGACAAACTGATAGTCATTTAGGTAAACTGGATCAGAAGCTGTCTGAGCTGTACCTGATTCATGCTTGTACTTTTAAATCTTTCAGATTCACATGTTAAAAATAATTCTAAAAGTAATTCCTCAGAGCTTGCTTTCCAGAAGTTCTGAAGTTTTATGATTTCTTGTATTTTCATTTGGAAAGATGATCCCCTTTAGCGTTTCCCTTAAGCATGTGTTAAAGTTCTATTACTTTTTAATATTCTTGTGTCTGTGTGTGAACAAAATAACTTATGATGGACTCTCACTGTCATGATGGTTAGGAAATGTAGTGTTGTAAATAGTAGCTGATTGCAAAATCATTCTTGCTGTGCTCTAGGTAATGAGTTTATCTCTTGACAGTCAGTAAATATGCAGGAAGAATAAAGGGAAGAAATGAGTCAATTTTTGTGACCAGGAAGAGCACCTCTTCCCCCCCCCCCCCCCCCATTTTAGAAGATTGTCAAATTAAGAATTTTGTTTTTCTTTTAAAGCAAAGCTGCACAAAGTACATAAAGGTCCTAGCATTAAAGAAACAGTTGACATCACATATGCTGTACTGCTTCACACAATAAGGAGTGGGGAGTTCTTACTGGCAGTAAGTCACTGTGTCAAATTATGTGACTGGTTTTAGAGGACTAGGTACTTCTTATTTGATGGCCAGTTTTCTGCTCCAATCTAAATGTATGATGCATTCTAAAGTAAAATAAATCTGCCTGTGAACATCCATTAAAAAATCTTTATAGGTAGTTTGAAGAAAAATCTTTTAGAAACATGCCCAAAACATTTGTTGCTTGAAACAATTTATTTAATTTTGAATTTAAATAACTTTCAGTAACAAACCCAGTGTCATGGAACATTGCAAAACTGAAGTCCCAGTCTCTGTAATGGCATAATCCCTTCTGATGTCTGTTTAATGCTTTATTTGACTATATGTCCCTATGTGAATAAAAGGAATTCATAACCAAATAAACAAAAAAGCTACCTGATCTAGCAAATATTTCTATGGTTTGATGGCCCTTGAGGATTTTTATGAATCCTGCCAGCGTGAAATACACCACATATTTAAGCAGCTCTCTAAGGCAAAAAAACCCATATAAAATTTGTATTGTAGAACACTGTAATGCATAGTCTCTACATCATAATTCTCTAGTATTTGTTACTTTAATGTTGGCAACCTTATTAGTAGCAAGGACTACTTTTTTAATCCTTCAATTAGTACTTTGGAACATTTTTTCATTGTGTTAGCAAAAATTAGTCTTTTTGAAGGGCTTAAGCCCCAAATTGTTAACTTAGTTATTCTACAATAACTATGAACTGATAAAATCTATTTTTACAGCAGTTAGTGGTACTTACATTAAAAATTATAGTAAATATTTTACTATACTCCTTGTATTTAACTGAGAAGCTGTTGAATGAGATGAATCTAAAGTAAACAGCTCCAAGGGGGATGTGTGTAGTAAGTTTCAAAACATTTTAATATGCAAAATCATATTCTGATATTTCATCACAGACTTAAGCAGTAACAAATAACTACTGATGCATGAATTCAGCACAATCATAGCATGTTTAGATAGAAAGAATAACCTGACTTTATTATGGATTACATACCATTAGCGTGTTCAGTGTTTGGGGCTTTTCTGGATGAATGTTATGTAGAAATAAAGACTGAGAAGCAAAGTGGAACCAGTAACTCAAAACACTCTTAGGAAGCAATGATATGTTGACTTCTCTGTGTTTTTGCTTGATTGCTGTCTTCACTGAGCAAGTACAGTTCTAGCATTTTTGTTTTGGTGGTTTTTGTTGGTTTTTTAATGCTTTTAATGTTTGTGTTTGATCTTGCAGAGCCCTTTGATGGGACAAACACTGCTAGAGCTGTACATGAAAAACAGAAGTTTGATATTATCAAAGATGAGTTTCTGAAGGCAAAAAGTACATCAGAGTTAACTTTTCCAGTCACTTTGGTTTTCAAGATAGTTAAACAAGTGGAAGTCATTGAACCTACCTCTTTCTAATACTTATGTTTATACTTTGTACTACATATATGACAAACTTATTTTTTAAAATGTTTGTGGAAAACTATTTAATAAGAGTATTAATGTCTGTATGCTATTAAGCATCAGGCTTCAGTTGAAATGGGTACCTGAAGTATTAGACCCTTTATCTTAGAATTATCAATTTTACATGCACAAGAAAATATAATTAATAGCTTTAGAATCACAACTTTATCTTCATTATTTCTTCCTACATTAATTTGACTGGTAATAAACAATGTTTTATACCTCTTACTGTCCCTCTCTTATAATATTGCCACCAATAGATTTCTGCTGGTTTTTGACAACTGAATCAATTTGTTATTTTTCTTCAGGGAGATCACACAATTTTAGAACATGAGTAGTTCAAACTGGAGCTTTCACTATTTCAGGTAGTGGAGAAGGCAAGGAAACTTTGAATGAAGCAAGCTAAGACTTAGGCCTTGGTTAAACATCCTTTTTCTAAAAATCCTTGTTGCCAATTCACTTGTATGCTTGTCTCTTATCATAGGCATTGCATTTGGAATTATGTTCATATATCTGAGCTCAAATTCTGGCTTTATGAGTAGTCAGAGATCTCAGAATGTAGTTTATGACTAGGGATTAGTGTGCAGAGCTGGCTTCCGCCTTTAACCAGTTAGACTTCCTTTTATGCCATCATTGGAGACTCCTCTTTACTCCAGTTAATCAAGTCCTTAAATACTTTGAGGGTTTCTCCAACAAAAAGGAAACCAATGCCAGATATTTGTAATAAAACAAATGCTATAAAGTGTCACCTTTATATAGTCAGTAAAGGGTAACTTTTTCTGCTTTTTAATTCTGTTCAGAAATGTCAGTTTCCTTCTATCTAGCTGTCTTAGCATGCAAAATACTTAACTGTTCATACTTTTACGTAATTTATTTTGTGACTCTGCTAAAGCAATGGTTTACAAAGTAGCATTTGGACTCTTATGTTTCTCTGTGAAATCAGAGTAAACTTCTCTTTTCAGAGTTTTCATTTTTTAAAAAATGTAAAAACAGTTGTTTGGTCCAAGCTGTCTGGAAGCCTGTGTACTGAAGTGTTATAGCCCTGAAAAAAAATTCTCTTTACTAGGAACCATAAGGAATGACAGTTGCTTAAAAACTACAAGAACTTATGGATATCTTGCACTTTAAGAAGCCTAAGAAATATGTCTTGCTGCTTTTGGGAGATTTATTTTTTCTGTGGTTTTTATTGCACATCGTGGTTTAAATGAATTCTACATAAAGACAGGAGGGACAGTGCAGTTATTTGCAGGTGTTTGGCCAAACAGGTGTATCCTGGAATCCAGAACAAAATTCAGAAGAAAATTGAAAGAACCTATTTTCAAGACACAATTAAGCTCTGGAAATGTCAGAATATAATGTCTTGTATTGGCAACTTTGACATGTGTGAATTTGAGGCTGTTATTTTGCAGTCGGAATATCAGTGTAATGATTAAAAAATGTTAACATTTCAGTCTCGATAAATGCACTCCCTTCTTGAAAGGACATACCTTTCTCAGTGGTTCATCACATTTTGTGTACCTTTGGATTAATCTTTCTTTAAAAATCAAGAAGGGGAAAAATATTAACCTTATTTTTGTGGATCTGTGAGGCTTACTACTTAAAATGGTATCTAAGTATTAATGGCAAAGAAGATTAGCCTTCTAAAACGTTGTACTTTTCCCCCCAGTTTTGGCAGATATTACAAGACGACAAAGACCTGAACTGTATATTACCTTTAAGAATAACCATACGGAAAAGACAACCAACTTCTTCCATTTTCTTCTTATTGGATCCTGCTGAAATAAAGAAACAGTATCAAAATCAAGATGCAGTTGCTCCATGGCTTTTATGGGGAAAAACGTCATAAACTTTTGTTAAGGAAATGTTTATAGAAATGATTGCATATTTTATTATTGACGTTTGTTAATACAGGTGTTCATTCAAAGTTATGTGTTTTCTGAAAAAGCTTGAATTGTTGATTTCTAGAAGAAACTGTTGTGACTCAAAACAGCAGACCACAAGAATAAATCTGTTTTAAAGAAAGCATGGGAATATACTAACTTGTTTCTGTGTAATCATTAATTCAGACACATTTAACCACAAAATGAAGAATTTCAGAGCTAAACAGTGTGTCTGTCTGACTGTATCCTTAAGGCATTACACACAGAACACACTACTTGATGAACAGACAGCCCACGCTTTATATCTGCTTAATGCAGTACACACTTTTACTCAACTTGGCATTTTCCAGTTTTATTTACCTTTTATGTGGAACAACAAGCAAAACCTTATGAAAATTAAGCTAGATTATAGTTGGTAGTGTTCTGGATACCAAGAACTGTAATCTAAACTGGAATTTTCAAGCAGCAGTTCTACTACAAAGAAGTTGAAATAAAAAAAGGACAAATCAATATATGTAAATGCTTCATGTTCACACAGAGCAGGTAAGATACTTTTAGTGCTTCCTTTTACATATTCAAAGTAGTGATATCTATTTTAAGGAAGAGGGGGGGAGAAACCCCAAAAAAAGCCACAACCCTACCACTGCTACAATAAGCTGAGCTTGTATCTTGATTTTGTGTAAATATTTGTAAATTGGTTAGCTACAGTAAATTGAAAAGCTAAATTTTTCAAGATTACATATTTAAATTCAAAATATGTTGATATTTTAGACCTGCTGTAGCACAGTTTGTGCCTTGTGTATTTGTTATTGAAGACCAATTAATTGTTAAAACTGTACTTATTGTTGATGTCAAATCCATATTTTCAATTTTTGTTTAAGATCTTTGGTGTCCAGTGGAATAAAGTGCATATATGGAAAATACACCTTCTTTTTCCAGTTTTATATTATTTTGTACTGGATATTTATAACATTTCCTCTAAGTAGAAAAGAAAGTGGTATGTAAAGATAAGGCCCCTATTGCAAATCATAAACTTCTATATGGCTATTCTGTGCTGCATATATATACAGGTACGTTACATATATTGCTATTTCTAACTATATTGTGAAAACCCTTAACTGTAAAATAACAAGCATTATCTCTTTTTTTGTGCATACTTTAAGTTCTAATTTATTTCAAGTTTGAGTGTTTAGAAGTTCTAGGAACTGTAAGCTATTTGTCTGCTGTGAGGTTACTTATTACTTCATGATCTAGCCTAAGATTTTTGGCTTGCTTCTTAAAACAGCTTCCTTCTGCATATTAAACAGTTTTAATCTGACTAACAGCCTACTAAAATGTTCTCCCTTCGTATATGTCCCCCCTCCCTGTCTCTCACCTTTAGAAGGTAGTAGATTTGGTCTTGGTGAAACATTCACTTTGTCCTGCTTTATGTAAAATGCAACCAAAAGCATTTAGTACAGGATGATGTCTGCATTAAAAAATGTTCTACATGGATTTTGGGGAGAGGGCTGTTTTTTTGTTTTGGTTTTGTGGGTTTTTTTTTTAAAGATGCTGGCTATTTCTTTGTCTACAAAATGTAAAACTTTCCCTACATAGGACAGCTAATAAGGGACCTACATGTTTGAACTTGGCAAAAATGTATTTCGAGTGAGCTGTATGTGAGGCACAAAGTTTTATGCATGTCTATCTCTTACAAGTTTGCATTGCGTTACCTAAGGTGTCAACATATGCTACACCTTAAAATATCGCTTTGTTTGAAACTGCTTCTTCCTATCTTTTTTTTTAAAACAATTAAAAAAACCCCAACAACTGATACTTCTATGTAACTCTGTAAAAATTGACCCACCAGCTCAGTGATGTTTTTAATATAAGCCAAGATCTGTAGCACTATGACCTGTCTTTTAAAAAGAAGCATTGGCTGATCAAGGTAAGGTGCAAGATGGGGTGACTTGGTTTAACTTATAGCAAAAGAAGCTAGTGGGTAATCTGGCAAGAGCATGGAAAGTGGCAGGGCTCTTGCACATTAAAAAACAAAAATAAACACAAACAACAACAAAAAAACCCACCCCCAACAACAAACCACCAACCCCCAAAACAAAGAAAAAACCCAACCCAAAATCTGAAAGATTCAGAAAACAAATTTCACAAAATGTCATATTATATTATTTTTCTGTGAAGGCAAACAAGCAGCCCTGCTTTTTGTGGAAGTGCCAGACAACTGGAACAAAAACAAGTGAACATAATGATATTTGTTAAATGGTAGGCTGTAACTTTTGTCAAAAAATTTCAGATAAAATACCACAAAATAAATTGTTTGGGGAGAGGGAGTACGAGCTGAACTTTAACTTTGGATTCAGTTCTGCATAGTCTGAAGCAGAGAGGCTTAATGACCTGGATTTTCATCTGCTCTGAGCAGGTATCCAGGGCAAGAAATCCACTAATGGCTGTAAATTGTGTACCTCAGTGGGTAGGTCAGGAGAGCAGGCAGGGTTTTTTTTCTATACGTGCTGTTTAGGAAATACTTTAAAGTGAATTGGTCAGTAGAATTTTAATTTAGCATTGCAGAGAGAGCTTGTATTCAGAAATACCTGCTTGGATGTTTCTGTACTTATAACACTAGGAAGAGTTTGCTGATTGATTTATAACCAGCTCTTTGAAGAAAAAAAAATATTTTAAAACCTTATACAGTGTTTTATAATTGAAATATCTTGGAAGTTATTTATTCTTTCTTTTAAAAAATTATTTTTTTAAAAAAAAGTCACTACTTTGGCTAGTACATATTTGCATTTTGTCTGCGAAAAGCACTGCATTTTGTGTGAAAAGCAGAATAATAAAGGGAAAACATGGCTTAACCTGAATACTACATAGTTTGATTTAAATCAAAATTGGTTCAAGTCCACTGGAAGAAGACATTTGAAATGTCCCGTGATTTAACACATTGACAAATTTGGGGGTTTAGATATTCCCTGTGTGTTAAAAGCTACAGTGTGTCTGATACCTCTTATAGCATGGTATTAATTATTAAAGGCTAGTGTCCTAGGCTCATCCACTAGTAATTGTATTAGACCTCTCTTGCTCAAATAAGCCTTGCCTTGAGGCACTCCAAGTCTCCTGGTGGGCTCGGGGTTGGAACTTGCTTTTGAACATGCTAAATACACCTTTTTGTGGGGGCACAAGATAACTCTCCTACTTCATGTGTGCCACCCACCTTGAATTCATTAGAGCTGGTTTTGGAAAGTCCGCTGGGGCCCCAGCTCCTTCCTCCCTGCCCTGCTCCACTGTCTTTTGTTGTAAAAATACCTCAGCAGCAGCTATGAGCAGGTAAAGGGCCCAAGCAGCCCAGATAGATGGCTGTTAGGTTTTGCAACGTGTCCTGGTGCCCTAAGACCCAGGGTAGGACCAGCAGTGACTTGGTGCTGTAACTTCACTGTCTTCTATTTAAAGACTGCCCTGAGTCAGAAGTGAGAGCTGCTGGGGATGATAGTTGCTTCAGGCAACTGTGGGGAGGACAGGGCCAGGGGTAAAAACCACTAGCGACAGCCCGAGCTGGGAAGGGCATGGAGGGGTACCACAGCACTGAGTGCAACGGGGCATCTGAGGCCTTGTCCTTCATAGAGATTGAAGAAGAAGAGGAGGAGGTGGTGGCGGCTGTAGACCCAGAGGAGCAGACTAACAGGTACTGTCTCCCCCAAGGACTTGTAGCCTCAGGGGAAGCTGGCAGCCTTGTTTCACAGCACCAGCCTCCGAGATGCCAGGATTGGGGCCCAGCACTGGGTTTAGTGCCTTTTCCTCACTTCCCTTTACCAATTGCCACAGATAAAAAATGTGGGAAGGTGTCTGGGGTGTGGGTGTTTCAGATTGATGTGGCTGTAATTAAGTTTTGTGCATTAAATGCCTGCCTTGAGTTCCCTGAAAGCTTTTCTATTTAAAGATCTTCTGGCATTACCAGCTCAAGCGGCATCTCCCTCTGCTGCTCCCTTTCTGGCTGACTCTCTCACATACTGATCTTAAACATTCTGCAGATTTGCCTGTCAGAGAGAAAATGGTCAAAGAATATAGTGCCGCGTTGAAATTTGTTCCTTTTTACTGCCCTTTCTTCCTTCCCAATTGTCCCTCCCTCTTCAGGCTCTTCCCCCAAAAGAAAAAAAATTGTTCTATGCACTTCAACACCACTGGTCAGGATTGGTGTGGCTGATTTTTTTGGGTGGAATGAAGAATATTTTATCACTCTCCCCCCCCCCCCCCCGCCCCAATCTTGAACAGAAACTGTCATCCTAATATTGTGTTCCTACTGTCAGGAAAATAATGAGACACAGTGGCATGTGCTTGGTCCTGTGCAGGATATGGAGGCATCTGCAATTTGATCCACATTTACAGATTCCTCTGGCCGTGCCAATGCTGTTGGTTTCAAAAGGAGACCGTGAGGCCTGAGAGTCCACCTGCACATATCGGGTTGTAAGATTTTGCAGGAGCGGGCTGGAAACTAGGACCATGCGTGGCAATCAGTTAGCTGAGGGGAATGTGCTCGAGCTTGTCTAGACAACAATTAACATGATGAGGCATGTTTACAGAGCACAGGGGAGTGGGAGACAGATGGCGCCTGGTGCCAAGGAAAGGTAACACCTTGCGGTTAATTGCTGGTAGTTAACCACCAATCAGGGATTGCCTAGTATGCAATGCTTAGCTTCAAGAACCAATCTGTTTCAAATGCGCAGCTTCTGAAAGTGTATAAAAACGCGTGCTTCCGTACAATAAATTGACATTTGCTTGCATCAAGCTGCATCCCGTCTCTTCATTCGCCGCAAATTGGTGACCCCGACGTGATCCGTTTAAGGATCTGACGTGAAGGGATCTCGAATCGCCTATCTGAGCAACTTGCAGCGAATCCCACAGAACTTTGAATGATCCGCTGAAAGGAAGCAGGAGCTGGCCAGAAATCCCTCCGGAGTTGAGAGGTGAGCTGTGGGAAATCCGTAATGGGGAATCAGGCTTCGTCCCCAGAAGGAGACGTTTATGAGCTTATGAAAGGTCTTCTTAATAAACATAAGAAAAGTATTTCTGGGCAAGACCTTAAAGCAATGCTCAAATGGGTGCAAGTAAATATGCCCGCAGTGACTGCATCTACAATTTTTACGCGTGAACTTTGGGACGACACAGGGGTGAAATTGTGGGATTCTGCGACAAAAGGCAATACTGAGTCCCACCGTCTGCTCTCTTCATGGAGAGTTATTTTTGAGACTATGAAAGCACAGGAAGAAAAGCCAGAGGAAGGAGAGGAGGAGGAATTGCAAGCTCCTATAGCTCTTTCCTTATCAGCCTCTAAGTCACAGTGCTCTAGACCCCTGGGTGTCAATGCAGTGGAGTATCCGCCAGAAGAAGATCCCTTTGACCCAGGACCGATAGACCCTGAAAAAGAACCTGATTTATACCCTCCTGATCTACGTGATGTGTGGACAAAAATAAAGAAACAAGCCTTAAAGGAGGGGGATTTAGAAATGGCTAAAACTATAGTTGCTCCAGTCTTGTATTCTCAGGGTCGGGCAGGGGGAGCACGATGGGAGGCTCTTTCTTTTTCGGTTGTTAAAGAACTGCGCCGCACGGTTACAGAACATGGTATTTCTTCTCCCTATTTTATAAGTCTATTATCTTCTGTGTTTGATACTTATGTCGTGACTCCTCATGATTTGAAATCTTTAGCACGATTGCTACTAACCCCGACTCAGTACACGTTGTGGGAGTCACATTGGAGAGGAGGACTGCAAGCACTCCTGCTCACGTAAGTTAATCATAATGATCCTGCATTAGCTGCACTAACAATAGAACATCTTACGGGCACCAGTGCACATGCTGATCCTGTAGCGCAGGCTCAAAACTGCCCCCGTGCGGCTCTCGAGGCAATTAGAGAAGAGGCAAAAAAGGCTTTTTTCCAGGTTCCTGATGTACAAAAGCCACAAAAAGCTTTTACTAACATCACTCAGGAGTCTCAAGAACCTTATATGCAGTTTATTGATAGACTAAAACAGGCTTTGGAACGTCAAGTAGATAATGCGGAAGCTCGGGATATATTGCTAACAAAACTAGCTGTTGAAAATGCTAATGCTGATTGTAAAAGGCTACTGAAGTCTCTTCCTAACCGTAACCCCACTCTGGTGGAAATGGTGGAAGCATGTAACCGAATCGGTACGGTTGACCACAAGTTTGAAGCTATGGCTGCTGCTTTTGCAACAATGCGTGGTGTGGGGAATTGCTATGGTTGTGGTAAGCCTGGTCATCTAAAGAGAAATTGTCTTGCGCGGGCTGCGGGGAATAAACAACAACCTCCTGGTCCTGGAGTTTGTCCGACATGTCGGAAAGGGCGTCATTATGCTAATCAATGTCGAACTAAGTATGATTTCCAGGGACAACCGATACAGGGAAACCGACCATGGAGCACGGGGCAGCGACGCGCGCAGACACAAGTGCCACAGCTGACATTTCAACAAGCTCGGAGAGAAGCACCGACACCTCAAGTCCCTGTCCAGCAACCTCAGGCAGCGCCGGATTGGACCTGGCAACCTCCCACACAGTAACGTTGCTCGCTTCCTCGGTTCATTTATTATCAACAAATGTCAAAGGACCATTACCCCCCGATACACAAGCTCTATTAATTGGTAGATCTTCCACAACATTGTCTGGTCTATTTGTTTTACCAGGTGTTATTGACTCTGACAGTGTGGACGAAATTAAAATTATGGCATGGACTCCATTTCCACCTTGTACGATACCTCAGGGTAGTCGAATAGCGCAACTGATTCTGATTCCGGCAAGGGTAAGCTCTCTAATCACTGATCATCCTCCGCAGAGGAGAGGAGGTTTTGGATCCACCGGGTCACCCCACATTTTGTGGGTACAATCCATTTCTCCACAGCGACCTATGTATCAGTGTACCCTTATTTACAATGACCAACAAATAGCACTAAATGGGATCATTGACACTGGAGCTGATGTCACAGTAATTTCTCAAGCCAAATGGCCTCCGCAATGGCCACTGACTAATGTCTCTCAGGCATTGGCTGGGATAGAGGGGACCGGTAATAGTCGTCAGAGTTTGGAACTAATTCAAATTCAAGGACCAGAGGGACATGTGGCTTCTGTTAAACCTTTTGTGCTGCCTGTCCCTATGGTTTTGTGGGGGCGTGATGTATTGTCACAATGGGGAATGTCTATCCGTACACATTTTTAGATGGGGCCATTGAAGTGCGCAACACCCTAAAAATAACCTGGAAAACTGATGTTCCTATTTGGGTGGATCAATGGCCCCTTCCTTTGGAAAAACTTCGCACACTTCAAAACTTGTGGATAACTGGCTAGCTGAAAAAGTTCACATAGACATAGTCCAGCTGGCTGGACAAAAACGCACATCGCTCTCAGCTTATCTGAAGTAAAACAAAAATACACTGTCTTTGGCTGTCCTTGTTACACAATAACAGGAAGATTTTGGTGGGAAAAGAATGTTGCAGGTGGGAACAGAAAACTACAGAAGAGAAACTAGGGGCGGGCTTGGTATTTAGGCAACTAACCAATAATGAGCTTAACTTTTGTAATATGTATGAGCTAATTATAAGAAGGCATAAAAGGTGACTGTAAGGTACAATAAACGAAGTCTGCTGCTCACTCATATTGAGTGACTGTGTCTTCCCTCCGTCGCGACAAATGGCGCCCGAACAGGGACCCTAGAGAGGGCTGAACCTGCGAGCCACGAGTCGACGGAGATTCGGGTACTGGTCCTGAAAGCAGCGCAGGAGGCGGAAGGGCACAGTCCCCGTGCCCGGGAGCACCTACAGAGGGTCCCGCCGGCCACGCGTCGCCGAAGTCTCGCAAAGGATGCAACAACGCTGACGACGGTATGGAGAGACAAGCGACGTATGATTTTCTCAAATGCTTTTTAGAAAAGCGGAGCATTTGGGGCATAGATTGTAAAAAGGAATTATCCGGGTTATTAGCATATGGGGTAGTGAGGGGTCATTTTGGGAATCCGGATATGGTTTTCGAGCATGCAGTGTGGTGTAATTATGGGGACATGTCGACGGCGAGGGAAGTCAAGCGGGCAAACTCAATATGAGTGATAAAGCAAGCTTCGATTTATTACGGCGCGATTATGTCTTATATACAGTTCCAGTTAATTATGCCTACTAGTCATCTGCTGATTGGCTAAGCTCTAAAGGGTTACATTTTCATACGTCCTCCTACTTGTGGTTTCTGCGGATAGCTAGCTACATTTTTTTTTTTCTCTCTTGTCTACGCGAATTCCTCAAAGTTATTTACAACATTAGGCACAAGATCAGTGTGTTTTTCTCAGCTTCCTTATCAGCATGCCTCAGCATAGCTGCAAGGCCTGCTTCAGCTAACTTACGCTAACTTTGTTTCACAAAGATCTTTAAGGGAGTCATGGCCGTGATCACACAGCCATTCTGCAACAATTTCCCCTTTTTCTCTTTGCGCAAGCAAAACTTGTGCAGTTACACGCTCGAGTAATTTTCGAATACAAGAGAGAGCACAGCTTAAACATATGAGTGCAATGATAACATTTATTACTATAGGCAACACACTTTGCAACAGCCCTTTTAAACTACCAGAAGACCGCCCTAATAATAGAGCACCATAACTTTGTCCATTAATTATCAGAGGTCCTCGGACATGAGTTGTGATTTTTTTGTGGTCGGTTGTCAATTAATGTTGTATCTACTGCTGTTGCCAGGTCCAGGCCGAGGCTCCCTCGGGTGGCGGGTTGTAACACGGTGTCTGCCGATAAGAGTTGGTCACTTCTCCTGGAGGGGGTGTCGTGAAGGTGACAGGAGTAGCGATTGGGGTCGACGCGCTGCGGCTCCTCGCGCTCGGTTTCCCGTTTCCCGTCTGCCGACAGACGTTGGTGTTGTGGGTTCGTTGCTGACAATTTTGTCACCACACTTGACGTTGTCGACATCGGTCACGGGTATGTCCTGGCTTCCCGCATCGATAGCAGAGGAAGTCTTGGCGCGTGGTGGTCGCTGGCTTCGGGGGCGCAGAGGTGCAAGCGCTGCAAAAGCCTGACTTTGGGCTTGCACTAAATCTCTCCCTACTGCTTGGATTGCTTCCACTAGCAAGGCTTGCTGACCTACTGGCACCCGACTCATTCGCTCTAGCATTGTTTCTACAGAAGAATCTAAGGGCAGGGTTACTAAAATGCCTTTGGTGTAACTGTTACTATTCTCCAGAATACACTGGCACAATAACGGCCCTTTCATAAAGTTAGGTATATCTGGTGGGCTCACTGTGGAGGCCTGACTCATTCACTGTACTACGTAACTGACTTAATATTTTCCAATCAAAGCCTCCCAGGTTCCCTGTCTTTGGTTAGTGGCATTCATCTGATACGTTACAGGGAAAGCTTGTGGGGGGTTGACTTGCTCAGCAATATCAAATATTCCCTGAGCAGCCGCTTCTTGTGCTATTTTTTGCCAATTAATGCGCGTAGAACACAACAGTTTGTTTACTGGTTTTTGTTTTTGTTTTGGTTTTTTTTTTAGAATTTTGTATTGACTTCCCACTGCTATTTTCTTCCTCAGCAGCACTTTCGTCAGATGTGTCTCCACCCTCTGGCCCCCCCGAGGCTACTGCGCCGGAGGAGGGGGGGGGGGGGGCCACGAAGGGTCTGGAGGTGGTGCAGTGGGCTCTATAGGTGGTACAGAGAGCACTGTTTGTGATAAAGGGGGTATTGGAATGTGATTTTCACATGGCATAATCTTTCCTGCATTAGGATCTGCACTTGCAAGTCGGCTTGTTGCTGCCGCAGCAAGGCGCTTTTCTGCTTGATATCTTTTTATACAATTTTTACTTCACGCCATGATTTCATTAATTTTTTATTTTTTTTTTTGCTGCCTTATCGTCATCTATAACTAAGTCCCACAAGCAGTCTCCAAACACACGCCACTCCTCTACTTCAAACATTTTTTCGGGGTCTGTAAAAAACCCTTTCGCTTTTCCCATAGTAATTAATCCGGCCAGATCTTTTAAAGGGCCTGCTCCCCGCTTTTCTAAAAAGCATCTTAATAATTCAAAGGCTACCTCTCTTTCCATGATGCGCGTACTCTGTAGTCTCGCCCCCCTTCTTGTCCGGCGAGGTTGGATTTCCGCGACCTCCCTATTGTCTGGTCCGGAGCAGCGATTTCGCTAGGTAGCCTCCTTCTCGGCTGGCAGACCCCACCTTATTGCCGAAGGTCCAAGCGGGGAGACGGCGAACGATGTCTTCGGAGCCAGTTCCCCGCTTCCCGGACGCTGCAACCGGGGCCTCAACGAGCACGCCATCCACCGAAGGAGGAGTGGGGGTCCTCTCTTCACGGGAACATAATGAAGGCGTCAGTCCCTGTTCGGGCGCCACTTGTCGACGGGGAGGGAAGTCAAGCAGGCAAACTCAATATGAGTGATAAAGCAAGCTTCGATTTATTACGGCGCGATTATGTCTTGTATACAGTTCCAGTTAATTATGCCTACTAGTCATCTGCTGATTGGCTAAGCTCTAAAGGGTTACATTTTCATACGTCCTCCTACTTGTGGTTTCTGCAGTTAGCTAGCTACATTTTTTTTTTTCTCTCTTGTCTACGCGAATTCCTCAAAGTTATTTACAACATTAGGCACAAGATCAGTGTGTTTTTCTCAGCTTCCTTATCAGCATGCCTCAGCATAGCTGCAAGGCCTGCTTCAGCTAACTTACGCTAACTTTGTTTCACAAAGATCTTTAAGGGAGTCATGGCCGTGATCACACAGCCATTCTGCAACAGGGACACACTGTTTTCCGAAGTAATAGCCGACAATAAAGCTGCCAAAAAACTGATGAAACCGTGGCAAGCTGTCACCAATGCCCTTTTGCAACATCAAGCCGAACAGAGAGCGGCTGCTGCTGCCTCTGAGTGACTGGGAGTTGCAAGCGGGACTGCAATAGCCACACGGCAGGGGGAATCGGCTTCCCCCCCCCCCCCCCCCCCCCCCGATTGCCTGTTGCCTCCCTCGGCGCATATGCTGACAGTTCAACAGGGGACTGCGGGAAGGTGGGACCAGTCGCCCTTCCCGTCGCCGCCCTCTTCGAATCCCTCAGCCCCTCCGTCGGGGAATGATGACGTAAGCGAGGACATAGACCGTAAAAACCCGGTAGAGAGTAGGGAATGTACGAATCCTTTTGCAGAATGTCTTCAGGTTGCCCAAAATAGGCAAAAGGTCTGGAAGCAGATAGCAGAAAGCACTATGCTTGAGGGTGAACGCGATTTTGCCGCAGGAATCGTGCATGAGGCTTTCCCAGTCACATATTCACAGCCAGATGCGCAGGGGAATATCACGGTTTCTATCACTACCTTAGATTGGAAATTATTAACTCAGCTACGGGCTACGGTGAGTGAGTCAGGTTTGAAAGGGGAACCAACCAGGCAAATGTTAGTGTGGATAACTGGCTAGCTGAAAAAGGTCACATAGACATAGTCCAGCTGGCTGGACAAAAATGCACATCGCTCTCAGCTTATCTGAAGTAAAGCAAAATACACTGTCTTTGGCTGTCCTTGTTACACAATAACAGGAAGATTTTGGTGGGAAAAGAATGTTGCAGGTGGGAACAGAAAACTACAGAAGAGAAACTAGGGGCGGGCTTGGTATTTAGGCAACTAACCAATAATGAGCTTAACTTTTGTAATATGTACGAGCTAATTATAAGAAGGCATAAAAGGTGACTGTAAGGTACAATAAACGAAGTCTGCTGATCACTCATATTGAGCGACTGTGTCTTCCCTCCGTCGCGACAAATGGCGCCCGAACAGGGACCCTAGAGAGGGCTGAACCTGCGAGCCACGGTTCGACGGAGATTCGGGTACCGGTCCTGAAAGCAGCGCAGGAGGCGGAAGGGCACAGTCCCCGCGCCCGGGAGCACCTACAGAGGGTCCCGCCGGCCACGCGTCGCCGAAGTCTCGCAAAGGCTGCAACAGCGCTGACGAAGGTGTGGAGAGACAAGCGACGTACGATTCGCTCATATGCTTTTTAGAAAAGCGGAGCGTTCGGGACATAGATTGTAAAAAGGAATTACTCGGGTTATTAGCGTATGGGATAGCATCCGGGTCCCCGCGGCAGCGGCGAGCGGCGGCGCAGCCCGGCAGGCCCCTTCCCGGCCGCGGTTTCTCTCCAAGGCTGCACCCACACACCCCCCCTCCGATCGGCGCCATGGCGATGCAAGCGGCCAAGCGAGCTGACATCTGGCTGCCCCCAGAGGTCAGTCGGATCCTTTATATTCGGAACCTGCCGTATAAAATCACAGCGGAGGAAATGTATGATATCTTTGGGAAATATGGACCTAGTCGACAAATCAGAGTTGGAAACACTCCTGAAACAAGAGGAACAGCTTAAGCTTCTCAAGGAAAAATACGGACTTGATTACAATCCCACCAAAAAAAAAAAAAAAAAAAAAAAAAAAAAAAGCTTCAGATGTCACCTACAAGAAATAGGTTTCTGCCTTGAACTAGCAAACATTTCTGTGTTTAAAAAGAAGCCTTTTTGCCTTGATGGAGATAATTTATTCTGTATTCTGTATTTATGCTGTATTCTGAATGTGGAAATTGGTTGGGACTAGGAGGCTGGCTTAAAGGCATTTTGCAAATGGGATTATTATTTTTTATCATTATTGTAATAATAGTTTCTTGATCAAAACCAGCCAAAATTATTTGTAAGCATTAGGCATATCTGGAAGAGAATGCCTTTATTTGAATCAGCAGTTAAGGTGTAGTTTAATCTGAGGCTGTGGTTTTATCTGCTTCTGGTGAATTTTTGAAGTGATGAAATCAGAGATACTAAGAGTTATGAGGGAATAAGGTAATAATCTAAGTAAGGGTGCTGTCTTTTATATCTACAAGTGCAATATGCTTTTATGTAGCAGAGAGAAACTTTAACAATAATGTTGCTTGAGCAAGATGTGCATGTGACAACTTGGGAAAAGGGATATCACAACTGGAGTGCAACAGTGTTTCTATGTCTGGCAGAGTGAAATCTTTCAAGACCTGAGTTTAGACAGTCTAAAATAAATTGTTAGTATTCAGAAAACCCATCTTAGGCCTCTTTTGCTTACATAGTGTTATGGAAGTCAACTGCTATTGTAGAGAATTAATGATTTTTTTAATACATATTAACAAATACTACTATTTTAACTTGAGGCAGTTGAGTGAGAAATACTCACGTGTAGCATTTGAGGGAATGTCAGCATAAATCGTACTTACAGTAAGACTGCATTTTTAATTACTGTACTCGTTAAGATTCGATGATACCATAAGGCTAAGGCCTTTTATCACAGATTGGTTCTGAACTAAAAGGTGTGTGCACATGCAGATATGCACATTTGTGTTATTTTCCTTAATTGGCTATAAAATAATATAATTAGGTTGGGGACTAGGTCTTGGGAATTTGTCTATTATACTTCTGTTTGTTAAGGAACGTGCATAACATACAGCACCCATGTAGGCTTGGCTTGTGGCACAGTTGTCAAATTTAGCATAGACATTCAGACAGATAAGCAACGTACTATTCTTGTGTGTATGACCTACAAGCCATTATGGCTTAGTGTGTAAATCTGTATGTAACTATTGAAAAAAACACTTATGAATGTATATAGCTTAGAACTAATTTTTCCCCTTTGTTAATTCTTTGATATCAATGAGGTATTCTTCAGAAAATGTATGGACTGGTTGGTTGCATAAGGGCAGTTGTTATTTGGACAGAAAATTGTTAATGGTCAGGGATTTTCCACTAAAATATTTGCAAATATTCCTATTCAAACATCAGTTTGGTTTCTTTTTCGGGTTTGAGCTTGCATTAGTCCATGTTCAGAACTTTAAAATTACCTTTGAATTTTTTAAACTTTTTATATCACTGGAACAGAAAGAGCATCTAAATTAAAGCTTCAAGCTAACTTTATTTTTCAAGTATTTCAGGAATTATACTTCTGAACTGAGATTTTATAAGTTGGCTGTGTATTTTCCTGTGTTAACACGCTGTTATTGAAAATGGTCGACCAAGCCTATGTCGCCCAAAATAAAAACAGGGGAATTGTGGATAACTGGCTAGCTGAAAAGGGTCACATAGACATAGTCCAGCTGGCTGGACAAAAATGCACATCGCTCTCAGCTTATCTGAAGTAAAGCAAAATACACTGTCTTTGGCTGTCCTTGTTACACAATAACAGGAAGATTTTGGTGGGAAAAGAATGTTGCAGGTGGGAACAGAAAACTACAGAAGAGAAACTAGGGGTGGGCTTGGTATTTAGGCAACTAACCAATAATGAGCTTAACTTTTGTAATATGTACGAGCTAATTATAACAAGGCATAAAAGGTGACTGTAAGGTACAATAAACGAAGTCTGCTGATCACTCATATTGAGCGACTGTGTCTTCCCTCCGTCGCAACATGTTAGATTATATTTGGGGAACTAATATCTTACTCCCGAGTGACATACGCAGTATAATGAAGTTAATCTTGAGCCAACATCGGCAGCTTCTGTTTAACGCTCATTGGCAGGCTGCTTGTCAGGAATCGATAGCAGTGGTTAGACAGCCAGGGGACCCACTGCATGGGGTTACTCTACAGGAGCTGATGGGTTTAGGACCCTATTTTCGAACCGAAGCTCAGGCACTGATGGGACCGGATAAGGCAAAGGAAGCGATGAGGCTAGCTAGACTAGCGCTTGACCGTATAAAGGAACCTGGGGGAATCCCTTCATATATGGGAATCAAGCAGGGAAGAGAGGAGCCATTTGGGTTATTTATCGATCGTGTAGCAAACGCCATACAGGTGGCTGGGGTGCAAGACTATCTCAAAGGCTCCATTTTAAAGCAGTGTGCCATAAAGAATTGTAACCCAGCCACACGTAACATCCTAGCTACGCTACCAGGGACATGGACCATAGAAGAAGCTTTGGAAAGAATGGCACAAGTGCCAGTCAGGCCCCAGGCTATGTTAGTCGAGGCAATAAAAGAACTAGGGAGTGCTTTAAAGGAGCAGGCGCAGGCTACCCAAAGTCAGGTCTTGGCAGCCCTTGCTCCTTTGCAAGCCTTTGCTGGGTGATCAAATGCCCGCGGCCCATCTCGTCTACGGTGCTTCCGTTGCGGTGTCACCGGACATATGAGACGGGACTGCAATGTCAACTCCGTATGGTGTCGAAACTGCCGCTCAGACACTCACAACGAAGCTGCTTGATGTTGATTGGGAAATGGGCGACCCAGCGGGAAGAGCCGCCCCGTGCCGACACAAAAAGCGGCTGCTTACCCAGCAGCATAAAATCCTTTCCTCTCCGACCCGCAACCAGCGGAAGCCTCGGCTTGGACCTGGCAACAACAGTAGATTGTACCCTCTTGGACTCAAAGCCTACAAAACTTGCTACTGGCATACAAGGGCCAATTTGTATAAGCGGACAAGCTGTTGGAGCATTACTCATAGGGCGTTCATCAGCCACCATGTTGGGACTCAATGTTTTGGTGGGACTGATTGATAAGGACTTTCACGGAGAAATTCATATTATGGCTCAGACGCTGTTTCCCCCACTCTTTATTGTTGCGACGGAGGGAAGACACAGTCGCTCAATATGAGTGATCAGCAGACTTCGTTTATTGTCCCTTACAGTCACCTTTTATGCCTTGTTATAATTAGCTCATACATATTACAAAAGTTAAGCTCATTATTGGTTAGTTGCCTAAATACCAAGCCCGCCCCTCTCTTCTGTAGTTATCTGTTCCCACCTGCAACATTCTTTTCCCACCAAAATCTTCCTGTTATTGTGTAACAAGAACAGCCAAAGACAGTTATTTTTGCTTTACTTCAGATAAGCTGAGAGCAATGTGCATTTTTGTCCAGCCAGCTGGACTATGTCTATGTGACCCTTTTCAGCTAGTCAGTTATCCACACTTTATACCTAAGGGGACCAAGATAGCCCAGTTGATTCCACTACCGCATCTTGCAGGCACCCTCCAACCATTGCAAGAACAACCTCGAGGACAAGGTAACTTTGGGTCTACGGGACAAATGGCTTTATTGACTATTGGCTTGGGTCAACGACCACGGCGATCGGTAACAGTGCAGTATGGAGACCAGACACTCTCGATTACTGCGCTGTTGGATACTGGCGCTGATGTCTCTATAATCAGTGCACACAAATGGCTGGCGCATTGGCCAACCTGTACGACCAATGCCACAGTTGCAGGAGTAGGAGGATTGACCCTCGCTCGCAAATCCCCCCTTCTACGATGGACTATAGCTGACAAAGTTATCAATTGTTGTGTCTCAATTATTCCACTGCCTGAGGGGGTGCATGCTTTGGTAGGCCGTGATATCTTGGCCCAAATGGGGATGGTCCTCACTTCAGACCTCCCTTTCTAGGAGCGGCCATTGCTTGGACTTTCCTGATCCCACTCCGATGGAAGACAGAAGAACCAGTGTGGATAGAGCAGTGGCCATTAAAAAGGGAAAGCCTAGAACAGGCGCATGAACTGGTTAAAGAGCAGTATCAACAAGGTCATTTGCGTCTGTCAACGAGCCCGAGAAGCCCATTCGATCTTCCATCAAAACGCGAAGGGGCTGGCACGAGCCTACAAACTCTCTATGGAGGAGGCTCGGGACATTGTGAAGGCTTGCCCTATATGTAGTCACCATAACTCAGGCTTAGGGCTCGGTTGCGGGGTCAACCCGCGAGGACTAAAGTCTAATGATGTTTGGCAGATGGATGTTACTCATGTTCCTGCATTCGGTCGATTGAAATATGTGCATGTTACTATAGACACCTATAGCCATATGTTATGGGCCACACCACAGCCCGGGGAAAAGGTCCGGGACGTGCGCCGGCATTTAACTAGTTGCTTTGCTGTTTTAGGGGTGCCTATTACTATTAAAACTGATAACGGTCCTGCATATGGTAGCGGACTACTTAAACGCTTTATGCAAATGTGGAATATTAAACATGTTACTGCAATCCCTCATTCTCCAACTTGACAAGCAATCGTAGAGCGGGCTAACGGGACACTAAAACGTTATATAGAAAAGTTCAAAGAGATTCAGGATGTAAGAGAAAGGGTAGAGAAGGCTCTTTTTGTGCTTAATCATTTGTGTGTATTTGGGGACAGTAATGAGCCACCTATAATAAGGCACCACGCTGGCTCAGAACCCCCCAGGCCACCACACATGAAAGTACTGTATAAGGATGCAAAACCAGGACAATGGGTAGGTCCTGTGGAGGTGATTTATGTGGGGCATGGTTATGTCTGTATTTCTACCGATTCAGGTACTATTTGGGTTCCCAGCCATTGGATAAAACCTGCTGTAGAGCACGCTGGAGGAGCTCGACGCGAGAACGCTGCTTCAGCTGCACCTTGCGATAGGCCCTGTTCTGGAACCTATTCGACATCTGTTCCGATCCCACATACAGGGGACCACGCGTGAAAAACTCGAACTTTTGACAGCAAAGATACAATCTCATAGCAAACGGGATTATTATTTTTGATCATTATTGTAATAGTTTTAGTAGTGCTTAGCTGTGTATTTTCCTGTATTAAAACGCTGTTATTGAAAATGGTCAACCAAGCCTATGTCGCCCAAAATAAAAACGGGGGAATTGTGGATAACTGGCTAGCTGAAAAAGTTCACATAGGCATAGTCCAGCTGGCTGGACAAAAATGCACATCGCTCTCAGCTTATCTGAAGTAAAGCAAAAATACATTATCCGTGGCTGTTCTTGTTACACAATAACAGGAAGATTGCGGTGGGAAAAGAATGTTGCAGGTGGGAACAGATAACTACAGAAGAGAAACTAGGGGCGGGCTTGGTATTTAGGCAACTAACCAATAATGAGCTTAACTTTTGTAATATGTATGAGCTAATTATAACAAGGCATAAAAGGTGACTGTAAGGCACAATAAACGAAGTCTGCTGCTCACTCATATTGAGTGACTGTGTCTTCCCTCCGTCGCGACAAAAACTTAGTCTCAGAACAACTGTCCAAAGGACACATTGTACCCTCTACTAGCCCATGGAATTCACCTGTTTTTGTTATTAAAAAAGAAACTGGCAAGTGGCGCTTGCTCCATGATCTCAGAAAAATTAATGACGCTATGGAAGATATGGGAGCCCTCCAACCCGGGCTCCCGTCCCCAACTATGATCCCTCGACACTGGCATCTAACTGTCATAGATCTTAAAGATTGTTTTTTCAGTATCCCGTTGCATCCAGATGATGCCCCCAAATTTGCCTTTTCAATTCCAAGCATCAACATGCAAGCTCCGTTGCAGAGATATCAGTGGGTTGTACTGCTACAAGGTATGAAAAATAGCCCTACAATGTGTCAATGGTATGTTGCGAAAATACTCAGTCCTGTCCGAAATGCTATGCCTACTGTGTTATTGTATCACTATATGGATGACCTTTTAGTGGCAGCACAACATCATGAAGTCATGGAGAAAGCTGTAGCCCTTGTCACAGATGCCGTGAATTCAGCAGGTCTCTGTATAGCACCAGAAAAGGTCCAGAAGTTTCCCCCTTGGAAATATCTGGGCTGGCGAATAAGAGCACAAACTATTGTTCCTCAACCATTGCAGATCAATACCAATGTAAGGAACCTGCATGATGCAGAAAAATTACTGGGAACAATAAATTGGGTTCGACCATTATTGGGAATTTCTAATACAGACTTGGGTCCTTTGTTTGACCTACTAAAAGGGGACACTAATCTTTGCTCTCCACGTAATCTTAACTCTGAAGCAGATACATCTTTACAAAAGGTTGCCTCAGCTATCACTTCTCGACAGGCCCACCGATGGGCCCCTGAACTACCTTTTTACTTGATTATTTTAAACCCTGCTCGACAGCCTCATGCCCTGATATTTCAATGGGACCTTCAGAGCTCAGACCCCTTGTTAATTATTGAATGGATCTTTTTACCTAACCAGTCTACAAAAACTATTTTGACACAACATGAAATGTTTGCCTCTCTGATTGTTAAAGCTAGATCACGCCTGTTAACCTTATCAGGGAAGGATTTTGTCTGTATTTGTCTACCAATAACAACAGTATACTTACAATGGCTTTATCAGCAATCAGACACCTTTGTTATGGCACTTGCCGACTATACAGGTCAAATAACTTCTCATCCTCCTTCACACAAACTGTTTAATATTGACTTTCGTCTGATGTTAAAACCCAAAAGAAGCGATCAACCTCTACAGGCGCTTACTGTGTTTACAGATGGATCAGGCAAATCACATAAATCTGTTCTTCTATGGTGGGATGATCAACGGAGACAATGGGACTCGGACATAGAGACAGTCTCCAGTTCACCTCAAATAGTAGAACTGAATGCAGTTGTTCGCGTTTACCGAAAATGGAATGTACCACTCAACCTTGTTACTGATTCCGCTTATGTTGCAGATAACAACCCACCGATAGTTCGACATTTTACTGCAAATACCTCCTTCGAGGCACGGGTTAAAGCCCCAGTATTGGTCCGACATCCAGAAACAGCGCCTAGAACGAACACTATCACCCTGGATCAAACCACTTAACAAGGGTAATACGTTTGGACCAGACCAGATCCCCAATGCACTGACGGCACCACTAGCAGATATTATCTTCCCTTACATCGACTTTCAACGACACTGTCACGAACCAGATTGGACAGCATCTCGATTTCTACAGTTATGTTGCTATGAACATGGACCATTCTGTCGACCGTGGATCAAGATTCACTGTGAACTCTGTGATCAGGATCGCTGGCGAGTTGTAAGACTAAGGGACAGATGGGGTCATTGGATGTGTTCTGGGTGTTACAATCAACTATTAAGGTTTAATCAGATACAGTGGGCTGAATGTTTTATGGGAAAGCCTCTTTTGGAATTAGAGGGAGTTATAGGATTAGGTTCTGAGATTTTGCCAAACTTAGTTTTTGTAAATTTTTTATCATTGATTTAAAGCCTAGAAGTACGGGCTACTGCATGGTTGTTGTTTGATTATATTATATTAGCAAGCAGAATTTATATTATTAACAAGAATATTATTATAGGATTAGAGTGTGGACAATCAATTGCAGTGCCTCGGTCGTGGACAGTACGACCAGAAGAATGGCTGGCTGTAAAACGATGATGGAAAAAGAAAAGGAGAAACAAGCATTGTCATTAATATGGATAATGATGTTCACATCTGGACCTTGGCCTATTGAAGGTAGCTCTTATCCCCCTTTTCTACCAAAGGTAAAAGTTTGGGTCACGTTGGCGAACTTGACTGGACAGGATACTCTGTGTCTTGCTATGGCCACTCCGGATCAGCCTTTTTCCACATGTCTTGTGGGCTTACCATTAGATGAATGGCCTATACCTAGAAACCTTCAAAGTCTTTTTCCACCCAAAAACGTATCAAAAAATGTGACAGACAATTGGGATGTATGGACACCCCATCTCCCACTGGCCACTTTGGAACCACAAGAAATTGAACTTCTTGGTTCTGTAAAAATGGATTTTTGCATAAAATTTAACTACATGGGAAAGACTCAATCTAGGGCATGGGACGTTTCCCCTATTCATCCTGTTTTTAGAAATGCAAGTATCTGGTGTAATTACACTGCTAACAACTTGTCTAAATCTAGCAATGCTCTGCTCTCACTACCTGCTGGAGTATTTTTTATTTGTGGGGATCGAGCATGGCCTGTCATTCCTTCTCATATAAAAGGAGGTCCGTGTAGTTTAGGGCGACTTTCCGTCCTGACTCCTAACACATCTATGATTTTACAACATTGCTACTCTCGAAGGACAAAGCGTGGCACTCATGCATTTGCCCCCGATTGTGATGATAACATACAATTTTGGTCCTTTGGCCAACGCTTTACTGCATCTCTTTTGTTGCCTGGAGCTGCTGCAGGAAATGCTCTGCCAACATTAAATAAGCTTGGCTGTTGGCTTGCCAAACAAACTAATGCCACAAGCAGTGCCTTGTCTGGTCTTTTATTAGATGTTGATAGTGTTTGCCATGCGACATTACAAAATAGAGCTGCAATAGATTTTTTGCTTTTGTCACAAGGTCATGGTTGTGAAGAGTTTGAAGGGATGTGTTGCATGAACCTTTCAGATCATTCGGAATCAATTCATGCTAGCATCCAAAGATTGAAGGATGGAGTTTCTCATCTTCAACAAAGTGATACTTGGGATTGGTTAGATAAACTGTTTAGTGGTTGGGGTATTTCAGGATGGTTAAGAAGTTTAGTGAAGATGATTATATATGCTTTAGTTGCTTTTTTGTTTGTTCTATTACTTACACCTTGTTTTTACTCGTTCGGTTTCAAAGGTTCTTTTTGTGCAACAGGAAGGGGGAGATGCAGGAGCGGGCTGGAAACTAGGACCATGCGTGGCAATCAGTAGGCTGAGGGGAATGTGCTCCAGCTTGTCTAGACAACAATTAACATGATGAGACATGTTTACAGAGCACAGGGGAGTGGGAGACAGATGGCGCCTGGTGCCAAGGAAAGGTAACACCTTGCAGTTAATTGCTGGTAGTTAACCACCAATCAGGGATTGCCTAGTATGCAATGCTTAGCTTCAAGAACCAATCTGTTTAAAATGCGCAGCTTCTGAAAGTGTATAAAACCTCGTGCTTCCGTACAATAAATTGACATTTGCTTGCATCAAGCTGCGTCCCGTCTCTTCATTCGCCGCAAGATTTCTTCCTTGTCTTGAGTAAAACCTATCAGTTTTGGGTGGATACTGTAGGAGGAACCAAAAATATTAATGTTGATATTTAAGGTATTTTCAGAAACCACATTTTAAAGAAATTAGGGTCATACAGTTCCTAAAACCAGTGCTGTGGAACCATCCTGCGTTTACAAACCTCTTGGAGTATATCATAGTTCAAAGCACTTTCTAACTTTGCTGATGGTCACTGGAAGAGAGTAAGATGGCAGAAGAGAGGTGAGGGGACTCTGTGCAGCCTAAGCCACGCTGAGTGTTATGGGAATGAAATTCAAATAGAAACATAGCCCGGGACTGTAGGAAAATCTCCTTGCAGTGGAAATAGAGAGCTAGTTTTCCAAAGAAGTGGGAGAACATCCCTGGTATGTAATGCTGCTTTTCTTCTGAGGGAGATGTTGATTCTTTGGTCCTATACTGGCAAAGAGAGAGGTTATGTGACTGCAAATGCTACTTGTGCATGGGTCTAGCTGCAGTCCTATGAGAAAATAAGCTGAAGTCGGTGGACTGGAGCTACTCACTGCAGACAGCTAAAACACAACCAATTGGATATTTTTTTAATGCATTCTACTAATAATGCAATGGCTAATAATAAAACTCAAATTGTAAAACATAAGTGCGAATGGCTAACTTTTCCTTAAAGGGAGGGAAATACATGTAGCCTCACAGTTATTTACTGCTTGTGCTGGGAGGGTGGCTTCTTTACAGGCTGCAGCTGGGTCTTGTTTCTGGCTGGCAGCTTCCACAATGCAAACTTGGGCATTGCATCTCACCATTTAATTAAATCACAGCAATCATTCCCTTTAGATCTCAGTTATATTAAGAATTGCAGAATCTATCTCTATCCTTAACTGTCTTACTAATAAGAGAGGTTAGAGTCTAACAGGCTTTTAACAGCTGTGCTCAGTGGTAACTGAGTCAATTTAACTCCATTTGATTAATTAGGCTAATGGAGATGTAAAATTTTGGTTTTGGCACAGATGTGGTAACTGCACTGAGTGCTCAGAAATAGCTTAGTAAAGTTAAATAAAACTGATTCTATAAATGCTTAAACTTTGTTGCAAATGTTAGTGTGGTTGTTGAGCTTAAGGCCTTCTCCTGTGCTTAATGCCTGGGCAGAACTCCTAGCAGGTGCTGGCTAAGCAAGAACAAGTGGACTGAGCCCCTGAGACATACTTTGTAAGCTAATTATTTGTTGACAAACAGGTTTTCAAGCCCCTTGTGGGAAAATTGCTTGCAGGGGGGAAATTATAGACATAATAGAAGTTGTAGTATTATAACAACCTTTTTAGGGAAATATATAGTTGCCACTTTCAGATGGTTGGCATGCATGGAATCTACTCCACCATGGTTCCCTAGGCAACATGGCCTGCTGTCCTGGAGGAGCAGTGGAGGGTGGAGTGGAGTGGAGAAACCAAAGCCAGGCTCTGCTGTACTCCCTGCAGGACTGGGAACTTGATGGTACTATACAGCTGATAAGCTACATAGTGGCTGTCAAATGGAAAATAAATGAGATGATGTCTGTTGCTGGGCCAACAACTGTGGCGAAACTATTCTCCTTAGATGAACCTTGCTCACTATAATCTCATTATAATACTAATGCACACCTCCATCCCAAAGTTACCCACCTCCAAGGCACAACCACCCCTCACCGAGCATGTGCTTTATATTTCTTATCAACTATGTCTTTAAATGAAAGTGAGATAAGTTTACATTAATCAATAATGAAAGAATGTATGACTAGAATCACTCAAGCTCCACCTGAGAGTAAAGTATAAAAAGTGAATGAATGAGGGGAGAAGTTAGGGAAGACTCCATTGTAACTTCTAGGATCAGTTGATGGGCTGAACCTGTCTTCTCCCCCATAGGGATGTCTATTGGGTAGGAACTTTGACTTATGCATGCTAAATAACTAACTCATTCTAGCTGTCATTAGTAATTAAGGGTTTGGTTGTGTATCATTTCAAGCTTGTTTTTGCAGACAGTCCCTATCACCAGCAATCACTAATCATAACTTATCACAATTTTATAATAAAGAGTGTTATTCTGTAAACTGTTAGTGTGAGTCCTTTGTGGGCGCTATCAGTTGCTGGCAGCAGATAACACATTTAAACAAAGTGGGAAGACCCTCTGAGGGGTCCCCCTTATGCTGTTGGTTTGTTTCCCTGAACAAGTCAGTCAAATTGCCCTCTGATCCAGTGCGACTGTTCAGTGAAGGAACCCTGTAATGGGATGCTGACAGACTGGTCAAGCACAAGGGTCTTGGCTTTCCTGGGGTGCTGATAGACAGATCAGACACCTGGGGTTGAGAGGATTTCCTCCCCCCCCTTCATGTGACACCACTGTTGCAGAACAGATTATTTTTTTTTGTGCTTTGAAAATGTAGCTTAGAGGAAATGTAACCAATATGCAAACTTGGTTGAAGACAGCCTGTCCTGGACCCTGCTGTCATTGATTTATTTTTAACAACCCTAAGCTCTCTGCTGCTTTTGTCTTCCTCCTCTGCATGCAGTTGAACAGCACCTAGTTGTGCAATGTTGCAGTCAGCAGAAACTCCTATTTCCATTTCTTTCAAGCATGCTAAATATCCTCATTCCTATTTTATAAAAAAGTTAGGCAGCAAGATGGCTGGCCTGAGGTCAGCAAGCACTCATGTGACAGAAGAGTCCTGGTGTTCCCCTGGGACCCTGCTTCCTTCATGCTCTACCCCCCCTGAGCCCTGATGGACCTGTTCTGCTTCCACATCAGTCCCTCTGTAGCAGCCATGGAGCCTGGCATGGCTTTTGCTGCAGTTTTCACCATGCAGCTGAGCAGCCTGGCATCTGCAACCTGTTCTTCCCCACTGAGTGTGAGTGGGCACCTGCATATGGGGCTCTGGTGGCATGTTAGGGTTAGGTTTGTTTTCCTCCTATCGGCCCTCAGGCCCCCTCAGTTACTGACAGTGCTTCTGAGGACTAACAGAAAATAGCACCTGTCCAATGGGAACTGCTTTCCTATAGAGGATGTGCCACTTAATTCATAAGTATCTTTGGAGTGTTCAATAAAATCCCAAAAGCTTCAGCAGAGTTTATGAATTGGCCCAAAATTATGATGCATGCACATAAAAAGTAGAAAAATTCAGGTTTCACATCTTTATTACTCTTTTAAATGCAATCTTTAAATAATTTGGTTTCCTAACACAGGTAATTATGCAAGTAATGAGACTAACATGAGGCATCAGAAACTATTATAAAGATGGCATAAGGCATCATGTCCTTGTCAGCACAAATAGCCCACTGATCTTCAGGGTGTTCATGCAATATTTTCTTGCCTTTGGGCATTTTACTATGAGACTGATGGATTATGGCAGATGTCTTTTGTTTCTAGCTCCATGTAGAATTAATCATCTAAATAGGGAAAATATTTTGAAAGCACGTATTGTGTATTTTAAGGGAAATGTATGAAATTAATAGGTTTTAATTTTTGTGATAATGTAGAGATTAAAGTCTAGCTATAGGAAGATAGTTTACTAGTTAACTGGTTTATGTACCCACTGGAATATCCGAGTCTCTAACAACTGTGGTGACGTGAGCTGCTGTTACATGGTTCTGTCTCTCAGACCGTTCCTAGTTGATTTCCTTTTGCAGTGGGGAGGTCTCAGGATGCGTCTCTGTGCAGGGCTTACCTAAAAATGGCTCTGCAGGTAGCTGGTTTGTCTGGAATGAGTATGAGGCTGTTTTTATCTATTCGTTTAGTGATGACAAAAGACCAGTAAATGGGGAGAAAGTCCTAGAGTTCTGGAATATTTTTTTTTTAAATGAAGCAGTCTTTCCTCAAGAAGATCAGAGAGGTGTGGAATTTTTAGAGCCAAGTCTGGCTTAGGATGAGTGGTGAAATGGATGAAAGGGGAAGCAAAGTGGAGAAGGGGCTGATGCAAGAAAATATAGTAAGAAACCTAAAACTCTGCTGCAGACAGGAGCTGCATAGATAACAGAAACATCAACACAGGAGCAAGAGCCTCACTGTCTTTGAATGAAGGTCTGGAGCTCGGTCCACTCAGGACTTCAAGGAGGGACAGTTAGTACAGATGTAGATGAGCCCCACAAGAATGTAAATAAGGAGCCTTCTGACTAGGACATGCTAAAACAAACTACTGAAGTGATAAGATTCAAGGACACTATAGTAAAATAATTGTGGTAGTGGGAGATTGAGACCTCCTACTCAAATGCCGCCACCACCACCACCACCACCACCACCACCACCATCACCCCCCGAAGAGTATGGATCCCCTGCTCAGGGAGCATGTGTAGTGAATTTAAAATGAACTGTACCTTTAAATTGAGGTGAGAAAGCAACTAACCAATAATTAGTTAGTATGTGTAGACTTTGGGCGGAACTAACCAACCTCACTGTATAAATATGTATTATGAGTAAAATTAAGTGTGCAAGTTAGGAGGAGCAATCCCCCTTGCGCCGGGCACCACAATAAACATACCTGCTTTATAACTCTCCTCAAGTTGTAAAGTATGATTCCGAACGTCAGGGTCTGCCTGCCACCCAGGGGATGCTGCATTATCCAGGAGAGCGAAGTTGAATGATACCAAATG